>NW_022103915.1:39243006-39316221 GCF_000313985.2 Echinops telfairi
GGGGGGTTTAAGTGGAGAGAAAATGTTTTGAGAATGAAGTACAAATGCGCTTTACACAATTGATGTGTGTATGGATTGTGATAAGAGTTGTATGAGCCCCTAATAAAATGTTTAATAAATAAATAAAAAATAAAAATAAGAAATATGAAAAAAAAAGAATGTTCTGAAATTGAAAACTGGGGATTTTTATGTAACTTTTCAATAAAATTGTATGTCAGCATATAAAAAAATGATTAATAAAAAATTTTTTTTAAGATTGAAGGGAGGTTTAACAACATGCAGTATGCAAATGACACAACCTTGCTGGCTAAAAGCAAATAGGACTTGAATCACTACTGATAAGGATAAAGGCTTCAATATGGATTATGCCTCAACATAAACAAAAATCCTAACAACTGAACCAATAAGCAACATTATGACAAATGGAGAAGTGAGAAAGTTGCCAATAATATTATTTTGCTTGGATCACCCATGAAAAATAGCAGTGAAGAAATTACCGGCATATTACATTGAGCAAATCTTCTATAAAAGACATCTTTACAATGTTAAAAAGCAAAAATGTCACTTTGAAGACCAGAATATGCCTAACCAAGCCATAGTATTTTCAATCACCTCATGTTCAGGTAAGGATGGTGCAGGGTCAGGCCACGCTTCATTCTGTCACTGAGTTGGAAACAATGCAACGGCACCAAACAATAGCAACCACATGGTTGTGTGACAATGAATAAGGACAATGACAATGAATAAGGAAGACTGAAGACTAATTGATGTGTCTGAATTGTGGTGTTTGTGAAGAATACTAAGTAAATATACCATGCACTTCCAGAAGAACAAATAAATCATTCTTGGTAGAAGTACAGCCAGAATGCTCCTCAAAAGGGAGGGTGTTGAGACTTCATCTCATGTAATTCCGACTTGGTATCAGGAGAAAACCGTTCTTGGAGAAGAGCATGCTGCTTGCTTGTAAAACAGGGGGACAAAGAGGGAAACCTACAACTAACGAGACGGATGATACAATGGGTTCAAACATAAGGATTGTGAGAATGTCACAGAACAGGAAAGTATTTTGTTCTATCATATACAGTGTCACTATGAGTCATACTGGAGCCCTGGTGGCATAGTGGTTACAAGTTCTGCTGCTGTCAACAAGGTTAGCAGTTTGAAACCACCAGCTGCTCAGTAAGAGATAGACGAGGCTTTCTACTCCCTTAAGGAGCTACAGTCTCAGAAACCCAGAGGAGCCGTTCTACCATGTCCTATAGGGTCACTATGAGTCAGGAGGAACTCGGTGGAAGTGTTGTTTTTGCTTTTGTTTTGAGATGCGTCATACTGACTCGACAGGACCTAACAACAAACATAATAAGTGCAAAAAGTTATTCTATTTACATGAAGTTTAAAACCAGGTAAAACTGATCTATGCTATGATAACAAAAATCAGAATACCAATTAGTTAGAAGGAAGATTTTGGTAGTAAAAAGCTTCTGGAAGGGTAGAAATGTTCATACATCTTAGATATACAATACTTACATGGGTCTATAAAACAAACCCATTGCCACTCAGTCAATTCCAAATCAGAGACCTTATCAAACAGAACAGAACTGCTCTATGGGGTTTCTGAGACTCTAAATTTATACAGGAGCAGACACCCTTGTCTTCCTCCCTTGGAGCAGTTACTAGATTTGAACCACCAGTCTTGCAGTTAACAGCCCAAAGCTTTAATCCACTGTATCACCAGAGCTCCTGAAAAAAGCCTGAACATGTGAAAAAGCCATAATATATACTATAATGTATATTGTATAATATATACAATTAATATTTACACATTTTATTGTATGATACAGAAGAGTTTTAAAAAACTGCAGCTAGAGCAAGTGACTTCAATAGATGTATACTTCATCTCCCACCACTTGGCTGTCAAAGTTTGTCATAATGTAGGCACACGTGTGTTGTTGTGATACTGTAAGCTATGTCACTGGTATTTCAAATGCCAACAGGATCATCCAAGGTGAACAGGTTTCAGCGGAGCTTGCAGACTAAGAACAGACAATGAAGGACGTGGCTCCCCACTTCGGAGGAAAAAGCCACTGAAAACCTTATGCATGGCTTCGAAGCATTTTCAGATACTGAAAAGCCTAAACAAAGGAAGCATTATATTATCATAGACACTGCTGACAGATAGGTCCTTCAGGTCCAAGGGCACCCCACCCAAATGTGACTAAAGAAGAGCTATTTGTTGGAGGGGAGTCGACCATGGTAACAGAGTCTGGTAAAGCCTTAGGATCTTCATTTGCTGATAGGGCACAACTCAAGATAAAGAGAAACATATACTACAAAATATTGTAATGATTGAAACTTGGAACGAGCAAAGCATGAATTTAAGAAAATTGGAAGTGGTCAAAACCTAAATGGAATGCATGAAGAAAAATATCCTAGGCATTAGTGAGCTGAAATTAACTGGTATTGATCATTTTGAATCAGATAATCATATGATTTACTACACTGGGAATAATACAATCAAGAGGAATGGAATGGCATTCAGTGTCAGAAAGCACCTTGCTAAGTCCATCATGAAGTACAATGCTATCTGTGATCTGATTATATTTACCTGCCTTCAAGGAAATCAAATCAATTATTCAACTTTATGCACTAATCACAGGAAGAAATTGAAGAATTCTACCAATGACTTCAGTTGGAAATTGATCAAATATGCACTCAAAGATGCATCCATAGTTGCAGGTGATTGAAATGCAAAAGTTGGAAACAAAGAGGAGGAAACAGTAATTGGAAAATATGGACTTGGCGACAGAAAAAAATCTGGAGGTCACATGATAAAATTTTGCAAGACCAACTGAAGATAGAAGACCCGATAAGCTATAGGAGGACATCAAGATCATAAATCAGGAAAAAAGCTAAAGGTCATTAAAAGACAGGAAAGAAAAGATCAAAGTGGATGTCAGGAGAGTTTGTGAAACTTGCTCTTAATCATAGAGTAGCTAAAGCAAATAGAAGGATGAGGTCAAGGATCTGAACAGAAATTTTCAAAGGGCAGCTCTAGAAGACAAAGCCAGATATTATAAGAAAATGTGCAAGGATTTAGAATTAGAAGATCAAAAGGGAAAAACACACCTAGCGTATCTGAAATGGAAAGAACTCAAGAAAAAAATTCAAACCTCAAATTGCATATTTGAAAGATTCTATGGTCAAAATATTGAATGGTGCAGGAAACAATAGAAGATGTTAATAATACACAAAGACACTGTGCCAAGAAGAACTAGTTGACAGTCCACCATTTTAAGAGATAGCATATGAGCAAGAACCAACGGTGCTGAAGGAAGAAGTTCAAACTGCACGAATGCACTAGCTAAGATCAAGGCTCCAAGAAATGACAGAATACCCATTGAAATGTTTCAGAAAGCTGAAGAAGCACTGGAAGCACTCACTAATATTTGCCAGGAAATTCAGACGACAGCTACCTGGCCAACAGACTAGAAAAGATCCATATTTGAACCCATTCCAAAGAAAGGAGGCTCAAAAGAATACCCAAACGAACGTTATCATTGGTATAACACAAAAGTAAAATTTTGCTTAAGATCATTCAACGACAATTACAGCCACACATTGATGGGAACTGCCAGAAGTTCAAGCCTGATTCAGAAAAGGACAAGGAACAAGGGATAGTCATTGCTGATGTCAGATGAATCTTGGCTCAAAGCAGAGAATACCAGAAAGATGTTTACTTGTGCTTTGTTGACTATGCAAAAGCATCCAACTGTGTAGGCCATAATAAACTGTGGATAACTTTGAGAAGAATGAGAATTCTGGAGCACTCCATTGTGCTCATTCAGATCTTGTACATGGATAAGAGGCACTTGTGTAGACAGAGAAAAAGGGCATACTGCATGGTTTAAAATCAGAAAAGGTGTGCATCATGGTTGTATTCCCTCACCATACTTGTGCAATTTGTATGCTGTGCAAATCATCAGAGAAGATATGACAAATGTGCCATCAGATTGGAGGAAGGCTTACTAACAATTACTGATATGCAGATGACACAGACTAACTTGCTAAAAGTAAAGAGGGTTTGAAGGATTTGCTAATAACGATCAAGGAATTTAGCTTTCAATACGGTTTGCAAATCAATGTAAGGATGACCAAAATCCTCAAAGTTGGACCATTAGGTAGCATCATGATAAATAGAGAAAAGGTGGAAGTTGCTGCTCAAGATCACTTTAGAGTATTGAAAAGCAAGGATGTTACTTTGAGCACTAAGGTGCACCTGACTCAAGCCATGGCATTTTTCATTGCATCATATACATGTGAAAGTTGGACACTGAATAAGGAAGACCACAGAAGAATGAGTGCATTTGAATTGTGGTGCTGGAAAATGCTGAAAGCACCATGGACTGCAAAAAGGGCAAACTGATCTGTGTTGGAAGAAGTAAGGTTAGAATGCCCCTTAGAGGCAAGAATGGCAAAACATCATCTTACATACTTTGGACATGTTATCAGGAAAAACCAGTCCCTGGAGAAAGACATGTTTGGTAAAGTAGAGGGGCAGTGAGAAAGAGGAAGGCCCTGGAGAGAAGGATTGACACAGTGGCTACATCGATGAGCTCAGCGAAAGAACAACTGTGAGGATGGCACAGGAACGTACAGTGGTTTGTTCTGTTGTACACAGAGTCATTATGGGTCGGAAGTGACTGGATGGAACCTAACAACAACAACATACTTCATCTCAATTACTTTGGGCATGTTACCAGAAGGGATTTATCCCTGGGGAAAGACAGCGTGCTTGGTAAAGTTGAAGAACGAATCTGCCCACTACAGAGGATACTGTATAAGAAAAAAGAAAAAAATTGCCCAAGACTAGGAGTAGTGAAGTGGATAACTTAAGTAGTACTAATGGTTAAAGTGTTCAGCTAACTGAAAACTTAAAGGTTTTAATCTAGCCAGAGGCACATGAGAACAAGTCTGGTGATGTGCTTCTGAACATTCAGGTAGTGAAAACACAATGGATCACAGTTGTACTCTGATGCACAAGGAGTCACCATGAAACCAAACCTACTCTATAGCAACTGGTTTGGATTAAGGTGGCCAGGGTATTAGCCCCCACTCTATCACTTAGATCCATAACCTTATGTAATTCATTAACAGAGCTTAGTTTTTTCATGTATTAGAATGGATTTTTCCAAATAAACCTTAAAAATTCTGAATGGAGCCAGAATCTGAGCCTTTGAAATAAACTATTTAATCAAAAAGCATTCTATAATTTCAAATCTGAGATAGTCACTTAAGGTTTGAATGTAGTAAAACTGAGTTAGCTCTGGTAATTCTAATTTAAGAACATTGTTGGAGATAACTGCATGCTGCTATTTATCCAGAGTTCCATATACCTGTATTTAAGTTCTTAGCCTCGGCACTCTGGCTCCACAACTACAAGAGCCAAGGAACCTGACAGTCAGATTACCTTTCCTTTCTTTTCTTTTTTAAAAATCAATTTATTGGAGGCTCTTATTCCTTTCCTTTCTAAAGATGATTTATTCATCTTCTCAGGCGATGCTCAAACACTACCTTCTTCAAAATGACACCCCTCCTACAGTTATTCAGTCAAAATTAATTGTTCCTTCTTCTGTGAACCCACAGCACGTTGCTTGTACATCCATTATAGCTTTTATTTCATTCTGTATTTGCATTACTTGCTTTCATGTGTGTAAGTGGGCCCTTTCCAGAGAAAGGATATGCCCACTCAGCCAGTCAGATCCACTCAATTATCCTTTGAAATCAATGGTGACAGCACAGTAAGATTACCTTTATACTTGTTTCTACGTTAATGGTGGTAAACTGAAATAGCAGATACTCAACACCTCTTCCCCTACTCAAAGCAAAGGAAGATTACAATGAATAATAAAGATGCTGAATTAATTCTAATTCCTACTTTAACCTACTCTCCAGTAGAAAAATCTAACAATAGATAATAAATTGTGTTAATACAAAGATGGTTGAGTAGGAGACAAGTGGATTGCTTGAGGACTATATATTCAGAATCTCTTTTCTGTTAACTGACTCTGCTCTTGTCCTCCTGGTTGCTTCAACAGAGCCTGTATCCCTTAACCATACATGACTTCAATAATCTATGTTCTTTCTCAAAAATCTTAAAAACCTAACAAAATAACTTCAGTTTCGCTCTGAATAATTGAATAGTAAAATGTAAACAATAAGGGAGCTATCAAAAGCAGTTATTTCCAGTGTGGAAAAGGCACACTTGTGGTAAGAGTAAATGAAACTGACTTGAAGAGTAAAACTAACATGAAAAAAAAATCCTGAAAATCTTCAATCCCTGGATCTAGTCCCTAGTTTCTTCCTACAGTCAGGTATTGTGAGACAAGTTCCCTAATGTTCTCATAAGGGAGACTGGGTTGGAAAGAGGGAACCGATTACAAGGAACTATATGTGACCTCCTCCCTGGGGGACGGACAACAGAAAAGTGGGTGAGGGGAGAGGTCGGATAGGGCAAGATATGACAAAATAATAATTTATAAATTATCAAGGGCTCATGAGGGAGGGGGGAACGGGGAGGGAGGGGGAAAACGAGGACCTAATGCCAGGGGCTTAAGTGGAGAGGAAATGTGTTGAGAATGATCAGGGCAATGAATGTACAAATACGCTTTACACAATTGATGTATGTATGGATTGTGATAAGAGTTGTATGAGCCCCTAATAAAATGACTTTAAAAATTTTTTTTTAATTAAAAATAAATAAATAAATAAAAGAGAAACTTTCCCCTTTACTACACGTAATTCAATTTAAATTGTCACTTGCAAGTAATACAGTCTTGTGATACATTGATACTTTGGTAACTTCCAATTAACCAAGCTCCTCTGTATTTACACTCTGATATAGTCCCTTCCAAACAATGACTCTTGACTGGGTTTATGATGTTTTAACCAAAATAATAATGGCAGAAGTGAGGCTTCTTAATTGGTATGGCAGCTTCTGCTTTTTCCCCTCTAACAACACTTGCTGTCAGAGAACTTCATGAAACTCAGCCATCACACCATGAGGCAAGTGAATCAGCCACATGATGAGACCTACCTGCAGAAAAAACGAAGGCCTGGACATTAGATTGCAGCTATACTAGAACCCTAGCTAACAGACACCATCTTAATCTGGGTTCTCTAGAAGAACAAAACCAGAGAGCTGTAGATCTATGGGTAGATAGTGAGATAGACAATCCGACAAGCAGACATATGAAGATTTACTTGGGTCACACAATTATGAGGCTGGCAGGTCCAAAATCTGCACATCAGGCAGCAGGCCAGAAGCTTCTGCAGGCTTATGTCTCACAATTCATAGGTCAGAGGACCAGAAGTATGCAGGTCAAATGAGAGAAAGAAAGCTCTGCCAAAATATTCATTTATATTCTGGAGACTGGCCATCCCCTCGAGAAAACGCCCCCTTTAAATGATTGGTTTTTCCTATCAGATCACATCTTGGAAAGTCACTACATTACATTTACAGAACAGCAAGCAGAATCACTGAATACCCAAGTTAACATATAAAATTAACTGCTCTGCCTAAAGAACGTGTATACAGTTTATTCACAGTAATATTTCCCCAGTGCCACAGCCTTCAAGTCAACTCCAACTCATAGACACTCTAGAGACTTTCTGAGACTGTGAATCTTAGGGGAGCAGATAATCTCTTATTTCTCTCACGGAGCAGCTTGTGGGTTTGAATCACTGACCTTGCAGTTTTCCATCTAACACTTACCTAACAGGGCCATCAGGCTCCATAGCACAGAGATATTAAATTGTAGTCTTAAGCCATTACATTTTATGGTAGTTTGTAGTATGTGCATTAAACATAAAATTCAATTCACATGCAAGTAATAGGAAATGCAATTTTCCTTAACATAGGATATATGTTAAAGGAGGGAAGAAGCCTTGATGGTACAGTAGTTAATGAACTTGGCAACTAACTGAAAGCTTGGTAGTTTAAAACCCTAAGCAGTCTGTGAGAAAAAAATATGGCAGTCTGCTTCCCTAAAGATTTCTGCCTTGGAAACCATATGGGGGCAGTTCTACTGTCCTATTGAGCCACTAGGAGCTAGAATCAACTCAAAGGCAATGAGTAGGAGAGGTCATAAAAGAGGGGTCCAGCAAACTATGGCCCATCACCAACTTTGGCCTGTCACCTGTATTTGAAGATTAAGTTTTACTGGAATACATGTTCATTTGCTTACATATTGTCTATGACTTCTTTGTGCTAAAAGGACAAAGCTGAATACCTGCAACAGAAATCATATAGCACAAAAGGACTAAAATATTTACAGAAAGTTTAGCAAACCTTGTCCTACATTATTTGGTAAGTATTTTAATATTATATAAATGACTTAAAATGTAAACTTACTTTCAACCAAAGCCTCATGCTTAAAGGATGGCATCACAGATGCCTGTATTTAGTGACTTTAGCAGAACACAATGCCACACATATCACGTGCACACTACTTACTAAGGGAAAAAAAACTGCCATCAAGTAAATTGCAACTTAATGACCCTATGTATGGTTTCTGAGGCTTTGTAAATCTTTACAGAGGCAGACAGCCTCATCTTTCTCCTACAGAGCAGCTGATGAGTTTGAACAGTCAACCTTAGAGCCACCAGGCTCCTACAGCACCATCAGGTATTAGTAAAACTAATAAACTTTTCATGCATGGGAAAACAACAGCTATATAATCTAATCAGAAATATGTAGCTGCTTATATGGTCTTGCTTTAAAGGGTCTCCATTGTGAGGCTTCGAGTTTTTCATGTTAGGTATCACCCATGTTAGGTATGAATAGCACTAAGAATGAGAAAGCAATGCATTTCATTATGATGTAAATGGGCATTTTCCTATTATATTAGTATTGCTTCACAGATTTCTCTGCAGAGAAAACTTGGAAAATCTCACATCTAGTATTACCTATCTAGTATTGCCTAAGACAGTGTCTTCTTAAACTTTCCTGCCCAACACTGCTTTGGGGAAAACACTAAATTCTCTTTTGGCATCTGATATTTCATAAAGTATCCCTCCTCTTTTATATATAATATTCCTTCCCCCTATTTCCAAGTCACTATGTCATCAATTTAAACACAGAAGAGCTAACTAAGCCTTAACTCCTCCTTATTTGTAGGGCAACAATAAGTGTATTAATTTTCCTCATTAACAACCAGAAATTCCTCAAATCAACAACCATGTATATGGACAGTTTTATTTCATACTGTATTCCTCGATGATTTGTGTTACATTAAATTTTTTTTCAAAAGACATGATAGAGACAAAGGAGAAGGAAAGAGGAAGGAAAGAAAAGGCAGAAAGGAGAAAGAAGAGGGAGAACATACACACATTTTTGTGTGTAGAAGCAGTTTTCTCCATGGATTCTAAATAGCCTTAGAGAATCTCAAATATCTAAGCAGTTTCACATATTACTCAAAATTTACTATATGCCTATACCTTAAAAATGTCAAATTGTCACCCTGAATTATTAAACTACATATATCTTCAGTCTTTAACTGCCCAAAATTTAAACTGGAAAGTAAGAAATTAGAACAAACAGAAGCTTGGCAGACAGCTGATAGCGACAGTCCCAAAATAAAATATTTTAAAATAGCTTGAGGATAAACGGAGGTCAGCCATTTAAACTTTGTATTCGTTGCTTTTTGCTGCCCTATTTTTAAAAAGTATTCATACTACAAAGCACAACAACAATCATTTAATGAGTGAGCCTACTGTGTAAGCACACTCATGAAATGTTTACATTCATTATCTCACATATGATAATCCTGAGACTGGCATTAGTATTGGTGCCCATTTCACAGATGAGAAAACTGAACATATAAAAAAAATTAACTCTGAAAATTTAACTTTAGTCAATTTAGATATAAACCTAGGCATTTCAAATCAATAATTGTACTGTCACTAATAGATTGCATATAACATGAATATAAGCAACCTTAGAATGGTAAACAGATTGAGATTGTTAAGATTTTAGAGCTGAATGAGATCTAACAGACCATGTATACCATCTAGAAAAATTTCCATTTTACAAATGATAGTAAACTCTCAATGAAAAATCCAAAATAAAAAGTCATCACAGACATCTTTCCCCATGTAGTAGAAACAGAGTCTGCTGCTTCACTGTTTCTACTAGATGTTATTATAGATTTGGGTAGTAAGATAAAAAAAATATTCAGTCAACATTTAATGGGAAAAGAATGAAGGTAATAAGTAATTGAGGGAAATTAGATATGTGTGTATATATGTGTCTATGGAAGGGGTAAGGGAAGTTGTCATTGTCAGGTGCTGAGTTCCAACTCGTAGCAATCCTATAATACAAAACTAGGATAAAAAAAAATTCAGTAGATACCTACATGGGAAACCACTATTTCTATAGTAAAAATCTATAGGAATATATAAAGGTCATATATACAATTCCAAAAGATCATTTTGCAGAAGAAAGACCACCATTCCAGAGGTATTGAACAGAATTCTGGCGTGTCTTGAAAATGTGCTCCATTCTTAAAGGAGTTTCTAAAACCCTAAACTGAAAAAAATTCAGCAAGACTCACAATTGCATTGTTACAGCCTTTAATATGTAATATATAATGAGAACTCCCAACACCAAACTGTCAATGAGTGGGTTCTAGCTCATAGTGCCCCAGTGGAACTGCCCTCCTAGGCCCTCAGAATTCCAGAAGCTGTAAACCTTTTGGAAGCAGACCACCTCATCTGATGGGTTCAAATTACTAGTGCCTTTGGGTTAGCAGACCACACTTAACCTGCTGTGCCACCAGGCCACCTTGAATCCCTGAAAGAAGAGATGTAGAATGTAGCAATTCCCAAATTTTTTTGAGCATGTAAAAATGTTTTCATACCACACTTTGCAAGTAAGTGTTCCCAGAATAAGTTCTCGGAAATGCTGGGAAGAACAGTAGTAGGAAGAAAAAAACAGCAAAGATCCACAATTCCAAAAAAAGTGATATGAAAGTGTTGTTTAAGACTAGCAAAATCTTATTTGCTTTACTTTGTATATACCACCATTCTAGTATACCCTAAGATAACAATTCCTACGTAGAGTATAAAAAAGTAGAAGATAATCATTATGAGTGCTTCTGGTACATAAATTAATCACTCTTGCTACTAAGGTCCTTGGGTGTAGCCACTAATTCTCACACTTTAATGGACTCCAATTCTGAATTAAAAATTATCTGCCAGAGGAGCATTTTCTTGGGAGAAGCAACCTATATGAAATGGGGCAGATATAACGAACCCTTTTCTTAGGGAAAAACAAGAAAGACAAGCATCAAGAAAGGGAACCTCTAGAAAAAGACTAATTCACCCATCAATTGTTCCCTCTTCCAGTGACAGAAAGGAGCCCTAGTGGCATAGAGTTGGGCTGCGACCCACAGCAGCAGTTCAAAATCACCAGACACTCCTCCTCTGGAGAAAGCCAGAACTTTCTGCTCCTATAAAGTTAAAACTCACAGGAGCAGTTCTATCCTGTCCTATAGGGTCACTCTAAATCAGCATCAACTCCATGCAGTGAATTTGGTTTGGAGTGACCGAAACGCCTCATTTTGAAGACTTCCCTCCCCTCTATGTCAGTTTTCTGAGGCTGTCTACTTAGTCCTATTTTGAAGACCCCAGGATGGGCATATGTTGAAAACCCCAGGACAGTCAAACTTCACTTTTGGTTACATGATTGACCCAAAGATAAACATACAAGCCAAGCCAGGTGATGGGGTATCCTGGAATTTTATATACAAAATCTTTCCTCTGGACTAACTAGTTGGAACAGTTGGACTGGAATTGGCAATTACTGAAATTTCCTAGCCCTGCCCTTCCCTGATTCTAGCTATATGAAAGAAGTTATCATCCAACAAACTAGTGGGGCAGGGCAGAGAAGAGCAAAGAAATGGAGTTAAGGTTAAAGTCATTGATTACATTAATTTCTGATATATAGTTTCAGTCCCTAAAGTTCTTTCCTTCTCTAAATTCTCTTGCTAGGTAGTTAGAAAATTCGCCCTTCTGAACTGCATAATTTTGAGTTGGGTATATGTTATTAAGGAGCCCTGGTGGTGCAATGGTTAAAGTGCTGCGGCCCAAGCCCGAACTTATCAGGCACTCTACAGGAAAAAGATGGGGCAGTCAGCTTCAGTAAAGACAGGCAGTCTTGGGAACCCTTTAGGGTGGTTCTACTCTGTCCTATAGGGCTGCTGTGGTTCAGAACCAACTTGATATCAATAGATTTGGTTTGTTATTTGGAGAGAAAAAAAAGAATCCCAATTTACCTACTAATTCAAAAACACATGCCTCAAAAGCACTTGTATATCAAAAATGTAATACCCAATAAATGCAACCACATTAAGAACATCTTTTTGAAATGAAAGTTGACAATGTCTATCAAAATTACAATTTATTTATCCTTGCCCCCTAAATTTTACATGGTAATTAATCTTGTTTAAAAATATTCATAAACACACAATGATAAATATACAGTGTTACTAGCTACAACATTTGTCACAAAGTAAAACTAGGACCTCAATGTCTATCACTTAGGGAAGGAGTAAATATAGTATAATCTATGATGTAATACAACAGAAGCGTTAGAAAGAGAAATTTGCATTTTTATGAACTAAATTTTACATGCCAAAAAGGAGTGAAATGTATTGATTAAGAGCTTATATTCTAGAGACCGGAGTGAGTTGCACTGAGCCATTTATACTGCTTTATAATTTAACTGTTCATTTCTTGTATTATATATGTATCTGAATATGATTTAACAGTTCATTTCTTGTTATATATCTAATTATATTTATAAATAAATATATTAAATTATCAGCAATTTGGTTTTATGTCTCTAGAGAATGCTGTCTAACACACTCTGGCAAATAGAAAAATATATGACCTTTCTCAAAAGATAACCATTATCGTGTGACAAAGAGGTTGCGCTGTTGCTGAATCTTTCAACCCTGTGAAGAAGTCAAAATCAGGATTTTATACAAAATATGCCAATTTTAAAATGGTAGGGACTAAAAATTTAATAAAAACGTGTACTGATCAATTATGGCTGATGGTCACAATTGGCAAGTTCTAATGTATTATACAAGGAGACCAGGTGATATAGTGAGTTATACTTTGGACTAATTTCAAGATCAGTAGTTCAAAACCATCAACATGCTCCACAGCAGAAAAATGAGCCTTTCTGTGACTGTAAAGATTTACAGCCTCAGAAACCCATAGGGGCAGTTCTACTCTGTCCTATATGGTGCTATGAATCAAAGTTGCCTCTCTCAGTGAATTTAGTTGTTGCTATTTTCTAAATGTACTCCACAGGACCCTTAGTGGTGTTGTGGGTTAAGCTTTGGGCTACTAACAGAAGGGCCAGCTGCTCCAAAGGCAAGTTGGTTTGTTGCAGGAAAGAATTACAGTCTCGGACCCTAGTGAGTTCTATTCTGTCCTATTGGGTCATATAAGTTGGAATCACCTTGAAGACAGTGGGTTTGGTATTTTGTTTTGTTGTTATTTAATATTTTATACTATCTATTTTGTGTACATTCAAATATATGCTTGTAAGTAAAAAATAAGGGGGCCTAATTTTACAATACCTTTCATAGTACCTTCCTGTTAAATAAAAAATGTTATTACATTTTTTTAAACTTTTTTTCTTTCTAAAAACATAAAGGCTACTTAAAGGTTTTAAAATTAATTTAAAATATGGCTTAATAAATTAAGAATAAATATGCATTTTAATGCAAATGTGATTTTTTATAGCAAAGATCTTAATTTAGTCACACCATAATCTCTAAAGTTTGCATTAAAATAAAAAATGTTTGTGATTAACTATTAGGTTGGAAAATAAATCATATCTTTCAATCTTTTCTTCATCTTTTTATGATGAGATTTATATGTACACAATTTCTTGTTCCCAAAATATTACAACATTCTTAATCTGGGCTAGATTTTTTTAAAAGATCAATTTATTGGGGGGAATTCTTACAGCTCTTATAATATTGTATACATCAATTGTATCAAGCAAATTTGTACATATGTTGCCATCATCATTTTCTAACATTTACTTTTATTTGAGCCCCTAGTATCAGTTCCTCTTTTAAACCTCCTTGCCACCCCCCACCTCACCCTTGTGTGGATTAGATTTTAAAGATTGCTCATTTCAAGTGCACATTTTTCTAAATGTTTTTTTAATTAACAGTAAATACAGAATTAAAGGAAATCTATTTAATTTCTACTGATTACTTAGATTATACTTGCTTTCTTACTGTCATACCTTTCCACATTTTATAAGCATCTTCAGCATAAAATTCAATTAGCCCTAATCCTAAAATCTCAAAGTATACAGAAATAAGTAAAAACATTTATTATAAAGGTACCCAATCATCCACTGATGCCCTCAACGGAAATGTGTTCTTCTAAGCACCACGTGCTAACCGAGTACACCACTGGAGCATCCCAGAAACATGTTCTCTAGACTCGGTAACTGTCAGCTCTACGTATTTGTTTAAATAATACACCGGATAGGTTTAACTAAACAAGAATAGCAATTAAATTACAGTCAATGTTATCTCATAAAAAGCAGGACATTTGTAATAGCTTTAAAATGTGTTAAAAATTGTTTGGCATGAAACAGTTTGGGTGCTTACATTAAGTTTAATTATTTAAAGCAAAAACAATATAAGAAGCACTTTATTCCTTGAAATGCAACACAAATGATTAATAAACATAAAACATTAATTTGTCATTTCTAACTTGAGTGACTAATGCCTGGTAAAGCACAGGGTCAGTGAAATGAAAATAAGGAAGAATCTCAATGAGATGGATTCACAATGGCTGCAACAATGGGCTCAAACAATTGTGAGGATGTGACAGGACAGGGCAGTGTTTCTTTCTGTTGCATAGAAGGTCACTATGCATCAGTCTCTTAGATGCATCTAGCAACAGCAGCAACACTAGAAGATAAGCTCTAAAAAGACGAGGACTATGTTTGTCTTACTATTGTGTGCTTCAATAAACACAGGGCTGGCACACAATGGATGTTGAAAATTAATGAGTTATCTGATGTGTTCTTCATCTTAACCCTACAAGGTAAGTATAATTACCACAGTTAATCTAAAATACGTACCAACCAGTTCCTATTGAGACATTCCAACACATAGCAAAACCACGAGGTAAAATATGGTTATGTCTCCTGTAAACATTAGGGGAAGCAGAACTTTTGGCTCTTAACTGGTGTTATTTTGACAATCAGACTTTTCAAAATAACAGTATTTTCAGAACTTACTTAGGTATACTTTCAAATTTTCATTTTTTAAGATGTCACGAAATTCCTTTACTAAAATAATCTTCACAAAGATTATGCTCATAATCTAATATGCAATATATTAAATTTGATTCTTTAAAGGTATCTCAATACACAGTATTAATATATTATTGCCAAGAATATATTATCATTTTTAAATACCCAACCCCATTCCATCTATCATGAATTTTTATGTTAGTAATTATAACCACGTTCTGGTTCACTTAAGTTCTGGTTCACTTAAATGTTTCTAGGGAAATACTTCCTAATCAAAGGTGCCCTGGTGACACAGTGGCTCAGCAATGGGGCTGCTAACAACGAAAGAACAATTTGAATCCAAAAGCCGCTTCACTGGGAAAAGATGTGGCAGTCTGCTTCCTTAAAGGTTAACAACCTTATAAACCCTATAGGGCAGTCTACTCTGTCCTATAGGGTCAGAATCAACTCAATAGCAGTGAGTTTGGTTTTGATGCTTCCTAACCTACCCCAACAACTATGAAGAGTCCATCTGAACTCATATTGACCCTGTAAGACAGAACAGAACTGGCACATTACAAAAATGTCTATCTTTTTTTTTCTTTTTTAAATCATTTTATTTGGGGTTCGTACAACTCTTATCACAATCCATTCATACATCCATTATGTCAATCAAGCACATTTGTACATTTGTTGCCATCATCATTCTCAAAATATGTGCTTCCTACTTGAGCCCTTGGTATCAGCTCATTTATTCCCCTCCCCCGCCGCCGCCCCTCCCTCATAAACCCTTTATAATTTATAAATTATTATTTTGTCATATCTTAAACTGTCCAACGTCTCCCTTCACCCACTTTTCTGTTGTCCATCCCCTAGGGAGGAAGTTATATGTAGATCCTTGTAATCGGTTCCCCCTTTCTAACCCCTACCTTCCCTCCACCCTCCTGGTATCACCACTCTCACCACCGGTCCTGAAGGGATCATCTGTCCTGGATTCCCTGTGTTTCCAGTTCCTACCTGTACCAGTGTATATCCTCTGGTCCAGCCGGATTTGTAAGGTAAAATTGGGATCATGATAGTGGGGGGGAGGAAGCATTTAAGAACTAGAGGAAAGTTGTATGTTTCATCATTGCTACATGCACCCTGACTGGCTCGTCTCCTCCCTGAGACTCTTCTGTAAAGAGATGTAAGAATGTCTATCTTTATGGAAACCAATTGCCATATCTTTCTTCCAAAGAATGCCTGGTGGGTTTGGAATCTTTTGATTGGCAGCAAAGCACTTTAGCCACTGTGCCACCAAGACCCCTATGCTTCCTAAGCTGCTATATATGACAGGGCTTCAAAATGTTCTTGGGAAAATTCCATTACCTTTTTAACCCCATTTTTCCACGAATTTTTTGAAGCACTCTTGAGAAACTTACACCACGCACATGCTTAATCAAACACCCTCTAAGTATTTACTTATGTCATTAATAGGTGCTATGACAAAGGAACACATAAAAGCACAATTGCCTTCTCAATCACTTTAAAATCTACTTTGAACAAGGTGTGTATAAATAAAAATGGTAGCAAAATGCACCAAAGCAACATATGAAAAGTAAAGAATATTGAGTATATACCAATCACTAGAAAAGAATGCCTTGTCTGGTAAATAGCAGGTAATTACAAAAGAGGGAAGATCTCATGGAATGCACTGACACAATAGCCCCAACAGTGAACTCAAGGATACCATGGGATCATGAAGATGGCACAAGATCAGGCAATATTTTGTCCTGTTACAATGAATCAGAGCAGACTCTTGGACAATTAAAAACAGCTCCAAAGTAAACATATGTGCCAGGTATAGTCGTATACATTATCTAAGTTAATTTCCACACCTCTGTGTAGTAGATGGCATCTTTATGTTGAAGGAGCAAACTGAAATTCAAAGAGGTTGGATTGACTTTACAAAGTAAAGGGAAAATTAGAATCTATTTCACTGTAATGTCTTTTTTTTCCAACTATACATATACGATTACAGGGTATAGGCAACATGTATAGATACTGTAGGAAACTAAGAAAGAATAATTCCTAGAAAGGAATTCCCTAAGGAAGTGAAGCTTGAGCTGAGTCTAAAACTAAATGTAAGATTGAAACCACTGGTAACTCAGTTTGTGGCAGTTAACTGCTATCGAGTCAATTCCAACTGCCAGTGACCTCATGTGTTACAACAGAGTGGAACAGCCACAGGGCTTTCTTCTCTTTAATTTTAACTGACTTTGATTGCCAGGCTTTTTCTTCTAGTGGTACTGCTGGATGGGTTTAAACTGGCCAACCTTTAGTTAGCACAACAGTGCAAACTATTTGTGTCACCTCAAGAAACAAAAAAACAACCCTCACTGCTATCAAGTCAATTCCAGCTTGTAGTGACCCTGTAGGACAGGGTAGAACTGTCCCTATGGGTTTCCAAGACCATAACTCTTTACAGAAGTAGAAAGCCCTGTCTTCCTCCCTCAAAGCAGCTGGTGGTTTCAAACTGCTGACCTTGCAGTTAGCAGTCCAATGCTTAACCACCAGCTTAACCAATACACCACTAAGGGTCTTAAAAGGTGTCCTAGTGGCAAAATAGTGACGCACTTGGCTGCTAGCTGAAAAGCTGGTGGTTTGGAACCCATCTAGTACGATGGCTTAGGAACAGGCAGTGTTTTGTTCTGGGGTGCATAGAGTTGCTATGAGTCACAACCCACTGGAAGGCACTTAACAATAGTAGCTCTCCAAGACAAAGACCTCATAAAAATTACAGCCAAGAAAACTCTATGGAGTAATTCTACTCCATCGCATGGGTCACTTTGAGTCAAAATCTACTCGACAGAACCTTAACAACAGACCTCACTTAAAAATTATTACAACAAAAATTTATAAATATTATTTCCTCCAGTTTAGAATCTAAACCGTGAAATTTTCAATTTGTATTTCATTTTTGTCTTTAATAATAGTTAACAATAAATTTTGTGCTACCAGTGGTTTAAATTGTGCACTTAGTTTTAGACTCAGCTCAGGCCTCACTTGTATAAAATCTTTCCTAGGAATTATTCTGAACTTTTGTTTCCAACAGTGTTTATAAATGTTTATCATTTTTCCTATTATTAAAAAAAATAATTTTGTAAAACTAAAACTAATATTCTCTTTCCAACTTGTCAGGATGCTAAAGGATAAAAATATATATTGCATGAGAGCTTGACAGTGCTCTTAAAGAACAATTCCTTTATAGTGAAAAAAACTGAAAAATAGTGAAGTAATATGTTCAAGGTTACAAATGTTACTAGCTAGATAAGGAGGAGAACAAGTTCCCTGGTATTATTTTCCAAACCCTAGTGGCCCCTTTTTGTTTGTTTTAATCATTTTATTGGGGGCTCCTTCAGCTCTGATCACAATTCATACATATATCCATTGTGTCAAGCACATTTGTATATATGTTACCATCATCACTTTCAAAACATTTTCTTTCTCCTTGAGCCCTTGGTATCAGCTCATTTCCCCTTCCCCCACCTACCCTGTCATGAACCCGTGATAATTTTTTTTTCATGTCTTACACCGACCACTGTCTCCCTTCACCCATTTTCCTTTTGTCCATTCCCCTGGGGGTGGGAGGTAATATGTCAATCATTATGATTGGCTCCCTCTTTTTCCCACCTTCCCCTTACCCTCCTGCTATCACTACTCTCATTATTGATCCTGAAGGGTTTATCCGTCCTGGATTGCCTGTGTTTCAACCTCTTATCTGAACCAGTGTACATGCTCTGGTCCAGTCAGATTTGTAAGGTAGAATCGGAGTCATGATAGTGCGGGGGAGGAAGCATTAAAGAACTAGAGGAAAGTTGTATGTTTCAATGGTGCTATACTGCACCCTGATTGGCTCTTTATGACCCCTCTGTTAAGGGGATGTCCAGTTGTCTACAGATGGGCTTTGGGTCTCCACTCCGCACTCCCCCTCATTGACATTGATATGATTTTTTGTTCTGGGTCTTTGATGCCTAATACTTGATCGCATCAACACTTCATGATCACATAGGCAGGTATGCTTCTACCATGTGGGCTTTGTTGCTTCTCAGCTAGATGGCCGCTTGTTTATCCTCAAGCCTTTAAGACCCCAGACGCTATATTCCTTGATAGCTTGGCACCATTAGCTTTCTTCACCACATTTGCTTATATACCCATTTTGTCTTCAGCAAATGTGTTGGGAAGATGAGCATCACAGAATGCCGGGTTATTGGAACAAAGTGTCCTTGCGTTGAGGGAGTACTTGAGTAGAGGCCCAAATGTCCGTCTGCTACCTTAATACTTAATATATAAATATATGCACACAGATCTTTTTCGCTATCGTTATATATAAATATATTTAAATATGTACTTGCCTGTATTTAGACCTCTGTAAATGTCCTTTGCCTCCCTAGTTCTTTCCTCTATTTCCTTTTACTTTCCTCTTGTCCCACTATCATGTTCGGCCTTCATTCAGGTTTCAGTAATTCCTATTGGTTACATTCCCCTTGATCAAGCCCCACCCAGTATCTTATGCCCTCCTTGCCATCAATTTTAGGTCAGTTGTTGTTCCCTTGTCCCTGGGTTAGTTGACAGCCTCCCTTCCTTTCCCAAGCCTCCCCCTTTCCTGTGTCACCCCACACACACACAACAGTCAGTCCTGTTGTTTCCCCCTCAGGATTGTTTACTCCACCTATCTTATCTAGATAGACATGCAGAGACAATAATAAGCACAAAAATAAGACAGAGCAAAATAAAAGACAAAACAACGACAAAAAAAGAAAAGCCTATAGTTTGTTGACCTTTTTGAGTGGTTTCCTGTCAATTCTGAAGGGGTGCTATACTATGACTCCAAAGTCTATTTTTGGTATTTCCCGGGACTTACTTCATTGCTTTGCTCCTCTTGCTATCTGTTGCATGCCCTTAGTGTTTTGCCTCACGTGGTAGGGTCAGATCTGGCACAATTCCCGCGCTGTGTTTCCAGTGTTGTCCCCCACAGCGCTATCAGTCAGTGAAGGATGTCATGTCTCAAGGTGGGACCAGCCCTATGGTCCTCTTTGTGGATTGGCTGCTCTGAGCAGGAATATCGTCCAAGGGGCTCTGTGGGCCAGGATGTGTTCCACTCTTTCTCCTTCCCTCTTTGTTTGCTCCTGTGTGCTCTGATCAAATGTGCCCCTATCCCTGAGCTGTAGCTTCAGTGCTATCCTCTAAAGTGCATTCTTCTGGGCAGGCGGGGCCCTTTTTTTTTTTTTTAACCAGGTAGCAAAAACAAAGAAGAATGACCAAGTCTGGAGCTACATAATAGGCTCACTTTAAATGTCTTTCAAGTTTCTGATTTTATCTAGACGGCTCATGCAAATGTTATACTCTGTGTGCCTGATGTGTTCATGGCTTATCTTAATACTTTAAGATGCTCTAAATTACTATGAAGTTAAAATAATACTTTAAGAATTTTTGCTTTTTCCAGGGCTTAGACTCTAGGCCTTTAATGGTGTTACCAAAAGGGGTGCTGGAAGGATCCAGGGGGCTGGAAAAGTACGTTATCCTGAATTATGGCTTTTAATTGCCAGGTGGGCCCTGAGTAATTTTCCCCCACAGGAAAGGATGGTAGGGCGGATCAATTTGGGAACCTACACCTTAGAATATCCTTTGACACAAGCGATATAAAAGTTCCTTCCATTTGAGAAATCCCCAAACCCACTGCTATCCAGTTAATTACAATTCATAGCAACCTTACAGGGTTTCCAAAACTAATCTTTACAGATAGCCTTATTTTTCTCCCACAGAGCAGCGAGTGCATTTGAACCGCCAACTCTGTAGTTAGCAAACCGTCTAATAGCTAACCTCCAAATTATGGTAAAACCCACTTATTTCACAATATCTCATTTTCATGCTCTAATTTTCACATTAGGAGTCTTTTTAAAAGCACAAATCTAATCTCATTCTTTCAAAAATATATAATTACTGGAAGTACTGCTATAAAAGTTCTTGGGAGTTATTTTAATGAAAAAATTTTCACAAAGCTCTACTTAAGTTTAACTGATTAAATATAAATTATTTTATCAAGTCATTAAAAAACCTGAAAAGAACTTTACTTCATTAGATATTTACTTTTTGAGAGGGCTCATTAATATATGCGTATATATATATTTTTTTAATTAGTCAGCTAGAATGCTACTCATATTGGCTTATTAATCACAATTACTTTTAAGCAAGTTAAATAATCCTTCTCCTTCCTAGTATTTATTGTCTCAGCTCAGATGTGAAGGAAGAACTCCCTTGTGGTTTCATACCTTCTTTTTTAGTCTTTCTTTATTTAACATCCCAAATTCCAAATACATTTTGTTCTTTTTCAATTCTATTTACAATAAGCAAGTACAGATTTTATCTATATTACTCAGTTTCATGGTCCAGTTCGTGGTTAGGCATTTGGCTGCTAACTAAAAGATCAGCAGTTCTAATACACCATAGGCTCCATGGGCAAAAGATGTAGCAGTCTCCCCTTCAGTAAAAACTCACAGCCTTGGAAGCCCCTGGGCAGTTCTACTCTGTCCTACAGAGCAGCTATGAGTCAAAATTAACTTGACAGCAATACATTTTCACTGTTTCAAAAAGCTATGTTATTCAATGTAATCTATCACCAGTAGGAGTAAACATAAACTTATTTATTGCTTCTTCTCCAAAGCATATTTGTTGCTTTTCCATTATAGACTCAGTTTGAAGTCATATGAAGTCAAATGGTCATATGTATTTTTAATACAGTTTGTAGTAATATCTTTTAGAAGAATTAATAACAGACTAGCCCCAAGGAATTGGAGATTGATGATGCCCCCAATGTCCAACTTTTTGATGATGCTATTCAGCTTCACTTATCCCCACTCCTCCCTTAAATATATTCCCTCACATTTCTGAGTGCTGCAAATCCCTTGAAACATCACACAAAAAGTCAAGGAGTATGAGGAAATGTCTCACTTGGTAGTGGGTCCTGTTCAGTCCCAAACTGGTCAGGCAGGGGTAAGCCTGATGCTGGGTCCCGAGGGCACACACCACTCCTGACTCTACTGGTGATAAGAACACACTCCCTGCTTCCCAGGGGCCTCATTTTATACTCAGCAGGAATGGAGTCCAGTGAATAAGGTTTATAATCATTCACAGGAATATCCTATCAATATCTTCCCCACCTTCTTACCATGCAGGGAAAGATCATTTGATGAGAGTTACACTGAGTTACAATAATGCAATCAAATTAACATATGATCTTTCACCTTTTTAATGATACCTAAATATAGTAATCTATTCTCTACCCCTGGATTATTATCTTATTTTCATAAACATGGCCTGGGGCCTCTGACAAGATGTTTCCAGTAGTCATTGGTCTGCTACTGATCTTAATCAGCCAGGCTTTTTATGAGGCCACTCCAGAAACAACTATTCTCTCAGCTATAGCATATCATTCCTTGCATCTTAACAGTAACCAAGGTAACAATTAAACAAAGAGTGTGGCCCAATTCACACCCTCTACTAAGGTCAAGTCTTAATCTCATCCTATTCCTGTTAATTAGCAGATAATGCCCTTCAAAATGGGGCTACGTATAGCCAAAACTGTACCAAGTCTAAAATTACATGATATAAAGGATGATGGCTAGAAGGACCATATTAATTGATCATAACTCAAAGTTAAAGCTCTTAATTTGGAGCAACATATGTACTAATAATTTTTAAATATATATGGCCAGTGATGGTTGTTATTAAGCATATTCATTAGCAATTAATTTAATATTTTCATGTTTTCTCTAATACATTCCTTCTGACCAAAAATTTATAAACAATAGCCTAGTTTGAGAAAACATCTGTATTAGTCGGGGTACTTAAGAGAAACAAATCCACAGAAACTCATGTATAAGAGAGAGTTTTATATAAAGGTTAAGTGCACATCAAGAAAACATCCCAACCCAGCGCTGCCCAAGCCCACAAGTCCAACATTAACCCATATGTCCAACACCAATTTACAAAGTCCTCCATCTCACAAAACAGACGCAATGATGCTGACTGCAGGAGGAAAGTCCAGTCAGTGAATATGTAAGCATCTCAGCGCTGGCAGGGGGCTCCACATGGCTGCTACAGCACCCAGGGCTGCATCAGGGTAGGTCCATGGGACTTTTGGGGATGTCTTGCAGCAAGTCAGCCTTGCAATCTGACGCAGGGAACTGGCTAAGGCAGCTGTACCCTGGTCTGACCATCACAAAGCAAAAGACCGGAGAACTAGAAAGGCGAGCTCACGGAGCCATTTATCCCTCCACCCTTCAATTAACCCATGTGTTTATTAGCCAGGTTGACACAATAACTAACTCAACATCTTTTATTTTTTTAAGTAATCATTTTATTGGGGAGCTCTTACAAATCTTACACCAATCATCATTCAATTGTATTAAGCACACTTGCATATATGTTGCCATCAACATTTCCATAACACTTTCTTTCTACCTGAGCCCTTGGTATCAGCTCCTCTTTTTTCCCCTCCCTCCCACCCTTGTGAATCCTTGGTCAATCATATATTATTGTTGTTATTTAATGTCTTACACTGTCTATTGTCTCCCTTCAGCCACATTTCTGTTATTTGTTGGGCTATATATCCAACCTTGTGATGGGTTCCCCCTTTCTCCCCTCCCCCACCCCTACCAGCCTCCCTACCCTCATGATATTGCTACTCCCACTACTGTTCAAGAGTTTTATCTGTCCTGAATCCCATGTGCAGAAAGCTCTTATCTGTACCAATGTGTGTACTCTGGTCTGAGCCATGGTAGTTGGGGGAGAAAGCTTTCAGGAACTAGTGGAATGATGTGTGCTTCATAAGTGCTATACTGCACCCTGGTTGAATTGTCCCTTCCTTGTAACCCTTCTGTGGGGGGATGTCCAATATCTACAGATGGGTTTGGGGTCTCCACTCTAAACCCCTCTTTCACATTGATATAATTGTTTTGGATCTTTTGATACCTGATACTTGATGCTGTCGACACCTCATGATCACACAGGCAGGTGTGCGTCTTCCATGTGAGCTTATTTGCCTCCCTACTACATGACTGCTTGTTTAACTTCACAAGCCTTTAAGACCCCAAGAGCTATATCTTTTGATAGCCAGGCATCATCAGCTTTCTTCACCACATTTGCTTATGGACCCACTTTGTCTTCAGTCATGGTTAGACCTCTTTTTAACAATAGTAATATAGATATTATTTTTAAAAATAAGGCATTTTTGGCAGAATATACAATTCCATTTGGTAGCATTTAGATTTTGTTTGCAATAATGATATGTCTATTTATGAATACTATCTATTCAAAATACGCATATGCATGTAAATGTATAAATGTGTGTTTATAGCCTTATGAGTAAATACGCTTTTCAGAAAATAACAGTCACATAATGTACTAGAATAGGTTTGGGAAATAAAATGGTTAAATAATTCCATAGTTGGATCTTCATCTCCTTGGCTTAGAACTTGGTTTTAATATTTTCAGTGACTGAAATGTTCCCTATATGAATGTATAATATGTTTGGTGTTCTAGTTTAATTGGAATCCCTGGATGGTGCAAACCAGTAACTCATTAATAAAAAATTGGCAGTTCAAGTCCACCCAGAAGCACCTTGGAAGAAAAATCGGGCACTCTACTTCTGAAAAATCAGCCATTGAAGACCCTACTGAGCACAGTTGTATTCTGAAATACATGCGGTCATCATGCATAGGAGCAGAGTCAAGGGCAACTGATGTGTTTACAATGAGCCTCTTATCTAATTTGTATTACCTTGTCTGATATTGATTTCAACAACAAAAAAACCCACCAACAACAACAAACCCAAACTCAGAGCCATTGAGTCAATGCTGACTCAGAGACCTTATAAAAACAGGATAGGCATGCCCCTTTGAGTTTCTGAGACTGTAACTTTTTAAGGGAGTAAAAAGCCCCGTCTTTCTCCTGTGGAGCCACTGGTGATTTTGAAGCACTGACCTTGGAGGATATCAGTCCAACATGTCCAACCACTACACCACCAAAACTCCCCATTGGTTTCAATATGTCTTATTCATTCCAGTTCAATATCTTACTGCAATTAAAAGATATATTACCAGATCAAAAATATGATTTTAAATAATGTCCTTTTCTACTAATTTGCTCATTTTTTCTTCTCACTCAAGTGTGTTTTAAGTAATGGGTTAAAATAATGTACTGTATTAGGTTAAAGGAGACTTTCTGCTCCTGTAAAGATCACAGTCTCAGAAATCCACGGCTACAACTCTACTCTGTTGTGTAGAGTCATGATGATCTGAATTGACTAAACAACATGAGTTTGTTTGGTTGTTGTTGTCTTCAGATTGTTAACTTTAACTAAGTGTCATAAAATCAAACCTTAGCAGTGAGTAGATGTGATATTAAACATGAATGAGGTATAATCTACCTGATTTAGTATCAAAATATACACATATTAATCATATTCTTAAAAATGATACTGTAAAAGTTTTATATAGGTAGAACTGTACTGCCTTGATGAATAGCTCTTCCAAAATTGCAATAAATAGGTAAGAAGTGACACATTTGGAACACAGCAAGTTTGGTATGTAATTGGTAAAACTGATTATAAGTATAATTACTACTGAAACTGCAGCAAGAAAAATAAAACCATTAACACTGGCTGCCCTACATCTTTTGTCTAGTTTCAAAACAGCAGATAACTTATTTGCCTCATATTATTTATTATCAAATACCTTCAGTCTCTGTTATAAATAGCAATGGGAGAACAGTAGAAACAGATATATTAAAAAATAAACCTTAGGTCAACAAACACCGTATAGCCTTCATTTCTGGCAAATCAACTATAACATTTACTAATAAAGGTATTATTCTTAGAGCAATAATCTTAACAAAAAATGCTTCTATATAGCAACTGTTTCGTGTGCATGCATGTCATCATTTAGTAAAACTAAATTATTAGTAAATCTAAAATGCTGCACACGTTACCATAATCTGATGGCCACACCCCAAATGATTCAAGATATTTAATTAAAAAGACATACCTTTACTACATATTTCCCTTTCTGCCATTATTCTTTTAAAATTCCAGTACAGTATTTCATTATGAGAAGTTTCAAAAGACTGCATAGTATATTTGCAAATTCAAAACTTAAAGAGTAAGGTAGCAAAGCGCTAAGTACAAATAGTATCTTTCAATAGTTAATAAATATGTCATAAAGAGGTGATATAAAGAATTTAGAAATCAGAATACAATTTCATCAAAATACTACCTAGCACATATAGAAGTGTCTGTGGGAAGCATAGACCACACCACCACCTTGGTAAACCAGATTGAGATAAAATATTTAAATTCACTATTGTGAAGGGCACAGAGGATCTTTTACATAACAAATCCTGCACCTTTCAGAGAGCCACAAATCATAACTCATGAAATAACAGTTTTAAATGTGACCTCTTAACTCAATTTTCTGAAGTATAAAATCATAGTACTTCAGCTCAGTGCAGCATAATTTAATATAGTGAACTAACAACACTCGAATTTTTAAAAGGCAAAAAAAAGTTTCCACCCCCTCCCCCAAAAAATGTCAAGACCATAGAAATTAAGCTGTTTGTAAGTGAAATCCACTTTCGCCAACTGAGCGCCAGTGTTCTATATGCTGCTGCCATATTTCTATGCTCTATCACACCAGGCATTACTTGTATCAATAACTTTTCAAGAAAAAAGTCTGTTACTTCTTACTTCAAACATTCATTTTTCTCCCCTATCAAATCCTATTGCCTACTGTTACCACTTCTACCTAATCAGCAGCTTCCTTTCATTCCTTCACCTACATCCTTATTCCTGACGTTACATTTTTTCCCCTCTAAACTTACTGTCCCTGATTCTCATGAGACAGCTTCTCCAGACAGTCTTTAATTCCCTGGCCAAAGTTAACTTCTTTCCTTGACATTTTTTTCTATGCCACCTACCTATTCTACTTGAGCTTTTCGAGGCCTTTACATTGCCTTTTTATTCCATTCCGGAGCCTCATCTTCAGCTACATAATAATTTATAAGGTTGCCTCTGACTTTCAGCTTCCCTTTAAAATGCCCGTTTCTTCTTGCCTCTGGTAAATATACTAAATTCATCCTTCAGTTAAAATAGGTATTTCCTTTTGCAGTTTCAGCTCAAGTGCATACATAATTTATTTAGACAATTTTAGTAGCGTGATTACATTGTTTCTTCAATTGTTCCCATATCGGTGTTACCTCTCTGGAGTGTAGGAGAAGGGCTCCATCTTTCAAAGCACTCTGCAGAACACCTATTTACTATGTCACTTGACCAAGTAGGATGATGCATTAAATAAAACTATCAGGGACGTGTAAACAACACACACAAATATAGATAGATGTTTACATATGTTTATTGATATTTATTTATTTATTTATTTATTTAATCTATTTTAGCTTTTAAACATCCGTAGTGGCCTTTTATTTCCATGGACAGCTGACACTTTGGTTTCTATTAAACTTCACTCTTACTATTCTATTGAATTCAAAGCATGGCTAGAATTTAAAGTCGAAGTTCAAGGCTGATACAAGGTACACTTTTACATACCGAGATCATATTCTCTAAAAAGCAGCAATGTCAACTCTAAGAATTCAGAGATACAACTGAATTTCAGCACATGACACCGGTTTCAGCACCAAGATAAGAAAACAGCACACCTTCCCATGGGGGGAGGGGGATTCCTTTCCCAACAACTGGTCTAAATTAGTTTCCCCTATCCCAGGGGCTCCCAAAGAGGTACACCCAATAGATCAGTGAACAGCTGGAAAGAAAACCCGCGAAAGGCCATTCATTTACTTAAAAGAGAGGGAGAAGAGTAGATGTCCCCTTTTCATACAACTCAGTAGTTAAAATAAGCTTTGCATTCAGCACCTACCCGCAGTCTGAGAGATTGTTCTACCTAATAAAATCAAGCCTCATTCAATTTAGTCCCTTCTCAAGCACCATCTCAACTTGTCAAAATTTGACGAGAAAACATTTTTCCAAGGTGTGTGTGTGTGTGTGTGTGTGTGTGTGTGTGTGTGTTGGAGTGGGGAGGGCGGGGAAAGAGGAAACACTAGGATCTCTGTCTACATCTTTTTCCGAAATCACATCACCGAGTCTCGGATTTCCTTCACTCCAAACTAAACCCTTGATTCCAAATATAGTTCTTTAACCCTCGCCTCGCCATTCAATTACACGCAAATCATCTTGCCAACTACAGAACCACAGCAGAAAGCCCTCCAAAGCCGCGTGCTATTCATCTTGGAAGTCAAGCCCTGCAGCAACTGCCTACCGCCGAACTGAGGGATATCACCCAAATACAACGCAACGGAATCAGACATTCAGAGCACACACAGCTTGAGCGAGCGAGGGAAACGCGACCCGGGAAAAGTGAGCTCCCGAGCCTCGGGACCATCTACGAGGGTGGGGGAGGCTCCCCGAAGGGAGGGGGCCAGAGGAGCCGGAACGGGGGATTCCTTCCCTCTCATTAAAATGCACTGGATCCCTGGCCGCAGGCTGCATGCAGCCCGTCCTTCCACGCCAGGGAATAGACGCGGGCAGAGGGCCCTTTGCGCTGGAATACGGAATGCAGACACTTTCCGAGGTCCGGGCACAAGTAGATCCCCTACCTTCCCGGGGAGGCGAGGGGTGTCCCATGGGTGACTGAGGGGATGCCCGGCCTGCCAGGTGCAACCTGCGGCAGAGTTTCGGCAGAAGAACACCAGTGATCCAGTCGGGCGGGTGCCTGGCGCCCCCAGGGCCAACGCTCCGGGGGTCGCCGGGTGGGGGGAAGGGGGGGAGGGCGTGCAGATGGGATTCCCCCCTCTCTGGGAAGAGCGTTAGCGGAGGTGCACCCTAGCAAGCCCCGAGCGGCGTGCTTCACGGCGCGGGGCTGGGATCCCGCCGCCTGCACCGGCAGCGCGGAGCCCCGCAGCGCCCGCCGCGCCGGCCCCTCCGTCCCCGGGGGCCAGGGGCTTCGGGTGCGAAGGCACTGGGGCCTGACACCCCACGGGGCCGGCCCCAGCTCCCGGGGGAACCCGCGGGAACACCCCAAGCTCCGGCAGCTTTCAGCAGTTGTAAAACGCACCCCCGCGCCCCCTCCTCAGCCTGCCCTCGTCCTGGAGGCCGCAGAGCCGGACCACTAGAGCGAGCAGCCCAAGCCAGATCGGGGATAGCGGCCGCCGCGCTCCCGGTTTTGCTCCCCTGGTTACCTGTCAGGACTCCCACACGAATTTGATGGTCGTGGTTAGTGAGGATCATTCCCTCGGTCGCCATGTTTCCCAGCGCAGTCACCGCACTGACAGGAGCCGGGAGAAGCCGGAGCCCGGAGCGCGCGGGCCGGGAGCGCGCTCGCCTCGAAGAGCGCGAGAGCGAGGGCGCCCGGTGAGCGCGTGGCGAGCGGGGAGGAGGGGGAGGCGTCCGAGCGCCGGGCGGCGGGCGCGGGGGAGAGGCCGAGCCGGGAGTGCGCGAGTCCGCCCGAGGGGGCGGAGCCAGGGAACGCGACCCTGATTCCGGGTCGCCAGCCGCGAGCTGGGGGCGGGGGAGAGCGCGGAGGCGTTCGAGCGAGGCCCGAGAGACTAGAGCCGCTCTCTTTTAAGAGCGCGAGAGCCTGATGGGATAGGCGGTAGGAGATTAAGGGGAAAGGGAAGCACACGCTCAGGGGGCTGCGGGGGCGGCCTCAGTGCCAGGGGCGGAGCTACACTCTGAGGCGGGGAACTCGTGGCGAGTGAAGGGAGGAGTGAGAGCGCCGATGCGGAGTTTGGGGAGTGGGAAGGAGCGGGCCTGGCCGGCGCAGGCCGAGGGGAAGCACCTGGGCGCGCGAGTAGCGCCGGATTGGCTGGGAGGCGGCGGAGCGGGTGCGCGCGAGACGCGAAAGCAGCCGCGGCAGAGCCCCAGGCTGAAGCAATCCCCTGCCGAGCTGGGCCCCTCGTGAGCCGTCCGCCGCTGGAAGCCGGCGCGCCCCGGCCGCCGAGCCGCTCTCACGAGCCGGAGGGGGATGGCTCTGCCTGTGGAGTCTCCACCGTTCTCGGGAGGTGCCGTCCGCCCACCTGAAGGCACCGGGGAGCATGGAGGTGGCTTGGAAAGCTGCGTGGGTGACCGAGCAGTGGCTACTGTGTGACAGAGCTCGCCGTGGGCGAAGGAGGAGGTATCCGGTCCCGCCTAATCTTAGCCTCCTGCTCCCATGATCAGCTCACCCTGCCGGTGCTTTTCCTCTTCTGCGGAGCTGTAGGGTGACATCTCCCAAGCAGTGCCTACGTGGCCCTACTCACAAGAGAAGCCTAGGCGCTCGCGACAGGGCATCTGGCATCGCTTCCCCCGCGAGCTCCTGATTTGGTGACCGTCACGCTCTCTTTTAGGTGAAACCCACTAATGCGTTTAGCGAAAGGGAAGGCCTTGTTGCTCCCCTTTGAACTACAATCGCAAAACTGAATGGAGTCCCGGCTGCTGCAGTTATCATTTCAGTAAACGTGGAATATTATTTTACCATAAAAATTGTGCTTGATGTCATTTGCCTCCATGTGCCTTTAATACTAATCACCAGTAGCTATTTTATGTTAGTTTGTTAGCCCCTTCTTTCTGGCCCTCTCAGCTTCAAAGTTACAGCTTTCCTGTTGCATAAAAATGAAAAAGTGGAGGGTCAAAAAAGTGTAACTAACAGTATTTACACACAATTAAAATCTCATAGTTTGGTTATGAGTTTATTATTCTAGTTGACATACGGAGTTATTTGTCTGCTGAAGATTCACAGTTATGCATTTCATTTTTAATAATGGGAAGTACAAAAGAGATGGATGAATTGAGGTGAGAGGAGATAAATGAAATATTTCTTTTTTGCATGTGTGTGTTGCTGGTATTGACAGTGGGGTAAAAATTGAAACCCTATTGTGAATTCATTTCCTATAATAATCTGTCACCATAAACTGCTGGCCAAGGGATTCTTAACTAGATTTAAATCAGAAATATAGATGTGAAATTATACCCAAGAGAATAATTTTCTTTAGCTCAAACTAAAAATGAAGAGCAAATAGTGGGTTACCATGTTAACTTTCTGCTCTCATTACCATCAAGTGATTCTAATTTACAGGGACCCTATAGGAAGTCTTGGGTTTCCCAGACTGAAACTGTTAACTCTTTATGGGAATAGAAAGCCCCATATTTCTCCCATGGAGCAACTAACTGGTGGTTTCAAACTACTGTCCTTGAGGTTAGCAACCCACTGCATAACGACTACACCACCAGGACTTTAACATAACATATATTCACTGGGAAACAACAAATAAAATCATGTCACTCATTTTATTGCAATACACAAATTTTGGGTGTTGTCTAGGACCCACCCTTCAATATCTCCAAAGTGTGCCTGAATACCAAACAGACTTGAAATCAGAGACTCAGACATTTGTACATTAGACACTTTTATGTTCATTGCAGCATTATTCATAATAGCCCAAAGTTGGTATATACGTGCAATGGGCTATTACTCTGCCATAAAGCAAAATTAGAATCTGGTGTTTGTCTGAAACTTGAAAACATGGAAGTGAACAAAATGAGACACAAAAGGACAAATAATGTGTAATCTTATATGAACTGTCTAGAACTCTAGGCAAATGTCTAGAGGCAAAATTAATTATTGGTTACCAAGAGCTGGAGGTAGTAAGGAGTTACTACTTTACATAATAATTCTAACCTACCATTAAGTCCATTTCATCACCTAACACCCTGTGTGACAAAGCAGAACTGCCCCATAGGGTTCCCAAGGCTGTAGTCCTTGTAGAAGCAGTCTGCCACATCTTTCTCCTCTATCTTATCAGGCTCTTGAGTTCAAGTTGCTAATTTTATATTAGCAGCCAAACACTTATCTCCCGTGCCACCAAGTCCCTGTAATAATTGACACACACAATTAGGGGGAACAAGCAACGGTGAAACTTAAAATTTCAGACTATACATTCTAATTTTTTTAAGTAATGATGAAATTATATGTTAATTGGAAATGCTAGATATGAATTAAGTCTCCTGAAATATATGTACATTTATTAGCATTTGTTATATGTTGCTAAATGTTAACAAAATTGATGAAAATAATTATTAATAGGATTAAGCTGGACAATTATATAAACACCTGACACCCAACAATGTTCCTAAGTATATTGGTCTCTATATTTCAACAATCCTTTAAAATATTTACATAGGAAAAGTTCAGTTATCTAAATTGTCTGGCTTGACTTTTTTACTTCTTTTGTTAAGTATTTCAGTATGTGCATATTATTTTCCTCAGTAGCCATGAGACGTTTCTTCAGAATTCATCCTTGAATCAAACATTACATCAATGAACATTCAGGAAAGTAGTAGTAGAATACCATTTTGGGTTATTGGCTAATGTCTCAGGAAACATATTGTGGGTGAAGGGGAGGACTAGAAGCTAAAAAAAATATTTTTTTTTATTCTAACGCTAGAATTACAAGTGCCTCCGTATTTCTTTCCTTCATTCTTAAAGTTTAGTACTGAAAACCATAGAAGTTTGGGTTAACCATTGGCAACAGCATTAAAGAAAGGTAAACACCTCATTTTCATAATTATTATTAACAAAGATGGAACTTTATCATTTTATTACTAAAAAACATTTAGACCTCAATAGTTTTCCTGTGGTTAATGGGAATTGTAATATTGTTTGGTGTAGAGTTGGCTCTGCCCCATGCAACTTTATATATAATTTTTTTTAAGCAACATTGCTTGGTCCTGTGCCATCACAATTGTTGGTGTAGTTGAGCACATTGTTGCAGCTGTTGTGTCAGTTCATCTCACTGAGGGTTTCTTTGGTCATTTGTTGAGGATATTGACATTTTTTAGAATCAAATTCTTCATTAGCACCAGATGCAAAGTCAGATCCTCTTTCTTCATTAGCTAATTGTCACAATTACAATTGAGCCATTTGAAATTGGGTGCAAGCATTACAAATGTATTTAATGCCACTTTCCTCTGCTTTAAAAAAGTCAACAAATAAATAATAGGTGTAAGTCAAAACTGAGTGATTTTCAGCTGTATTTTCCCAAAGGAAACTACATTATGATCAAGATGAACTTTAGATGGTCTGAATCAGGCAGCAATAAATTACAGTAGTCTGCATTTCCATGAAAACATGTAAATTAGAAATTTAACCCATCAGAAAGAGTTCAAAGGTTTCTTTAATACCGAGACTTGGGAATTAGGCACATCCAGAGGAAAATGGAAGTCATGGGGATAGAGAAGGAATCTTTGGGTGTTGCTGCAGATGGTTAATGCCCTCAGCTGCCACAAGGTTAGAGATGGGAGTTCTCCCAGGCCAGGACGGCTTGGTAGTGTGCTTCCAGAAAACTCAGCCATAGAAAACCCTAACAGAGATCATCATGAGAATTGATGTGATAGTAGTTTTTGCTTTGCTTTAAGGGTATCAAAAATTGAGACATTTTAAAAATCTTTGATTCAGGTAACCTAATGCTTTCCTCCCCCAGCAAGTTTTTCTAAATTAGAATTTTCCACTCTGATTAGATAAATGTATTCATTTCCACTAATGAAATTGACATTTTGCTTTCTATTATGATACCCTTGTTATTCGTTAATGAAGATGTAAAGTAAGCTGCATGTGAGAACAGCATGACTGGGGCATATGACCTCCTCTGACTTCACAGGAGGGAGAAAAGGCAAAAGCCCAAGGCTGAGTGCTATGATGTGGAGGTCAGACATGCCTCATGCCTCCAAACATTTTATCATTTCTGATTCCAAACCCTCCAAAAGCTCATTCCACTTCTCTACTAGATTTGATAATTAATTTCAATGGCCACACAGAACTCATAAAATACTCAAAATGATGGGGTCTATGCGGAACTAAGGTTACAAAGCGGGGTCCAGGAAGACTGTAGGTAAGAGTTCTCAGGACAGCTTTCTCAGCCGCTGCCTGGGCCTAGTGAGCCCACCTGGATTCAGCAGTTCTTAGGTGTTAACAAAGCTCTTGTAGCTCCACTGATAAGTGGTCAGAGGCATCCCATTTCACCAGGAAGCTGCCTGCCCAAAGATGCTTTGCTTTCTCAACCTTCAGAAACACCATAATTCACAATTCATCAGTCCTTCTAGCTTCCTTCTTCATTGCCCAGCTTTCACATGCATGTAATGTAGTTTAAAATGCTATGGCTTGAGTCTGGCACCTTAGTCAACATGCCATCTTTAAAGAGGCCTTTTGCAGCAAATGGACCTGATGTGATATGTTTTCAACTGATTTCTCACCTATTGTTTCCACGGGCATTGATTCCACAATCAAAATGAGGTCCTTGGCAATTTCAATATTTTGTTTCTCATGATGTATGCCAAAGACTCAGAACAGCATTTCCATCTGCTGCTGACAAAGAAACATTCGAAAAGCTGGATTATATGGCTCTTGTAGTAAAATGGCGTAAATAACAGCCAGGACTTGTTGCAGAATCTTTCCTTATATGGGCCCCATTGAAATCTAGCATCTTTTTTTAGTCACTTGATAAATATGCTGAAGTAGCATACCCAAATGAGTGATAAAGTCACTGTCATCTAGTTGATTCTGACTCACAGTGACTCTGTAAGGCAAAGGAGAACTGCCCCTGTGGGTTTCCAAGACCAAATCGTCACAGGAGTAGGAAACTTCCATCCTTCTGTAGGAGCAGCTGGTGGTTTCTAACTGCTGACCTTGCAGCAATTCACAAAATTCGTAACCCACTACCACCTGGACTCTAAATTAAAGATAGGGGCGTCTTCAAATCCCAAGGGGCGCACCAGGCATTGTGCATCCTTTCTAGTTGTAGGAGGGTCCAAATGTAAACTGTTTATTATGACATAAGGCTAAAGAGTTCATTTGCCTCAGTAAAGGTACGTTGCCAACCTTCTCAGCTAAAGGCAAACTGCTTTTGATAAATTTTTGAAACCAGAATCAAAAAGGCATTGAACACATCCATAGCTAAATACCAGGTAATAGGAAAAGTATTAATTTGTTCAAATGAAACCACATCAGGAGCAGCAGCTACAATTGGAGTCAACAGCTGGTTAAATTTACAATAATCCAATGTCACTTTCCAAGATCTACCTGTTTTTGTTTTGGTACAAACCAGGTAGGCATGTTGAATGAAGATGTGTGGGGAATCACCACCCCTGCATTCTTCAGTTCCTTGATGGTGGCAGTAATCTACGTAATCCCTCCAGGAATGTGGTACTACTTTTGGTTTGCTATTTTCCTAGGTAGATGTAGTTCTAGTGGCTTCCACTTGGTTTTTCTGACCATAATAGCCTTTCCTCCACATGTCAGGGATCCAGTGTGATAGTTCTGTCTGTTGCTTAGTATATCTAGTCCCCAATTATGCATTCTGGAACTGGGAAAATCACTACAGAATGGATTCAGACACCCACTGAGCCCACTGTTAGATGCATCTAAGTTAAAACTCCATTAATAACCTGACCTCCATATGACCCTAACAGTCAGAAGGCTGGTGTACCACAATGATTAACTAGTAGTGTTTGTGATAAGAGCTAAATGAGCCCCTAGTAAAATGATTTTTTTTTAAATAGTGTCAGTTAAGAACCAGTGTCCTGTAATATCCCCATAAAGTCTGATTATTTACTCTCCCCCAGTGAACAGATATGTAAATGGACATAGTCCCTTTGGGGAAGGCTAAGAGAAAGATTGTTCAGATTTTTGGCAAAACATTGGGGTCCTCCTCAAGGGAAACTAGCCTCCCTTTCATTCAAAAGGTTGAGAGTCGATAAACTGGCTCAATTCTGGGAACTGGTTGAGGGCCATGGTCTTTACTCTGGTAATTCAAGATAGACTGCCATTCATTTGATCCAGAATTATTCTACTTGTACAGACTTAGTAAATAATCAGTAGATGTCTCATCTATTTCATTCCTAGGGATCCATGCCTAAGTAGCCAAGGCTATTTACACAAACTGGACTATTCTGGTTACTGCTTACTTAGACTGCTGTCCATTACCGTAACCATGCCCACTTTGTCTTTGAAAATTAAGTGCTGCCACTTGGCCTCAACCAACTCAGCGGCCAATCGGCCTCATTGAAGTTAGGTGTCAGTTCATTATGGACAGTTCCCAGTATCAAATCTGATTTACATAAACTAACAATCACAGCAGTCTTCAGAGACACTGGGATTCCCTTCACAAATTTGTTCTTCACTGTTGTGAAGTTGTATCCTTTGGGCACACACGGGTGAGTCTGTAGATCCAATCTGATAAATCCATGCTACATTGCCTATTTCCCTAAGCTTTTGGACATCATCTACAGTATATCAGGGTAGTTTTAGCATTTCAATCTGAAAAAAAACAAACTCACTGCTATCTACCTGACTTTTAGCAACCGTGTAATACAGTTTATAACTGGTTCCGTGGGTTTTCAAGACTATAAATCTTAATGAAAGTTGGCAATTTCTCCATGGGAGAAAGGCCTGGTGGTCTGTTCCTATGAAGATTGCAGCCTAGAAAACCCCATGAGGCGATTTTACTCTTGTCATTGAGAGGAGATGGGTCAGGTGGGGTTTGGAGTCCACAGTAATTTATGATAATGTAGAGCAGTTCCAAGACCTAAATTTTGTGAATTATAGATTTATGTTATGTGTCCATTCCTGAGCCACTAAATAAAGCAAAGGAAGTGATACTTTCTGGTTGGTTAGACCTAAGGTCACGTATTGACCCAGAGGATCAGGATGAGGATCATCCATACCCCTAATAAATAGACTCAGTCCAGGATAGTGTGGGTGTAAGTTACCGTATGGAAAGCTAGTGCCTTGATAACTTAGTAGTTCTGCTCGTCGTCTTCCTTCTCCCCCCCCCCACACCCTTCCCCATAGTTTAAGGAATTTTTATTAAAACAAGAATTTTACAATTCAAATTGTTACTTTGCGTAGTTATCTGTTGTCAAAAGACTGCTTTAGTCTTTTGTACTTGGCTGAAAATTCTTTTCCCCAGCATCTATAAAACATTAGTGTTTATATTTTACTGTTTTTTGTTTTGTTTTTAAATGAATAGGAATCCAGGACTAACCTTGTTGACTAGGTACATATGGTTTAAAGTTTCCTTTTTTTTTCTTTTCTAAATTTATTTTATATTGTGCAATATTTTCCCCCACAATATTTGTTTTTCGATGTTTCAGCCTTTTCATTGAAGCAAGAGTTTCATGATCACTGATTATTTAAAGCTAGTGCCTTGAGAACTTAGCAGTTAGTTCTGTTCTTACAGGCCACCATCTCTCTCCACCATAACTTTAGCTAATTCTTCTCTGAGGGCTCTCATTACATTTTAATATCACCTGCACAATCAGGTGAATGTATTCTAATTCATCAGTGAGTAGGAGAATTCTTCTTAGAAGTTTCCTGATAGTTTTACAAATATGGACAAGGTCACTCCCCACTTATTTATATGGCTGTTTACTTGGTAAAAGAATGATATACCCCCAAAAAAGTTTTATTTATAAAAAAAATAATACTAATAAATAAGACACACACACTCCAATTTTTAAACCCATTGATTGATCTTCCTCTTTAATTCAAAATAAGGGTAGACTATAGAAAAGAGAATGACATTTCTAGAAGAGAAAAATATCATTAGGTAAGTAAAAGGAAAGTAGGATTTGTTAAATGGAAAAGTATTAAGTGCTGGAAGCTGTTTGATTTTTCACAAGGGCTTTGTCTACTCGGCCTTCAGTTTTCAGGATTGTGTGTTTGTGGTGTGTGTGTCAAAATAAGATAGTTACAAGGTGTGTGTGTGTGTGTGTGTGTGCGTGTGTGCGTGTGTGTGTGTGCGCGTCAAAAAAAGATAGTTCCAATCTTAAAAACTGACATGGACTGAGTTTGAGTAAGCTTTTAAAAATATTAAAAATATCATGCTTTTCTTAAATTATCTGTGTCTTTCATGTAACCCAAATTTAGCTTAAATCCCTGCTTCCTCAGATACTTTTGTCTTTGTAAAAGCAATGAATGTAGAAAATCATTTTGTTTAATTTATTATTACATTTTTCCTAAAGTTGACTTTAGGGGAAAATGTGGTTTACAGAAATGCTCGTACAGTGTTTTATTCTGCGTAAAATTAATCTTAAGTAAAAGTTTTTGAATGTCAAGATGCATTAAGTGAATTTTTAAAAGAAGCAGAGAGGATGGATTTTTCAGTTGTCCCAAGAAATCACATTTTATCTTATAATAATTACATTTCATGTCTATCTGCCCATATGCCTCCTGCTGTGGGATTGATTGGTTCACTTTACATCACAGAAACGTGTTCTCTTCTTATTTCTTAATATTTGATGACTAAATACAGGACATGTGAAGCAATCAGGACTTTGAATTGCTGGCAGTGCAGACTTTTTCCAAAGTACCAAAAGGATTGTTGAACTTTACCGTGGTATGTAACAGATTACAGGAACCTGTACCTGTAAAAGGAGATACCACCTAAGGTGACACGTATACGAAAGCTGTTTTCTTTCTGGATCTAGGAGTGTAAAGCAAAAGGTGGCACATTTTCATTTGCTGCTATGACGATTACATCTTAGACTAATGAAAGGACCAGGCACTGTAAGCCTTATTTCAATTAGGGTAGAGTGTGACAACCATTACTAGTTTGTTTCTGGTCATGGTGAACAGGTGACTTTGGCGAGTGAAATGTTAGCAAATATCCTCTTAATAGCTAAAAGTCAAAGGATAACTCACAAAAATTGTGGTTGTAAATGTACTGGTGATGGGACAAGGTCGTTTTCTTGGTCAGCTTTGAATTGAAAAGGGAAGCATAAAGGATAGCGGGGGTTTTATTCTCAGAAAAACATGATTGGAATGGTCTTAGATATATGACTAAATATGACTATGAGTTTCTAGTTCTACTGCTAGATTCCTCGGGTGGGAAATGCCTCGGTCCTTGGCTTTGCATGAGAAAGAAATTCACGCCAAGCCTGGTTAGTGATCCAAGTGGGTTTTTATAAAGGATAGAAGTTGTTTTAGGCGTGACAGCAAACTGAACACAGGCCCTCATGGCCCTGCACACCAACATGTGGTGACCTGAGGCCAGAGAGGAGACTGGTGGTCTGGCAGTACTGGTTGACCCCATTGGCTGAATTAAGCCCACCTGGCCTAGATTGGGCCAATTCAGGTGTACCACCCATTTAGGTGTACCTCCCCACCCCCTGTCAGATTTGGTGCATGCCCTTTGGCCTTTATTGGCTTCCAACCTCCTGTAGGGAGCCCCTAGGCATGAAGAGGAACAACCCTGTCTTGCTTCCTAATACTACCTTTGCTTTATCATTACTGATTCAATTTCCCTAATAACTTGATTCTAAGATGGATACAAGAGCAGTGAATTACTTAGTATAGCTCTTCTAGCCAAAGTCTCTAGCACCCACCAAACAATCTTTCCTGCATGGGTCTGGCAAGAAGGTAGAGGACAATACTGGTAGGATTCACCTGTGAGTAACTGTGAACTGAATTAGTCTAGAGTGTCATCCTACTATGTATAAAATGAGCCCTCTGAGAAGCAGCAAGAGCCAGAAGTGGAGTGCATCCTCTGGACCCGAGATTCCTACTCAATGAACTTCCTGGATCCAGAAGCCAGCTATGACATCAAAGGAACAACAGAAGAACCAGGAAACAGCATGGAACAGAGTGGTGGATTTCCCAGCCCACAGAACAAGTAAAGCTGAGTTTTTGTGCAAGAGGCTGATGTGTGGAGTAGATTACCTCTGAGCTTTTGATTGGGAAGCTGGGCTTGCAGACCCACAGAAGTGGAGCTGGTTGCCTTTTGGCTCAGATATACTGGTGTGGGATGCCTCTGGACACTTCATTCAAAGAGCTGGGTTTGCTGACCCCTGGGAGCTTGAGCGGAATGCCTTCAGGCTGAGGCTCCCAACAGAGTGGTATGCCCTTTGAGCATTTATTAGCAGATCTGAAAGAATTTTGTAATCTGAGCACTTCTCACTGACATTACAACTTATTAACTTCCTTAATAAACTCCTGAATCATGAGTTTTGTCTGATTTCTGTGTAGCCATTGCAATGAATATTCTAAGAGAATATAAATATAAAATGGAGAATATGAAGTAAGACAACACAATAGGAGAGCCCTGTGTAGAAACACATTTCAACCACAGTGGAAGATATAGCCCTCGGTGTAATACAAATTGACATTTGGTTTATTGATGAGTCTCTTGAGTTTGAGTAGCTTGAATGACTTAACATGATCAACCAGAAATACGATGAAATATATGTGTTTATACCTCAAAGAGGTGTACATCATGAATTTACCAAAACAGATGACAATAGCCAGCCAACCTACTTGAGGACTATACTGCCATGGAAGTGAAAGTCTGAATCCAATGTGAAATCTAGGATGATGACCACTGTATTTCACTATGGTGTTTTGAAGTAATTGAAAGGTTTGGAGTTTTTGCACAAAAGGAGATAATTATGGATTAATCATAAATTTACTATTTTAATAGTTTAGGCATGGCAAGTGATTCACTAAGAATCTAGCAAGGAAACAAGTTTATACATTAACAAAAACTATGGGAAAGGTTCTAAAGGTCAGATACTGGAATGATTAACATTTTTTAAATTTCAAAACATTCAGATGGTGCTCTTAATCCAATTTTGAATTTGGATGTCTTGTTAGAATCTTGTACTTCTTGGGAGAAGTACTGCCAGAATTGTCCTTGGAAGCAAAGATAACGAAACTTCATCTCACATACTTTGGACATGTTATCAGGAGAAACCGGTCCCTGTAGAAAGGTATCATGCTTGGTGAAGTGGAATGGCAACCAAAAAGGAAATTAGCCACGGGGATGGATTGACACAATGGCTGCAACAATGGGCTTAAACATAATTGTAAGGACAATGCAGGACCAGGCAGTGTTTCGTTCTGTTCTGCATAGGGTTGGAATTGACTCCATCGTCCCTAATACCAAGACCTTGAGATTAGATGACTTGTTTAAGGTAGACAGTGCTACAATCAAATTTTACATTCCTCCCTCTTAATCCAACTAATTTAGAAAATCAGGACTGCCCAAGTATCTCACTGCCATCCAGTCAGCACTCATAGCAATCCTATAGGACAGAGTTGAATTGCCCCTGTGGGTTTCCAGGGTGGTAAATTTTTTCGAGAGCAGAAAGCCTCCTTTTCTCCTACAGAGCAGCCTGTAGTTTTGAACTGCTGACCTTGCAGTTAACAGCCCAACACATAACCTACTCCACCACCACGTCTCTCTGCCAAAGCATATGGGGACTCAAACAGTACAGAGGTGGCTTTTTGAAACAAAGTGGATTACATATTCAAGTAATTCAGTTTGTGGAAGATGAAACTAAAGCTCTAGACTCTAGAGCCTATTGTTATGTGTAGTCCAGAGAAGCAAAGGTAGGAGCTTAGACTGGAATGTGAACTGGTAGTAATATCAGGGCTCGTACCCAGCTCTGGTTCACAATTAACTCTAGAACTTAGGACAGACACCCTACTATCTGTAAAGTGAAGAAATCTAATGTTGATTTAAAGTCACTTCTAATACCAAAAACTATGTAGTCTTTTTGGTAACTGTTTCCAGCCTTAGTTCCCTAGTATTGCTGTACCAGAAATACAAGTGGGTGGTTTCAGAACACACACACACCCTCAAAAAACAGATTCAGAAGGCTTGAAGCCCAAATTCAGACACCACTCTAGAGGAAATGTTTCCCTCTGCCACCTCTAGGGGAAGAACCTTAGCTCTTAGAGTCTGTAACCCTGAATAAATACATTCCTCATGATAGCTATCTCAAGCCTATTTGTGCTTGTTTTTTCCTGGGTCTGTGCTTCTCTTTATACCTTAGAAGTGATTAAGTTTTTGACATCCTACTGATATTGTTAGGTTCCATCAAGTCAGTTCTGACCCATAGCTACCCTATGCACAACAGAATGGCCCACCACCCGGTCCCGCGCCATCCTCATAATTGTTCACATGTCTGAGCCCGTTGTTGAGTCACATTGTCAATCCATTTCCTTGAGGGACTTCCTCTTCTTCACCACCTGTCCACTTTACCAAGCATGATGTCCTTCGCCAGGGACTGCTGTCTCTCCAGACAGTATGTTCAAGGTATGTAAGACGAAGGCTTGCCATCATTGCCTCTAAGAAGCACTTGGGCTATACTTCTTCCAAGACAGATGTTTGACCTTTTGGCAGTCCATTGAAGGCAGTACTTTCAATATTATTCTCCCGCACCACAACAATTCAAACGCATCATGTCTTCAGTCATAAGTCAGTGTCCAGTTTTCACATGCATATGAGGCAATTGAAAATACCATAGCTTGGGTCAGGTGCACCTTAGTCCTCAAAGTAACCTTCTTGCTTTCAGTACTCTAACGAATTATACACTGATAGGTCTACAGATAGGGCCTCATCAACATAACAAAACCTTCATTCCAGACAGGATTATATCCACAGGTATGTAGTTGTGCTGTCCAGTTACTTCTATCTCATAGCCACTCTGTAGGACGCAATAGACCTGTCCCATAGAGTTTCCTAGACCATAATGTTTATGGATGCACATCACTAACTTTTCTCCATGGGGGTAAGTTTGAATTGCCAACCTTTAAGTTAGCTGCTAATCACTTAACCATTGTACCACCAAAGGTCCTGGACCACAGACAGAGGGGGTGGGACTCCAATTCATATCTTTGAGAGACACAATCCAATCTATAACAAGTCTAGAAATACATTTTTTTAAATATACTTTTAGAAAATTAAGTCGACCTTGAGAGAAAAGGTTTGAAGTGGTTGGATACCTTGCTTATCACTAAAATGTTTGAGATTCTTACAGGTCAAGTGTTTTGTGCCAACCAATTTCCCCATATTGATAGGAGATAGAAAATCAATGACAACTTACTTTAATAGGAAAGATCTGAAGATCTATGGAAATATAACAATCTAGTGGTAAGACAAGTGGTCAAAAGATCTGGGACTTTGTAGTTATATTTTTATTCCTTATACAATAATCATTTGCTGTACCTGGGTGGTATAGTGAGTTGATTATGAGTTGGGCTATTAACCACAAGGTCAGTAGTTTGAACCCACCAGCTGCTCCACAGTAGAGTGATGAGGCGTTCTCCTCCTGGAAAGATTTATAATCTCAGAAACTCTCAGAGGCAATTTTTCTCGGTACTAGAGAGTTGTTCAGGACTCTCTCCTGCGGAGCGGCTGGTGGTTTCAGATTGCTAATCTCCCAGTTAGCAGCCCATCACCATGCCGCCAGGACTGCTTATGAGTCAGACTTGACTTGGCAGTGGTTTGGGGGGTTTTGTTTTGTTTTAATCGCGTTGGAATTAATTTGATGGCACTCTTTTGTTTGTTTGTTTGTTTATTAAATCCCAGGGACTCTTGTCAGGGAACCTTGATGGTGCTTTTGGGTAAATGTTGGACTGCTAACTACAAGGTCAGCAGTTCAAACGCACCAGCCATTTAGAGGGAGAATCATGAGGCTTTCTGCTTTCATAAGATTTACAGTCCCAGAAATCATTTACAGGATTGCTGTGAGTCAGAATCAACTCAATGACGGTGCTTTTTAAACTGTAGCCAGTGCTAGAGAGGTAAACACGATAGTCCTAGGCCTCAGGAAACTGATCATCTGGTGAGGGAGATGGTTGAATGAATCAATATTGATAATGTATTTAATTAAGTGCTATGCTGGAGTTCAGAAACCAAGAAGTTGGCAGTTGCAATAATCCTTGACAGGTCTTGGAAGAAAGTCCTGGCATTCTGCTTCTGAAAGGTCACAGCCGTGGAAACTCCATGGGTCACCATGAGTTCTAACTGGATCGACTTGAAGGCAGCAGGTAGATGTGAGAAAGTACAGACAAGTGCTTCTCAAAGCAGAACACATGTTCGGCTTTCCCGGAAAGCTTTTGATTAATAGAGATGCTACTTCCCTCTCCTTCAAAGATCATAACAAATAATCTGGGCAGGAATTCTAAGGAATTAGAATTTTTAAAAATCAATTAAAAACCAACGAGATAGAAGAAGGATACCAAACCTTTATGTCAAATCCCAAACTACAAGCCCTCTATCACTTAGTATATTCCAACTCATGGCAACTCTATAGGGCAGAATAGGGCTCCCCCCCAATGTTTAAACTGCTGACCTGGTGGTTATCAGCTCAATATAACCAGTCCACCAACACAGCAGTGATTAAGCAGATGAGGGGAGAAGACTTTTAGTCAAGCCATGGAAATGATAGATCTCATAGTGTGTCAGGAGAACCATAACCAGTTCTGCAGAGCTCGGTGTAGGATAGGTGGGGGCGTAGAGAGTATCGTGAAAGATGAAGATGGGAGATAGGCAGGACTTGACACTGGAGCCAGTGGGAAACCAGTGACTTGCCATGATCTCATTTCCTTTCTAGAAAAGATCACTGGACTGTGGAGGATGGATTAGAGGCACTGCAGTGTAGACCAATTAGGCAATGGTAATCTAGGCAGGAATCAAAATAGTAGTACTGGGAAGGCATACGATTCTTGAAGTACAATGAACATGGAGATGAAACCCACTAGGCGGTTGGATGTGGTTGGTGCAGTAAAAGGACTTTGTCCGTTGCCATGGAATCTATTCTAATTCATAGTGTTACAGAGTAGAAGGACTCCTTAGGGCTTTCAAGGCTTTGCTCTTTACAGATGCTGATGGCCAGACCTTTCTTCCAGAGTACCACTACATGGGTTCAAACCAACAATCTTTAGATTAATAGCTGAGAGCAAACCTTTGGCACTATTCAAGGACTCTCAATGGTATGTAGTTTGGGGTTTTTGTTTGTTTGTTTGTGTTTTGCTATCTACTTTTGCTCGTTTGCCATTGGTGGGTCTCCCCAGAATTAAGTGCTTCAGTTATGGAGAGGAGCATCTGTTAGAGGACTTGTTAACAGCATCAGTGACTCAAAGCTGATCATTGCAAATTTAGAAGCAATCAAAATAATAAGCTATTTGTAATCCCTAAAACGGTTAAATTCCTGACACGCTTAAGGTCGAGCATCTGACTAACATTTCCACCTAGGTTGTGTGGAGAGTGGGGAGAGTAGCATTCAAACAAAGGTTTGAGAGAGTTTAGTTAACACAAATGGTCAGGCCTAGTCTATAAATCTGTCCAAAGCAAATGGTGTTATAGCTTCCTACTACTTGAGAGCTTCATCTGGTAATGACCTCAGAAGAGTGTCTCCCTCCTACATCACCACACTGCCTTTCTTTAGCTCTTTGTTGTTGTGTGTTGGTCTTTGATCCCAGATCTCTCTAAGACAAAAGAAAAAGAAAAAAGACAGCTAAAACACTCACTTTGCAAATTGCCTAAGAAAGTTACTTTAGAATGTAAGCTAAACAAATTAATTCTAAACATACACACCCAATGTTTAAGCACAACTTTCAAATCTTTTGAAAAAACACTCTTACCATATTCGGTTCATGTTTGCCTGTGGTTGCTTTGTCTGTAGTTACACCGCCCATAGTGCCTGATGGGAAACATTAGGAAAAGGAGAGCGTCCTTTGAGAAAAGGACTACTTAATTTTGAATTGTAAGACTATTGTTAACATTTACCATCATCTAGTATCAACATGTCACTGCAAGGCTGACTCCGGTATCGGCATTGATGCAAAATGTGTTACTGTTCTTTTAAATCGTATTTTTTAAAAGTCAAAGAGTCTTTCTTTTTTTCCCTGATGAGAATCCCTGCTCCACAGGGAAAAGTAATAATAATTTGAGGATTGCATGGAACTAAAAAATAACTTAAAAAAAAAACACTTTAAGAGCCTATAAAATATACTTCTAGTAAATTACACTCACAGAAGCCCAACTTTCTCAGAGTGGCTGGTGGATTTGAACCGCCGAACCGGTGACTTTGAATTGCTTACCATATAGCAGTGGTTCTCAACCTTTCTAATGCTGCGACCCTTTAATACAGTTCCTCATGTTGTAGTGACCCCCCCCCCCAACCATAAAATTATTTTCATTGCTACTTCATCACTGTAATATTGCTACTGTTATGAATCAGGAAACTCCTGTGAAAAGGTCATTCGCACCACAAAGGGGTCGCGCCCCACAAGTTGAGAACTGCTGCCATATAGTGCCACGAGTGCTCCTATGCTCTTTAAAACAACTTTTAAATAAAGAAATAGGATGAAAATGATATATACCCGCAGATAATCCAGGGGGCTTCAAAAAGTCATGGGGGGAAATGGATTTTTTTCGAGCAACTTTTTGAAATCCCCTCATTTATTTTACACACACACACACACACACACACACACACACAAATGATCAATTGTGAACAGGGGGGGGGAGGCAGAGACAATGATAAGCATAAACTGAGATAGAAAGGGAGAACCAAACCAAATCTACTGCCATTGAGACAATTCCGCTCAGAGAAAGAGAGGAGGGAAGCAATAAAAACAGAACAGAGAAAGAATGGTATGGTACTAAGTAGGCGCTATAGTTTAATATGCACTTGATTCAGGTCTTATATTAGTGACTGCAACAATAGATTCAAACGTCGCAATGATTTTGAGGATGGGACAGGACCAGGCAAGGTTTTGTTCTCTTGTACATAAGGTGAATATTAGTCAGAACCAACTTGATGGAACTTAACAACAAGGAAGATTAAGGTTGACCTAAAATACAGGACACCCAATTAAGTTTGAAATTCATATATACAATAGATGTCTCATGCATATTTGGACCAACCCACTACCACCAAGGTGATTAAGACTCATAGCAACCCTACTAGGTAACGTAGAACTGCTTCTTTTTTTTTTTTTTGTAGAACTGCTTCTTAGGGCTTCTGTGACTTTAAGTCTTTACCAGAACAGACAGCCCCATCTTTCTCCTATGAGTGTCTGGTGGGTTCGAGCTGCTGATGTTGGGGCAACCTACTGCACCACTAGGGCTCACATATTTGGCAAGGGGAGGGGGGAGAGAGGGCACATATTAAAAAGTTATTCATTGTTTATCTGAAATTCATAGTTACCTAGACATCCTCTAGTTATTTGCGTAATATCACAAGCCTATCCTGGACATCCGGCGGCTCTCCTTAGCTAATGGGCAACGAAGCAAGTTATGGGATCCATTGCCACCCATTGAAATAATGATAATATCAACAAAGCTACCATTTATTTTCATCTTCAAAATAATAGATTTTAGAAATCAAAAGTTAGGAATCAATAAAATTTCCTTGTGGTTTCATAGGAACTGAAAAAAAAACAACTTAGTTTAGGAATTGACTTCATGACCTATTGATACTGTAACCCTAACTTTGATATTCAGAAGGTTCAGGTGGCCTCGACATTTAAAAAGTCTAGACTTGAAAGCAATATTATTTACCAGGGACCCAGACTTGAGCTAGTTGTGAGTTTCTGCCCTTGCTTTTCAGCATTTTAGCTTCATACTACTATTTTCCTTTCAGCAGCCTCTGCTGAAATGTGTTTCAGCCATCAGAAAGAGTAATACTACAGTGAAGCAGGTGGTAAAGGTTAAAATGGGAGGAATGACTTGCTTTCAGAGCAAAGGGAGTTCTAGAGTAAATAAGATCTCAAGAGTATTCATTTCCCACCTCACTGGGCTTTTCTCTGAATTTATAAGTATAGCATAATATTCAGAGCCAACCTTCAGGTGTTTCTCTAAATAACTCAGGGAAATGCTGCTAAGAGTTGAGGGTTGTAGGGTAAAGAAGCCAGGCTGTCAGAATCAAATGTCTTATCATGAATTATGCTATTACCAGAGATAAATCTCTTCTTTAAACACCAGCAGGTATGATGGGAAATCCAGGATAATTTAAAGATTGCTTCAAGCCTGTGCTCTCTAAGATAGGTGACTGCAGAAGGCCACAAATTGCCCTCTTGACTCCACGGACGCTAGAGAATGGGCTGCAGTACACCAAGGTAAAATTGTAACTTGACACCGATGGGGAAATAAGTCCCTTCAAATGGGACCTGGCTCTGTAAAGACAAAAGAGAAGACTTCACCCAAGTGTAAACAACAGGAAAAGGTGTCTCTTTTCTCTAAGACTAGATGATGCAGCATGCTAAACAGATAAGACTGACATTGGTAAGGCTACAACCTGGGCCTCAAGGGAATTGGTATGTTGGAATTGTTTGAAGAGCATCATTAATACAAGATAGTATTCTGCCAACCAAGTCCCAAATATGTAACACCACTGCAATGCAGCCAACCAAAAACAGAATAGCAGGAGGAGGGATTTTTGGCCCAGAGCAGTGGGGCAAATCCTCCCTCCTCTTGAAAAGTGAGAGAACGAAAGGCCCTGGACTTTGCTTTGCAGGAGTGTGTCCAAAATTACATTCCACCCTTTCTTTAACAACAGGCTTGTGAAATTCAAGTCTCCTGAATTAAGTACTTAAATGGAGGGCGGGGAAACAAAATACCACCAATGTGTGCAATTGCCCCAACCAGTTTTTAATGTGATTGTTCATTCATCTGATTTACCTGTAGTAGAAAGAAACCAGGGGGATTCTGGGAGGCTGGGGGAGGCAGGGGGGAGGCACAGAATTTCAAATAGAGGAAACTATTTCAGGCACATGGTTAAGGATTGTGTCTCACTCACTGCCATCGAATCATTTTCAACTCACAGCAACCTCGTAGGACAGAGTAGACTGCCTTTGCGGGTTTCTAAGAGTATAACTCTTTACAGAAGTAAAAAGCCTCATCTTTCTCCCCTGGAGCAGCTTGAAGTTTCAAACTGCTGACTTTGGGATTAGCGTCTCAATGCATAGCCACTAAGTCCCCAAGGCTCTTGTAAAGATTGTGTAGAACACTCAATTTAACATGGTCTAATCAAGGCTGCCTGTAATACACCTCACTATTACAAAACATGGCACACAAAAAAAATCAATAGTTTATTTTTTTCCTCTTTGATATGTGCATTGGCACATTTTGTCCTAAAGGGGATGGATAGAAGTCCAATGTCTCTCCAACAGCATTTCCCATTTCCTATATTGCCACCATTTGTGAACTTGGAGCCCAGATGTGGTTGGTACCACCTACTGGACTAATTCTGGAATTACAGATTCTGACCATCAGGCCTGCTTTGGAACCATGGTTTTTAAAAAATTTTATTATCGAACAAATTAATGTTAGGGCATATGGTTTTTATTGTCAGAATTATGCATTACAGGGGTGCTGTATTTGAATTCAAAGTATAGCCTTTACATCTGGAAGTAGCATGAGAACTCACGTATCTTAACACTGTCATTTTATGGGATAATACAAGGAAACACGAGCTCTGGAATTAGAAGCCGACCTTCTCTGAGCTTGTTTCCTGTTCTATAGAACCGACTCCATAGGATTATCAAGGATTAAAACAAACTGTGCTTTCCATTTATTCTGTAATATAGTATGGTCGTTGTAGATTAATGAAGAAAACTGAACTAAATTACTTGCCTGGGTCATGTAACAGGTGAGCCTCAGAGCAAGGACTAAAACTCAAGATTCAGACTAAATCCAGTGCTTTTCCCATTAAATTACAATTTCCCCAAATTTGATGGCGAGATTTTAGGTGAAAACTGAGATAAAATTAGGAAGTGCTGGAAGATAGCATTAAATACTATAAAACATAGTGAGGAAATTCACTTTTCAATTCTTTCAAAATTGATGGCTTCAAGAAGAAAGCTCCAATTTGATATTGGTTTTCTTTAAAACTCTTTCCAGCTTGCTAATCTCAGTTTTTATAAAGTTTAAGCAGGCCTTAGGTTTTAGCATCTTGCTAGGATAATAAAATTTTGTTCTATTGTTTACTTTCTGCAACAAAAAATTAAGTTAGTGTTTCATTTTAAATAGTCATATAAATTTATTTCCAAGGAAATAATTTAAGAAATTGAAGATTCCATCTAAACCAAATATTGACTAACCAGTAGATCAAGTGATAAATAAATGTAAAGTTTGGAAAACTTTGAGTGCCACCAAACCACCTCTCTTACCATATCATTGTTGGTATTCTCTTAGCCCAATTACTTTTAAAATCCCTCTTTGAAGAGAATTCTTTCCCTGTTCAATAATCAAACACTAAGTGATAAGTAGATCAACAGAACCAAAATCTAGGACTCAATTGGCTGTCAAATTCACTTGCCCTCACACAAACCTTTTGGGTTTGTGTATGTGTGTTAGAAAATGAAACTGTGTTTTATATATAGATAATATCACAAGTGCTTAGTGAGTGCATATCAATAATTTTTAAGACAATGGGTCACTCATGAATGTGGCTACATTCGTTTGTGGTAAATTAATATATTTATGGTCTATTACTTAATTCTCCAGGAGGATATGAGGAGAGGTGAAGAGACAAGGGCACTGATCATTAGGCTGTCCCAGGTCAAGTTTGACGGACTGTCTTTAAGCAAGGGGAAAGACAAACAAGCCCTCCTTAGGGGAGCATGTTGAATGGTTTTCTTCAAGTTAGTACTTATTAAGCTTGGTTTGATTTTAATCTGAGGCTAAAAGACTTCAGAATCCTTTCTCTATGGGTCCCTTGAAATGACCTTCAGTCAGTGACCTTCAAATAAGATAAAACAAGGATCGCTCCTTCTAATAACACTCCTCTATCTTCTTTATTTGTATCATAATGACTTTATACTGCTTCTGGTTCCATGCCAGGTTTTTATTGAACATTATCTCAAGCTTGCGCTATTCAATTCTTAGCAAAATATTAAGTGAAAGGAATATAAAAGAGGGAAGGGAAGGCTTTCAAACACTTGCAATATCTTTTCATGTTATGTCTCTGGTAAATTTTGGAAGTCCCCCTTCTGTAAGAGAAATTACCTGGAGGCTAGGCAGTCCATCCAGTCAGTTCAGTGTTCTCAGTTTTACCTATTGAGGACAGAACTGACTTAAGTTGCTCCAACACCTTCTTGAATTTCCTGTTCAGTAACATGTTATGAGATTGTCCCAAGGACTAGAATAATGAACAGTCTAGGGCCTTTAGACATACATTTATTCTATAAATATTATTGAAGACATTGATTGCTACACCACAGTGGCATCCTGGCTCCCTTTAAAGAATCTGAAGGAGAAATTTCAGGTCTCAGAACCAGAAAAATCTATATTTCTCCTGGTTGATTTATACGTTATGAACACTGTCTATCAATGTTTCTTTATGCTAAGAAGGTTAGAACCAAATGTGTAGCCTATTTCACTTTTCCTTGATTTACTCATTTATTTAATCCTATTTATTCTGTCCCTACTCATCTGTCAGTTTCTCATACTGTGGTGGCTTGCATGTTACTGTGATGTTACAAGCTATACCATTGGTATTTCAAATACTAGCGGGATCACCCATAGTGAGCAGGTTTTTCAGCAGAGCTTTGAGACCAAAACCACACTACAAAGGTGGAATAGGCAGTCCACTGCTAAAGGACTAGTCACTGAAAACCTTAGGACTAGCACTCCAGTATAGTTCTAGAAGATGAAGCCCTCAGCTTGGAAAGCACTACTAATATGACTGGGAAAGGGCTGCCTCCTCAAATGAGTCAAATTACTAATGTGGTTGGAATAAAGCTTTCAGGACCTTCACTTGGTGATGAGGCACAACACAAATGGAGAATAAATAGCCACAAGAACCCGTTGAAAATCAGAATATGAAGTATGAATATAGGAAAATAGGAAGTCATCAAAAATGAAATAGAACTCATAAAAATCAATATTGTAGGCAATAGTGAGCTGAAAAGAATTGGGATGACCATTTTGAATCAGACAATGATATGGCTTAGAATTTTGGCAGAAATGACTCATTCAAGAGGACTGGCATCACATTCATTATCAAAAAGAACATTTCAAGTGCTATCTCAAAATACAATGCTGTCTGTGATAAGATAATAGCTTTCCATGCAAAGTCAGCAGTTCGAAACCACCAGATGCTCCATCGGAGAAAGAAGAGGCTTTCTACTGCTATAAACAGTTATAGTCTTGGAAACCCACAGGGGCAGTTCTACCCTGTCCGATAAAGTCACTGGGAGTTGTCCGATAAAGTCACTGGGAGTTGAGATTGACTTGATAGCAATGAGTTTGGCTTTGGAATGTAAAGGAGCTAAAGTGAATGGAAGAAATGAAATAAAGAGCTGGCTGGAAATTTTCCATGAGCAGCTCCAGAAAGCAGAGTAGAACAGTATAATGACCTGGAGTTAGAAAAACAAAGGGGAAGAATATACTCAGTATATCTCTAGCTGAAAAAAAAATGCAGAAAAAATCAGACCTCAAGTTGAAATATTGAAGGATTCTATGGGAAAAATATTGAATGATGCAGTAAGAAATTGAATGGATATACAATCACTGTACAAAAATGAATTGGTTGACATTCAGCCACTTCAAGATGTAGCATATGATCAAGAACTGATGGTTTTGAATAAAGAAGCCCACGCTGCCCTGAAGGCATTGGCAACAGACAGGCTCTAGGAATTGATGAAACACCAACTGAAAGGTCTCAATAAACTGATGAAGCATTGGAAGCACTCACTTGCTTATGCCAACAAATTGGAAGATACCTGGAAGACTGCCTAGAGGAGATCTATATTTGTGCCTATTCTAAAGAAAGGTGATTCAAAGAATGCAGAAATTACTGAACAATCTTAATATTACTCGTAAGTTAAACTTAGCTGAAGATAATTCAAAAACAGTTGGAGAAATTCAAGCCAGATTCAAAAGGGAGTGTGGCATAAGGGGTGCCATTATGGACACCTGGTGATCTAATTGAAAACAGAGACTATCAGAAAGTTATTTACCTATATTTTACTGACTATGCAAAGGCATTCAACTGTGTGGATCATAAAAGCCTATAGAAAACATTCGGGAGAATGAGAATTCCAGAACACTTAATTGTGTTCATGAAAATAAACCAAGAGGTGTTGTTCAAACAGAACAAAAGGCTATTACATGGTTTAAAATCAGGTGTGTGTCGGGGTTGTATCATTTCACTATACTTATTTAATCTGTATACTGAGCATATACTCTTAGAAACGGGACAGCCTGCAATAAGCATATGACACAATCTTGCTTGCTGAAAGTTATGAGGACTTGAAGCATTAATTGATGAAGATCAAAGTCTACAGCCTTCGGTATGGATTACAGTTCAGTAAAGAAAACAAAATCTCTCACAACTGGACCAATAGACAACATCATGATAAATGCAGAAAAGATTCAAGCTATCAGGGATTTTATTTTACTTGCATCCATAATCAATGCTCATGGATGTAGTAGTCAAGAAATCCACTGACTTATTACATTGGGCAGATGTCCTGCACAAGGCCTTTTTAAAGCTCTAAGGTGTAAAGATGTCACTGTCAGGACTAAGGTGTGCCTGCTCCAAGCTGTGGTATTTTCAACCACCTCAGCACATGAAAGCTGGTTCATAAACAAGGAAGCCTGGAGAAGAATCGATGTAATCAAAGTATGGTATTGGGAGAGAATATTGGAAATATTATGGGTTGTCAGAAGAACAAATAAATCGATCTTGTAGGAAGTAGAGCCAGGGTGCTCCTTAGAAGCAAGGATGTCCAGTCTTCATCTTGTGTACTTTGGACATATTATCAAGAGAGGCTGGTTCCTGGTTGTATGATTAGTAAAGCCAGTCAAACAGAGGGCCAGTGAGAAAGAGGAAGACCATCAAGGTGATAGATTGACGACACCGTGGTTCAACAGTGTTCTCAATTGTGAGCATGGTGCAGGGCAAGGCAGTATTTCGTTCTGCTGTACATCAAGTTGCTATGAGTTCGAGCAGATTCAAAGGTTCAACAACGACATCGATTGTGGGTTCATAAACTGTTTACTCTTTTTGGAGTAAGACTGAGGAAAAATTATAAATGTTTATACTGGTGCTCGTTATAGACCTCTTTTTAAAATACAAAATTCAGATATATAGAAATCCATATTCACTTGAAATTCTAAGAATTGTTTCCTTCTACTACTTAAAACTAGTCCTTTATTCTATTTATTATGGTACACAATACAATTTCTTTTAATGATGTTATTAATTCTTTGGGAGAAATCACCAAAATTCCTAGAAGCACATTTGGATTGATGAACATCGCAAACACGATCATATATATATATATATTTTCACCTCTTTTCCCATAAGATTGCTGAGGTCAAACACTCTTCATTCCTAAGTAAGAGGACTTGAAGGATTGGGGGGAGCTAACATTTCCTTGAGTACCAAATGTGTATCGGCTATATGCACTAACTTTATTATATGTTATCTAGTCTTTACAAAGGAAAATTAATTTTTTCCTAGAGGGGATCTTTACCTTAGAATGAGTTCTTCTGAACAGTAATATGAGAGTGATAGAATTTATTATAATTGCACTCATATTTAACTTACCACCAGCCAGGCATGCTAATCATTTTACAAGTAATGAGATTCCCCAGTGCAAACCAAAAAAAAAAGACAAAGTCTCAAACTCTGCAGCTATGCTACCCTACCTACCTTGGAAACCAGGGAGATTTAAGAATGCTTGCTTTGGCTCAAAATTTTGCTGTAAGTGCAATGATAATTTCAGGTCATTGGCCTTCTGGTAGTTCTTCAAGGCTTCAATTTTGAGCTCTATCACTTTGCCTTGAAAGTCATTCTGCAAGAGAGCATTTTTCAAAATTACTCATCATCACATCAATTTCTCAAAATCTACTGTTACCCAAATCTTCTATACTCCAAACTACAAAAGTGATTCCCTTGTGTTCAGTCTTTAATGATGAGTCACAGAAATCTATGATTTTTCCAATTTCAAATATAACAAAATCAAAATCATAGGAAGCCATTTTATTTGTCCCAAGTTACTCAGGGTGAAGTCAGAGAGAGGTCCCATCTCTTCATAAAGCCCTTTTTACAGCAGGACACTTTTTAATCCAGAGTGAGGAGGCTAGGTTGGATAGTAGTAAGCTAAAAATGGCTTTAAGGACACAGCTCATCTCAGCTATACATCAATATTTTTAAAGTTGAGAGCCCCATGAGATAAAATTGGGCTTTTGACTTTATATTCTGTAAGTAAAATTGCATCCCATGATCAACCTTGGAAGACCTTAGTACCTGGATGTTGGCTTGCTCCCGATACCTGACCCATTGGATTTTCCTTTGTTGCTTTTCCTGGTGGAAGAAAGAGTATCTGGGTGACAAAGTAAATTGAAATCAGAATTTGGTTTTTTCAATATATTAAAATCCTTAAGCAAAATTATGGTGTTATAGATTTTGCGTCTGAAGCATAATTATTCACTAACAACTAGTTTCAACTGTACAGTCATTTTATTGGTGTTACCTATACAGTCCGCTCTCCAAAAACTAAATGAATAGGGTCATTTTTGCATGCAAGCACAATGCCTATAAATAAATTTTCCAAAATACATTAGCAAGTGTTCTGACATCACATAGCTATTGCTGCCTTGTCATTGTTAGTACAGCTTCTCCCACTCTACCTTTGCTACCATGACTTCCCAATAGCTCGCTGTGTCACTCTCTGAGTCGAATACACTCTCCGAAGGGAACTGGATCTCCTATAAAAACTTGTACTGGTTCAAGAGCACACCATAGCATAGGTAGATTACTGTGACCTTAAAGATTTATAATCTATCAGCTGGGGGGAAAAAGTACAGTTCAGAAAAATTATACTACCTTTCTTATCTCTTCCACTCTCTCTGTACATGATGTGTCCAGGTCACTCTTGGTCTTCCTAAATGCTGAGGGGGTCTTGGGAGCCTGGTATGGAAGAAGAGAACTAAGGGACTAGATGGTCCCAGGAAGGAACTACAGATTGTAAATCCAATATACCCAGATTCTATCAATTTATCTCCCAATCAAGCAAGCAAGCCCTGATTGTTAACAGTCTGTTTTCAGCTCTGATATCCTAAGTCCATACAGTTCACTTGCCTTTCCATCCTGCAAGTCTGTCTTATTTTTTATCTGTGGTGGTTTTTGTTGCTCATCCATCTCTTCTATTTCAAATGCCTGTGGAGAGACATTTTGACAAAGCTCAGATGAGTGATTTGAGAGAAGTAGAAAACCAATATGGGTCAAGACTTTTGGTTCTTGTGAGCAGCACCTTCTCAGATCACAACATGAAAAGTGCACGTCAAAGTGTGTTCAGGATGAAATGAAGCCTTCTATAGGGTCACGGTGATGGAACTGACTCAAAGGCATTGCTTTGTTTTTAAACCTTTGAGTGCACCTTGTAATAGCAAAACTTATTTGAGTCATTATGTGCCAGATATACTCTTAGTATACTACAAAATTCTCATTTAATCGTTACAGTTTTTTAAAGAACTATTTTTATTTCCGTTTTACAGATGAGATTTGGAGAGACTAAGTCATCTGTTTAGGATCACACAAACTAGAAAAGTACAGAGCTGGTACTTGAGCCCGGTCTCTGACTCTGAAGTTTATATTCTTAACCGCTCAGCCTTCTGCCTTTATCCATTTCTCTCTAAAATTTTGAGGCGGGGAGGTCAATCACAAACTAAAATAAATGGGCATCCCTTGCACAACGCTTCAAAACATCATGGGAAAATTCACTATCTTTTAAAAATATTAATTTATAGAGACATGTTGATTATCACTGAAAGAGACAAAGACAAATCATACATATGGCAAGACAATGATATCCACAGATTCACAGAAGCCCAGACAATTAAATAGGACAAAAATCCATTAAAAGTTTTGAAACGTGAAAAGTTACATTCATTAACACCTCCAGATGAAAGGTTGATAAAAGCCAAAGAATTTCTGCTAGCTAGTCCTTGTTTCTGCCACTTGTCTGTCAGTTTGTCATACTGTGGTGGTTTGTGTGTTGCTGTGATGCCGCAAGCTCTGGCACTGGTATTTCAAATACCAGCAGGCTCACTCAAAGTGAACAAATGTCAGCAGAGCTAAAGACTAAGAACACACTACAGAGAAGGAATAGGCTATCCACTTTTGAGGAATTAGCCTCTGAAACCTTATGGATAGCACTGAAACATTTCCTCTTGGTTTCCAAGCAGTAGGACTTATATTGCTTTCTTAAACAATACAGTAGTCTTTGAAAAATTGAAGGGCTGGGGTGGGGATATTAGAGCTAGGTATTCATTTGTTAATTGTGTTTTATTGACTATGCAAAAGCATTTGACTATGTGAATCATAACAAGCTAAGGATAATCTTGAGAAGAATGGGAATTCAAGAACACCTCACTGTGCTCATGTAGAGCTTACAAATAGATCAAGAGTGGTTGTATGAACAGAACAAGGGGATGTTTTAAAATCAGAAAAATGTTTAAAATCATAGTTTAAAATCAGAAAATATGTGCAACAGATTTTATCCTCTCACAATACTTATTCCATTTGTATGCTGAGCAAATAATCAGAGAAGCTAGATTGCATGAAGAATTTGGCATCAGGATTGGAAGAAGCTTTATTAACACCCTTCGATATGCAGATTCTACAACCTTGCTTGCTGAAAGTGAGACAGACTTGAAGCACTTGCTTATGAAGATGATGAAGGATTGGAGTCTTCAGTATGGATTGTAAGTCAATGTAAAGAAGACCAAAATCCTGACCACTGCATCAAAGGTAACATCATAGTGAGTGGAGAAAAAATTGAAGTTGTCAAGGATTTTGTCCTGCTAGGATTCATAATCAATGCTCACAGAAGCATCAGTTAAGAGATCAAATGACACATTGCATTGGATAAATATACTGCTCAAAACCTCTTTAAAGTGTTGAAAATCAAGGAATTTACTTTAAGGAATAAAGTGTACCTGACCCAAGCCAGGGTATTTTCCATTACCTCACATCCATGTCAAAGTTGGACACTGAATAAGGAAGACCTTAGAAGAATCAGTATGTTTGAATTAAGGTCCTATTGAAGTGTATTGAAGGAACCAGGGACTGCCAAAAGAACAAACAAATCTGTCTTGGAAGAAGCATAGACAGAGTGCTCCACTTACTTTGGACATGTCAGGAGAGATCAGCCCTTGGAGAGAACATCGTGCTTGGTAAAGTAGAAGGGCAGTGAAGAAGAGGAGGAAAGCTCTCGGAAGACGGATTGTCATTGTGGCTACAACCTTGGGCTCAAACATAAGGGTAATTGTGAGGATGACCCAGAACCAGGCAGTGTTGTTCTACATAGAGTCTTTATGAGCCTGAACAGATTCAATGGCACCTAACAATAGCCCTTGATTTTCCCAACAGCCTATCTGACTCCCTGAGACAAGGTATTAGAACCCATCCCCCCACCCCCAATTGTTCCATGATATTTTGAATCTTACTTGTGTAAAGTCTTTGGGAACTCTGGAGAAGCTGGATTTTGTTAGAAGAATGGTACTAGAACATCGCTTATCACAGGGACTCGAGAACTCAGGAGCGAAAACATCTGGCAATCCATGGAGCTGATTTGTACCTGCCGCTGAGAACTAAAGGAGCAGATCTCAGTACAAAATACAAGGCTCAATGGTATGCTGATTATTTGTGGAAAGGTGAGATAAAAAAAGCAGTCAGAGATCACACTTGCACCTGTTTATATCACAAGACACAATCTGCTCTTTCAGTTTTCTAGTCCGTGAAAAAGAACTCCAGACCCAAGGGCTTAGTTCAACAATGGCATTTTCCTTCTGGTTCCCCAAAAAAATCCCTAATATTGTTTTTGTCAGCAATGCAGTGGTTGTTGAAAAATTATAGGGGGCGGGGAAATTAGAGTTAGGTGTTTGTTCAGTTATTCAACTTACATGTATTCATGATATAGTAAGCATTGTGTTAAGATCAACTGCCATGGAGCTGATTCTGATTTCTGGAGGGCCCATGTGTGTTAAGTAGAACTGCACGTCACAGGATGTCCTGTGCTTTTAGGAAGATTACCCTGCCTTTCCTCTCAGGTGCCCCTCCGTTAACTCTAATTTCCATGCTTGGTAACTATTTGCACCACCTCAGGACTCCTATCATGGTACTAGGTGTTTGGAATTCAGAAATGAACAAAGAAATCAGTATCATTAGAGAAGAATGCATTTTGAGGAGGAAGGGCATATGACAAGGAGACAAGAAACAAAGATAATAATGGCCATATTCAACTAATAATAATAAGCATCTATTAGGGAAAATGCTATGGGTGGCATGGACAGAGTTGTATAATAAAAACGTAGAATTGAGGGGCCGGCACCCTACTTCAGATGAAGTGAGCAAGGAGGGTGACATTTAAGCTGACACCTGAAGGAAGAGAACGAGCCATTTATGAGAAAATAACATTACAGGCAGGGACAGAGCAAGAGCAATGACCTTGAGATAGAAAAACACTTTGTATGTTTGTAAAAGAAAAGGAGGCCAATGTGGTGGTAGCCTAGAGCGCTGGAGGAGGACTGCTGTAAGAAGCTGGAGCACTGGGCAAGAGCCAGGTTAGGTCACAATAAGGAATGGCTGAAAGGGTGTGTATCCAAAGAGTGACATGATTAGATTGTCTTAAAAAATAACACTTTGGCTTCTGTGTAAAAAGAATGGATTGGAATAGGGCACGTGTGGAAGCTGTGGAAGAAATAAGGATGGAGGCCAGAGGAAAGGGAGGTTCTTTGCACAGTGGGCTTTAAGACACTACTTTCAAGGCATCCTTGGAAGTTACCTCGTTGCATAGCATCTCCATTTCCTTCCGAAGCATCTTGTTTTTCTTTTCCTATTGAGGGGGAAAATGTTTAAATGTAGAAATTAAAGTTATAATGATTAAGTAATGTGGTCCAAGGGGTACAGAGATTTAGTAGACCACAGAAAAATGGCAATGGATGTGCCCAGTCCCAAATCTAAGAGCATGAGATGAGTGGGAGGAGGAGGAGGATAGTAAACTATTACTATTGAGCCAAAGCTTTACTTACGGTAACTCTGGCATGATGCCAAGAGAAACAAGTTTCCCAGTTATCATGTATACTTGAGTATAAGCCAACCTGAATATCAGCCGTGGCACCTAATTTTACCACAAAAAATGTGCTGAAAAACCTCGGCTTATACATGTGTATATATGGTAAAACACATAATGTTCTGGTCACATGGCAATTTCTCTGGGGCTTTGCCCACTAATTTCTAAGTTTTCAGATCATTTACACCATTTTTTTTATGTTTTAAGAATCCCTAAGAGCAAACTGTTTCTCACCTTTTATTTTGATAAACATTTTCTTTCTGTCAGAAAATATTGATAAAGTCATTTTCTGAATTGTGAAGTGATAATACATTTCTATACTTTAACATCCTCAGGTGAATGGTACATAAAAGCCAAATAAATTTTGCTAGCTAGTCTTTGTTCTCCCCAGCAGTCTCTCTGACTCCCTGGGCTTTCTAGATTAAGTAAGGAGACAGGAGTGATAGAATATTAGGTACTAGTAATGGGCACTCTGTCTTGCCTTCTACATCTGGCCACAGCAATGGAATTGAGCCCAGTTAAGAATGCTGTTCCCCAGAGTGCCTACCAACAACTTACAAGATTCTGCTTCATTTCTTCTGCTTCCTTCATCAGATCCTCCGAGGAATCGTCACCCACCTTTCCTGCCATGATTTGCCGCATGATCTGCAGACTAAAAGGAAGAAAGTTGTCATAAAACATTTGTACTTCTGAAAGGTCAGTATTAATATTCTGCAGCCAGTCGGAAAGTACTCTGCCATGGAAGTTAGGTAGGTGGGAGGGTTGGAGGATCCCTTGAGTTATGGGAGTCCCTGTGGGCACAGAAGGTTTCTTTAAGTAGGATGATTCTATTCTTAATAGACTATAGTGATGTGCTCATTAAAGAAGTTTGTGCTCTATTCTGATCAAAAATTAGGTATCCACCACCCAGGTCTCTTTGACCTCTGAGAAAAGATAGTATATTAGTTTATGACCTTTGAAGAAAAAAAGGGTGATTTTTTCCCCCCTGTGGGACTAAAGCATAGGTACAAGACCTTGCTGTTTTAAAACTAAATCCTAGAATTATTTATTATTCTCATCTCTGTCTACCTGCTTATATCTCTGATATCTCCATATAAAGATAATTTGCTGAGGAGGGCACTTATACCCTTTGGGTAGTCCCCAAAGGAGTCTTAGTGGTGTAGTGATAAAAGTGCTTGGCTGCTAACCGACAGTCCGAAGGTTCTAACCTCCTTGCTGCATGTGTGGTAGTCTGCATCCATAAAGATTTACAGCACTAACAATCCTGTAGGATCATTATAAGTTGTCATCAACCCAACACTTGGTTTTAGTAGTCACCAGAGTACCCAAGTGTCTAACAAAGTCTGAATCAGAACCCATGTCTTTGATGATGAGAAAATGTATTTTTGAAAAGATTAATTCATGTTTTTGTTCCTTGTAGTTTTTCTTAGTTGATTTTTCTTCAGTTCCCAGCAGGGAATCAGGTCTTTCTGCTCTCCTGCCTTCAGAGACATCTGCGCTGCTGGGTTATAAGCCACTGATTATTGACTACAACCTCCTACCTGGCTTTTGTTCTTCCCAGGTCTGAATTCTTTGAGATACTCTTGGTATTGGTAGGGCTTTGAGGGAGATTTTCTGCGACTATTAAGGAAGCACAAGTGGTAAGTCCTAAGAACAAAGAGTACCCTAGTCAAGACCTTAGCTGTCTATATATTTAAGGAAGCCATATCCTAATTTAGATGACTGCTAGACTCAGAAAAAATTGCATACCAGTGCTTGGCATGAAGAAAGCAAAATCATCTATTAGAGTAAGTCCAAAGATTGGTACTGTAAACATGTCTATGTGACTATAGGATGACTACAAACAAGTTCTCTCCGTAATACTTTAGTCTTAGTAGTATTTAGTAAGCACTTAATAATAGTAAATACTAAATACTTCGTGCAGTACTTGTGATACTCTCAGTAATATCGCAGTCTCATTAGGTGCCTTCACAAAGAAGAGCGAGTCAAAATAGTGGTTTCTGCGGGCTGGCTACGTTCAGGCAGAGAAGTCATCACAGAAGGTTATGGTGACTGTTTGGGGTTTTTTTGTGTGTGTGGTGATTTCAAAGGGGTAATTGTAATAGATTTCCTCAAAAGACAGGGGCATATGATGAAGTGTCAAGAAAATCTGAGACTACATTGGTAAGAAAAAGGCCAAGAGCATAGCATCAAGGGTATTTTTCTCCATTACAACAAAGGACCTGCTCATGTCCATGGGTATCAAGTGCTGCCCCATGATACTTCATTGAGAAATCTTACCCCATCCATCTCCAGCCCTGATCTTGCACCTTCAAATTTCTTTTTGTTCAAACACTCAAAGAATATTTGAAAGGAATATAGTTTGAGTTCCGCAAGCATGCCAAAGTGCTGTCATGAAGTGGTGTCAATTGAGCATAAGAATTCTTAGGAAAGGGGCTGCGAGATGGAAGCACCAACTTCAGAAATGTACAGGCTTTTCTGACAATACTTTTTGACTTACTGTCATATTCTGCAGCGATTCTACAGATATGAACAAAGAAGCTATCAGTGTGACTATGATAGACTGAAGATTAAAGAACTTTTTCTTTTTCCTGGGTAGGCACCTTATGAGTAAGAGTTTAACTGTAACCCCACAAAAGAAGAGATCCGAATCGTATTTAGTTTTGCTAAAAGAAAATAAACTCTTCCTTGACAAGCTGGCTCTTTTGGTTATAGATTCCTCACCTACTATAACTGAAGTTCCTATTTTTTTCAAAACAAATGTAAATAATCATTCTAATCCTATTAGATAAAAATGAGATTGTCTGCTCCTATAAAAATTTATAGTCTTGGAGACCCTATATAAGATGGCTAGGAGAAAAAAGTGAATTGATGACAGTAGGCTTTCTTTTTGCTTGTTTTTAATCCTTTGGAAACTTAAGTTCTCCATTCTTTTGGCCTCTAGTAAATCCTGGGGTGGATAGCCCTTACCTTCTTTGTTTCTCTTCCAAGTTCGACATTAACTTCTGGAATAAGAGGTCGTTCTTATCTTCTAGGGGTTTTAGGATCTCTAGCAATTCTTGCTTCCTTAGCTTTATGTCATCATTCAGTTCCTTTAAGTAGTTGTCATTTGCTTTAGAACTTCTGTGGGAAGAGATAGCATTAAGGTTAGCCTCACATGGGTGAATAGAGAGAGACCCTTTTCTCCTCTCTGGGTAGTTACCTTTTGGCATCTTCCATCAAGAACTCACCTAGTTTTTGAGGGCAAGCATGATCCTAAAGAGTTTGCACCATTCATCATCATGAAGGGGAATGTGTACTTTAAGTAGAAAGACGTCTTCTTAAAGTATGTATGCCTTCTTTTCCCATCGAGTTAAGCCATCATTTTGTACTGCTGTTCTTGAAACCCCTGCTGCAGTGGACTGCTTTTAGCTAAAGCTTGAGGTCACAATGGCTCAATGGCGCTAAGACTACAAAATCAACAAGTCTTATAAGGAGCTCCAACCAAATGGCAGCTTATTAACTGAAAATACTACTAACTGCTCTTACATCTTGTCTTAACTTTGCCAAATGCCAAAAGCCTTTATTCTGAAGTTTTAAATTGAAATGAAGTGCCCAGCACATGTTAGGTGTTTACTCATTTTTGTAGGGCTTTGTATGGTTGGGTAGGGATTACTTGATGCCTTAAGTAAGCAGTCATATACCAAAAAGAGAAAAAAAGCTGAATTATATGACTAATGGCCCTGGTGGCCTACTGAGCTTTACATAGAGCATAGGTAGGTCAATGGTTTGAACACACCAGTCGCTCCATGGGAGAATGATGTAGCTATCTACCCCCACTCCCCCGAAAGATTTACAATCTTGGAAACTCAATAAGGAAACTATACCTTGTTTATAAGGTTACTATCAGTAGGAATTGATTCAATGACAGAGAGTTTGAATTTCTGTTTTTATTTGTTTGTTAGTTTTGGATAAAGCTTCAGCTTCAGAGCTCTTCATTTTTAAAGACCTTTCCCATACATTCTCTTTTCATGATTTTATCTATACAACTATCTATCTATCGAAAGAGGCCCCCCCCCAGGTTATATACATATCACAGCCCTACAAAACTGCATCTCCCCTGGTTAGTTATATACTGTCCAGCGTATCCTATATATCAAAGTAGGCTCTAAACATATTTTTTCTAAAGTACACATATGTTACATGAAAGTTCTGTGATATCTAATTTAGTGTGACATTAAATTAGATTAGCCTTGTCAAGTGTCATTCAATTGATGTTGGCTAACCTAAGCATTCTCATGAAAATTTTGGAGTAAGGGTGAGCACACACCTCAGAATGGAAAGAAGAATTGATTGGGTAGACATTCTTTCCTCATTCATACTAATTTCCTAGATTTTAGATGTAGCAAGTGATAGTACTTAGTCGAGGACAAAAATGGCATCAATCTCCAAAGCACAGCCTCTGCAAATTTTATGTTGTGACATTTGGCCAGTCGGCAGAACTTTATTAGAATTTTAAAACATTTAGTGGGCAGCATCTCAACTCACCTTCCTTTCTGTCCTTGCTTAAGAATAATTGAAAGTAGAAGAATCTTTGGTATTCTGATGTCCTCTTTTCCACAGCCAATCAGCACCTCTGATTTCCCAACATTCTAATGCCCATTTCTTCCATTTCCAATACAACTTCCAAGGAGAATATTTACCTTGTAACAAGTGAAACACTTTCATAGTGAAAGGTTTCCATAGGGAAAGGCTTCAGAAAAATTACAAAGTGGCATGGAGAGAGGACTCTATCAGCCTCTTGGGCAGAAGGAAAAAGAGGGAAGCTATAGATGATAGATGTAGAAGGGGCAGGGGAGTTGAGCACTACCTTTTTCCCTGAAGTAGAAGTTAGGTCCTCTGCTGATTGCAGAAGTGTGGGAGGAAACCTCAGGCTTAAGATCTGGGTCAGCATTGTGAGCAGTTTGGCAAAGCAAGCCAACTAAGGAAGAGTGAAAGGCATGCCAAGTGTGCTAAGGGTCAAGGTGAGCTTGGTAAATGCATAATTATCATGGCATGAATCAGCACTTAGACCATTTTCTCCAGTACTTGGCAAACTAGAAGCAATAGTAGAGAGAACAGATGGTTGCTTTAACTCTGGGTTGGAATTTGGCAGAATGGATAAAAATTCAAGGGGGTTGAGGGTGCTCTGTAAGAGTATCTGTCAAAAGGTCTCACCGAGTTCAGACTACCAAGGAAGAAAATGAAGATAGGTGGAAACGAAGAGCGAGCCAAGACGGAGACATGCGGGCACGAAAAGAACAAGTATGGCCAGCAAACATACTTCTCATCAAATTACTTGTAGAACTTGCTCTTATTGTTTAGCTAAATTATAGTAGCAATTTGTATTTTTTTCCTCCAAATAAACATTATCTGTGTTGCTTTCTGTCACTGCATAATATTCACTGAAATTCATGTGGTCCCTTAAAATAAGTCTTATAACAAGCTATTCACAATGACCTCATCCAACATTACAGCATTTGATTTTAGTGTTTGTTAAGAAAACGTGTGATTGCTCTATAATTAGAGAACTCAGAGAAATACATTTTACTGTTAGTTTTACCAGTGGAAAATCAGATTAGTCTAATTAAGCCAGGTCTCCAAGTGTAGATGTAATTATTTTCATATTAAAGCAAAAATCCAGAAGCTTTTCTCCCCTCACCTCTCTTAGTTTTGGATGTAGCGAGAAAATTACAGAATTTCTCCAGGGGGGAACAAAACCTGAGAGCTTTCTGGCCCTCTCTGACCCAGAGCCAATTCAACCCTTGAGGGGTGTGGAAGAACTCCACTAGCTAAAATAAGGAAAGATGTGCTGGCAAAATCATAATGGCAAATCGTACAGACTCTTAAAGATCACACCCAACTCATGGTGCTGTTAGGATCATGCTGTCCTCTACCTTAACCCTTGTGAGATGTTATCTATATTGGAGTGAACTGAGCCAGGTCGAGATAGAGATATATTTCAGAGCTCTTGAATTCTCTTAGGAGTCCCTCTGTGGTGAACTGGTTAATACACTTGGTGGCTAACAGAAGAGTTGAAGGTTCAAGTTCACCCATTAACACCTCAGAAGAAAGGCATCGCAATCTACTTTAAAAAAATCAGCCAGTCTAAACTGTATCGAGTACAGTTCTATGCTGAGACACATTAGTTTCAGTAGACTAAATGCCAACTGTGTTTTGTTTTAATTCTCAGTGTAATTACACCTCTCAGTCCTTTTCAAAGCAATGCATTCTTTCAATGTGGCCAAATGCTTAACACAGCATTCTTCAAACTCTCACAAAGGCTTTTAAAGATGGAGAAGCAAGGATAATTTGGGGGATGATCTTTCCCAGGATCCTCCATTTCCACAAATGCCCTTTACTGAAAGGAATCTGTTTGAGAATGCTTCTTGGCCCCCTTTCCCACCGCCTCTTTCACAACCACTCTCCTCCCATTTTTAAAAGATAGCAATACATTTCAACCTTTTGAAATCTTACTTCAGTAATTGGCCTTGAGGGTAAATAAGAACCTCGGAGACACCGTACAAAATGTTGGTGTTGGTGCTTAAGAAAATGAGTGGTTGGTAATAACTAGATTATAATTACTTTGCAGGCCAGGTGGTTTCAAAGTTTTGCTTTCATCTGAATTGAAGGAATATCCACTTAAACTGCCTGTTTAAGTTTATTAAGATAAATTTACTTTTAAAAATTTTCATGGTAAATGACAATACGATTTTTTGGCTTATAATTCAGAAGGAGTTAAATTATTTGAGTGACACTGATATAAGCAAGCACATTCTGTTTCTGTTTATTTATTTGTACAATAAGTTTTTTCAGCACGTTTTTTATGTACAGCAAAAAACATGAATAATATGGATGCAGAAGTCTGTCTCACTCTGCCAGTAAGTAATATTCATCTGTGAATGCATGGAATAACGGGGAAATGCTATCCATTAAATTAGTAGAAGCATTTCCAAAATAATTGTTTGTTATGCTTAAGAATTATTTGTGAAAATGTATATTTTATTTTTTCAATTGTGTAATAATAATTTTAGTGCTAACTCAATTATGAAGACATGTTAATATTTAGAGGTTAAGGTTATAGGTAATTTTTTTAAGTCAATGTACATACTCAGATTTATTTGCGGAGCAGTCTGATTTTTAAAAATATTAAAAAGACTTTCATGCATAAAGTATATTGCATTAAAATAAAATACTTTGGGGAAAGTGGGATTAAAATACTAGACTACCCCAAAAACATCAAGTGGGAGGGCGACACCCTATTTAACAAGTGGTGCTGGAAACAATGGAAATCGACATGTAGAAAAATGGAACAAGATGTCTACTTCACCCCATGCAAAAGAACAAACTCAAGGTGGATCATGGACCTAGAAGTAAAGCCCCAAACCATCAGGTCCATTAGTGAAGGAATTATGACAAATCTAAGAACCTTGGTCCAAGGAATACAAAGACTAACTGCAATAGAGCAGGGTACACACACAGGGGAACCTGAAATTGACAACTGGAATTTACTAAGGATAAAACACCTGTGTGAGTCAAAGAACTCTACCAAGAGGGTAACAAGGCAACCCAAAGGCTGGGAGAGGATTTTTAGCAAAGACATAACAGACAAAGGGTTTATTATAAAAATCTATAATACCTTCCTTGCCTGCAAAAAGAGGAAAACAGTTAACCTCTAGAAGAAGTGGGCAAAAGAAGTTTCACTGTGGAGGAGATCCATAAGGCCAATCAACGTATGAGCAAATGCTCCCAATCATTAGCCATCAGGGAAATGCAAATCAAAACAACCACGACATACCATTTAACATCTTTGAGGCTAGCCCAAATCAGAAAATCAGAGAGCAACAAATGTTGGAGGGGATGTGGTGAGATAGGAACTCTCCTACATTGCTGGTGGTCTTGTAGATATGTACAATGGCTACTGAAAGTGATCTTAAAAAAAATGGAAATTGATCTACCTTATGACCCAGCCATCCCTCTGCTGGGCATATACCCAGAAGAGGTAAGTAATAAACCACAACCAGTCATATGCGCTCCAATGTTTATTGCAGTGCAATTCACAATAGCAGAGTTGGAAACAACCTAAATTTCCATCAGTAGAAGAGTGGATCAGTAAACTCTGGCACATACACACAATGGAGTACTATGCATCACTAAAAAGCACTGATGAGCACATGAAGCACGTCTTTTCATGGGAAGAGTTGGAGGAAATGATGTTAAACGAAGTCAGCCAATCACAAAAGGAGTACAGCTTGAGTCCCCTGAGGTAAGTGTAATCAGCACGGTAGATATAGCAGAGAAGCCACCTGTATTACTATTCAGGTTGATATCTAGGGAGTTAGACCAAACCCAAGGAGGCACATGTTGGTCCAACTCAAAAATGGGGAAAGGAGGAAGAGGGGAGGGAGAAAGGGGGGTGGGGCAAAAGTGAAATGATGACGGAGGGAGCAGGGCACTAAACCCACCCAGGGGGAAAGTACTGGTCTTGTTTCCACAGAACTGGGAATGGACATGCAGACCCTACCACGGTGTACCAAACCATGAGGACAACGTGGCCACGTGGAAGAATGCATGAAAAGTGAGAGCTACCGGGCTGGCCCCAACCAGAGCCAAACTGACCCCCTTCCTGGAAGTGGGTGTGGCAGAGAGCAGCACTGAACCTACAGGTTGGGGAGAGGGGCCAGCATGCCACACCCACACGGAAGCAGACTGGGCGGGAGGAAGAGAGAGAGCCAGACTGGACCCTATGCTGGCCCACCAGGCCCTGAGGATGACGTCCCTGTGGGGAGCTAAAGGGACACAGGGGAGACTATGGGTGGCCAACACAGCTCCTGTCATATTGTCCCCTTACTGCAGCAGACTGTGAAAGAGCACATTTCTGAGGTCACATGGTGGGGAAGTAGTGCTGTCTGAGTCCCCCACAGTAGAAGGTACCAAGAAGGGAGCCAGAGCTATAAAGCCCCTGAGGAGTCCCCAAGTGGGGGTGGTGCTCCAGGAGGGGAAGGGCAGCTCCCGGACAGTCATGAAGGCCGGTGAACAGACCCGGGATTTTTGTATTATTTCTTCTCTTTTTTTTTTCTTTTCTCCTTTTTCTTTTGCTTCTTGTTTCTTCTTTTGTCTTTTCAATCTTTAAAAAAAAAAAAGTTTGGACTATGTCATAGTTGGTGTGCCTACCTATGGGCATGGGAGGCATGGAGAGAGCAAGGAGACCAACAGTCCTGGGGAGACCTTGGGGGTGAGGGTGGTGGGGGAAGGGGGTGGTGAGCAGGCAGCGCCATGGACTGGGGAACAACTGGGGTGTTGGAGTCAACAACAAGGCGGAGATAGGGAACCAGGTTGGTGGGGGGTGGCAGAGCAAAAGCAAACTAGCTAAGAGGAGGTACCAATACCAAGAGGCAGAAAAAGGGGAAAGTGACGATGGGGCCGGAGGAAGGTGAAAAGAAACAGAGGAACGACCTAGGAAGCCAAGCAATGGATAGAGATAAACATAGCGGTGTACATATGTAAATACATTAATCCACAAAAATACATATATTTATATGGCAATACACTGAAGTAGGGGATGGACTTCGGGCCTCTGCTCAGACCCTCCCTCAATACAAGAACACTTTGTTCTAACAAATAGGCAGTCTGAGATGTTTACCCTCCTGACACAGTCGCTGAAGACAAAATGGGTGCATAAGCAAATGTGGTGAAGAAGGTGGATGGTGCCTGGCTATTAAAAGATATAGCACCTGGGGTCTTAAAGGCTTGAAGTTACACAAGCTGCCATTCAGCAGAGAAGCAACAAGTCCACATGGAAGAAGTACACTGCTGGTGTGATCATGAGGAGTCATAGGGACCAGGTAATAGGCATCAGCAGACATATAACAAACAAAAACTTACTTTTGAGAATGAGGGGTTGGAGCAGAGATCCAAAGCCCATCTGTAGACAATGGAACAGTCTCCCCACAGAGCGACCACAGGGAAGGGATGAGTCAACCAGGGTGCAATAAAGCATCAGTGAAACACACTATATTAGTCTGGTTCCTTGAGGCTTCCTCAACCCCCACTACCATGACCCCAGTGCTCCTTCTCAATTCAGACGACTGGAACATGTACACAGGTATAGTTAAGAGATGGGAGTTCACGACACACACTATCCAGGAACAGGAATGGGAGTAGTGATACCAGAAGGGTAGGGGGAAGAGGGGAGAGGAAGGGAGAAAGGAGAACAGGTCGCAATGATCGACACATAACCATACACCTCTCTCCAGGGGAACGAAGACAGAAAACATGGGGGAAGGGAGACAGCAGTCGGTGTGAGATATGAAAATAATAACAATGTACAATTGATCAAGGGGTTATGAGGGTTGGAGGGGAGGGAGGGTGAAAAAGAGAGGAGTTGATACCAAGGGCTTAATAGAAAGTACATGTCTAGAACAGAATGAAGGCAACATATGTACAAATTCTGCCAATGTAAGCGATGTATGGATTATGACAAGAGTTGTAAGAGTCCCCAATAAAATGAAAAAAAAAAAACCCCAAAAAACGAGACCTAATGAAAAAATATTAAAAACATTTGACTGTTAAAAGGATCTTGTCTATTTATTTAGATCTCAATGGACATGGGTATTTAAGTTTTTACTGACTACCTTTAAAAGGAGCCATTGTGGTGCAGTGGTTACACATTGGGCTGCAATGTTCTGTAGTTTAAAACCAACAGCAGCTCTGGGAGAAAGACTGGGCTTTCTACTCTTCCCATGAACAGTTACAGTCTCAGACACTAACAGTGGGTCACTATGAGTCAGCATCGACTCGATGGCAGGGAGTTTGGAGTTGGTTTTATTGACCACCTTTACGAGCCCTGGTGACATAGCAGTTCTGCGTTGAGCTGCTGACTGCCAGGTCTACAGTCCTGGAAACCACCAGCCCTTTGCCAGAGACACAGTGGACTCTCACCTCTCTCTAAAGAGTTACAGTCCCAGAAACTCACGTGGGGCAGTTCTGCCCTGCCCTATAGGGTCGTTATGAGTCAGCATCAATTCAATGTCATTGAGCTTGCTTTTTTTTAAAGTGATATAACAGCTTTATTTGAAAATGCCACTATTATAGAACAAACGAAAAAAATGTAATTATTTAAATTAGAATGCACAATTTTGATGTCAATTTAAGAACATGTGAAAGGGTATCCAGTTTTCCAAAATTCTTTTAGTCCACATAGTCACTGCCCTAGGCAGTGGTTCTCAGACCTTGATATATTTAAGAATCAGCTGAGGAGCATGTGAAAACTGTGGATTTCCAGGTTCATCCCCTTGAGATTCCAACTCCGGGGATCTGGGCGAACTGCAATTTAACAAGTATCCCCTGGTGATTCTGTTATGTGACGAGTAGACCAGTCCTTGAGAAATACTACTCAAGGTTTATTCTCAGATCACAGTGGTGCAGCTGAAAATTGCCTTCTTGAAGGGTTTGTCCCCTGCACCCCACCCCTTCCTTCTCTGGGCATATTTTGTGTGATGCCCTCATCTTTCCCCCTGGGATTCCCTGAGGATGCCTTATGAGACCCATTCCAGCATTTGAAAGAAAATGACTCAAGACATCATTTCACAACCAACATCATTTCACAACCAACATCATTTCACAACCGCATATAAATTTCTTCCAGAATTAGAAACTAGAAAATGTTTCTTCTCATGGAAATCTCAGCTTGCATTTTTCCCTTGGGGAAAAATGAATAGTTTGGTTTTTCTTTTCTGCTGGTTTACTAGGAATCTCAAAAGCAATTTTGTAACTTTGGATATTTGGGTCCTAACTCCCTGCTTATGAGCTCTTAGTATGGTTAATCCCATTCTTGATCTTGATTTTTGCCAAAATCAGGTTTCTTTCTATCTTTTAAATTATTATTTTAATAAATTACCTCAGATCCTTTGTAAAGAAGTACAAATAATGGACAAATTATTATTTTTTGTTTATGCTGAACAACATGTGGGTATAACAGATTGTAACTAAAGGAATTTTCTAGTTTATTTCTAATGTATATCTGTGTCTATGAGTGATATTTGTGTACATATGAGGAGCTAATCCATTGTCTTTTAATTTCATATTTCCACTATGGGGGATTCACTGTGATAACTTCCGTGCACTCAGTTGCAAGTTGTAAGGCATCCTTGAGGTTTCAGATGTACCAGCTGCATAAAAGGGAGGAGGGGTGACTAGATGGACTGGGGGGCTAGCTGGATGGCCAGTTCTATCAGGGAACTGTAGTGCCCACCCAACAGGAAAAGGATGTAGAATTCCCTAAAATGGAACAGTCCTCATATGGGGCAGTCATAAAGGATACAAGTCCTACAGAGTTCACCTTGAGGGAAGATTCTGATTCCATGGGTTGGTGAATATACAAGTGTCAATATTTCTCTAAATACGCAGTAAAATCTTTTGAAAACTCTTGAAAATAATTGTTGGTCAAGAGTATAAGCTAGAACTATGTGTTCAAGAATTATTTTTTCGCCTTACTTTTCATTGTATACCCTAGACTTGCTTAGTCCTAGGTTTACAGAGTCATATGAGAAAAACAAGACAAAATCATTACGCTCACACTAGTTTCTCTATTTAGATGAAAATCCTAAAAGGGCTATGAGCCTTTTTGTAAATTAAAGGAAGGTGCCCCTTTGGGGCAATAAATCCCCTGGGGTGCAAGGCTTGGCAAGTGAAACAGAAGGATAGTAAGAGTTCAGGTCCTGCTGGCTGAATTATATGCATAGTCCTGTTAGATCTCACGGGAGAGAGATGTACCTTGGTCCTTGGCTCCACGCAAGAAAATTCACGCCGAAGCCTGGTTTGTGATCCCAGTGAGTTTATAGAGAATAGAAGCCGTTTCAGGTTCTACAGTAAATGGAACATGAGCCAGAGTCTGCAGCACATTGT
>NW_022103915.1:39316453-39339304 GCF_000313985.2 Echinops telfairi
GCATTGGCTGAATCAAATTCACCTGGCTTAGATGGGTCAATCCAGGTGTAATGCCCACGCAGGTGTACCACCCCTTCCTGGCTGGAAGCTTGAACCTCTGAGCATGCATAATGAACACCCCAGTTCCTGGTCTAGCTTCTTAACAGTTCTATCTGCCCATGGACATCCAGTAGATCCTGTAGTATCCTGGTGATCCTATAGGATGTAGGACTGCTCCGAAGGACTTCCAAGGTTATAAGGTTTTCCAGGAAAACCAACAAATGGCTGATGAGTTTGAACTACCAACTTTTCAGATAGTAGCCAAGTGCTTATTCCAGAATTCTCTAGAGAAACAAAACCAGAATGCTAATAATTTAATATATATTTAGATAGATAACCTAATAAATAAACAGTTAATTAAATTATAAAGCAGTACAGATGACTCAGTGCAACTCACTCCCTTGAGACAGTTGTGAGACACTGCAGTCTTTCAAGTCTTGAGGGCCACCAGGTCATCCTCTGTAGAGCAATTCAGGCTAGGCGGGCACAGGCAGCAAACAGCAAGGCAGGTCACCAACAGTCAGCCAAATGACAGGGTCCGACAGTCTCCAGCTCAAAAGATGTAAATTCCACTGGTGTGGTGGAGCAGGTCTTGAAGGAACCTCAAATTACAGCAACACAGTCCAAAGGTTAGGTGTCCCACAGGTAGTGTAACTTGCAAATCGAGGCAAAGAACAAGCAAGGCAGCCGCACGCTGAACCATTTATCCCTCCGCCCTTCAATTAATCCCACATGTGTTTATCGGCCAGGTTGGCACAATAAACTACCTCATCCCACTATACCACTGCTTCCCTCTACAGAGTCAATTCTGACTTACGTGACCCCACAGGACAGGGTGGAACTTATTTTGAGCTCCTGAAGCTGTAAATCTTTACTGCAGCTGGGTAGGTTTGAATTGCTGATCTTGTGGCTACCAGGCCAAAGTGTCACCTACTACACCACTCTACTCACTGCCATTGAGTCGATGCCAGTTCATAGTGACCCTATAGGACAGGGGAGAAGAGCCCCTGTGAGTTTCTGAGATTGAAACTCTTTACAGGAGTCGAAAGTCCTGTCTTTCTAACCACTAGGCCACCAGGGCTCCACCACCACTAGGGTTCCTTAAATACAGAGTTGGCCCTTAAATGATCAAAGCTGGTAGGGCCCCAATCCTGTCAGTTCTTTCTAATTTTCAACACATGTTGGAAGTCTAGACCTTTATGTGACCTTCTGACATTTAAAAACTGTATGAACCAAACAGCATATGCAGATTGCCATTTTGCAACCAAATAGCTAAGATAATTTAATTAGTTTTTTTCCTGTGTGTTCTAAGCTCTCTTTCTTTTTTTATCAATTTTGAAGGATGCATTTAAATCCAGATAATCCAAGCATTTTTAGCTTAATCATCTCAACTCAACACACTGCCATCAAGTCAGTGCTGACTCACAGCGACCCCCTGTGGGTTTCTGAGACTGTTTATAGGAGCAGAAAGCCCAGTCTTTCTCCCATGAAGCTGCTCGTGCTTTTGAACTGCCGACCATGCAGATTGCAGCCCAATGCCCAACCACAACACCACCAAGACCCTCTTAATCATATGAACTGTTAATTTGATATTATTTCCTAATGTGATAGACTTATATTCACACATCAGAGAGTGAATGACACTGTAATGCTTTCCAAAGTAAAGTGAAAACAAAAACTCATAATAGCAGATATTTCTCAACACCTATTGTTAGACATTACGGGGCACATAGAGGGTATTGAACAGATAAAACATAGATTTCTAATGGTATTATGAACCTTAAATGAGACATTCAACCATATTCAACAGCCAAAATCCAAAGTAGGCTCAATAATGTAAACTTCATAAACACAAAGAAGTTGATTCCAATTCACAGTGACCCTGTAGGTCAGAGTAGAACCACTTCTTTGGGTTTTTGAGTTCGTAAATCTTTGAAGGAGCAGAGAGACTCATGGAACAGCTGGTGGGTTTGAACTGCTGACCTTGTGATTAGCAGCCTAATTCATAACCCATTACACCACTAGAACTCCTTAAAATGAGTGGGGAATTTTCAAATTCTGCTTTACTAGTTCATGCAGCTTCTTATAGCACCTTAACTGAAGACTGAGCAACCTCAAGTATTCTAGTAATGGAATTTTCTTAATTTAATATCAACCATCTATAATTTTAGGCACTACAAAATAATAATAAATGTTTCAATGACTGAAATCTAAAACATGATGACATCTGTTAATTTATTAAGCTGTCTCTATATCATCATCAGACTTTCTTATTGTATTTGCAAATACATAGACCATAAATGATTAATAGTAAAATATAAAAAGTCAGAGTTTGAACAAGGATTGTATTTTTTAAAGCCTGTGTGGTCTTGGGTGACAAAGGAGAATATTCTGGCTTCATAACCTGCTCTTTCTCATGCAAAAAATTATTGAGGGACTCGTTAAGGTACTAAGTCAGACTTTCTTTCCAATTCCAATTTGAGAGCACTGTAGCAAAATTTCTGAATCTTACAAAATAAGGCATCAAATAAAACATTATTTATGATTTAAAGTTTAAAGAAATGAAATGTTAGTACTTGGGTATATGTATTATAAATGAATCTATAAACCAAGCAGTATTTACTAATAAATAAAACGAAGCACATTACATAGCAATGAATCATGACAATAATTTTTGAATTAATTTTTAAAATCCATTAAGGACTATTTATTCCTGTGTCCAAATGGTCACAAAGCTTGATTTAAGTATTAAGTAAAATCTCTTTGGAAGTTAAGCTAGAATATGAGTACCATTTAAAACTATTTTGAAAGAACATAAAGACGTAGAACACAGGGAATAGCTCAGGCAGACAGTCATCTAGAAAGCCGTTTTCAGGCCGTGACCACGATGAGTGAGAAAGATAAATCCTCGCGTCCTGCCTATTGAAGAAGCTCAATCATTACCAAATTGAAAGCATCGTGTTTTTTCAGCTTGACTCCTTTTCATGTGTTGTGGACACTATTATGTGCCTATTGCAACGCCATTTCTTCTTTTTCCTTTGCGTCCAGCCCCAGGGCTAGAATCACAATGGGTGTGAACCAACTATGACAGGTCAGATTCTCATTGTCAATGATCGGTCTAAGGATGGACGTGTGATTCAATCCAGTCTAATTAAGCATTGGGAGAGATTGCTGAAGCTTCTGGGCAAAATTTTTCCTCTCTAATAAAAGGATAAAACAATAACAAAAAACAAGGTAAAATAAAATTCACTCATCTTCTTCTGTAGGGAGCTCTGGTAGCACAATGGTTAAGTACTTGGCTGTTATCGGAAAGGTTGACAGTTCAAACCCATCCAGTGGCTCTATTGAAAAAGATCTGACAGAGAAAAATACCTGGTGGAACATTATTGACTGAAGGGTTTTATATCATATGCAAGGGGTATGGGTTTTTCTTTTCAAAGGTGTGTATTTAAATATTTTTACAGAACAACCTCAGCACTTTCAAATTACTCTTGATTACACTTAATACATTTAGAACATCTGTGATTTGATTCTTGGAAACATTTTTCAAACTCATCTGTTTGAATGGCTCAATTTTGTTCTTCACCTCTTCTACATGATAAAGTTGCTGCCCTTTCATGTCCCTCTTCATTCGCAGAAGCAAAAAGAAGTCACATGTAGTGAGGTCAGGTGAGTCAGGTGCATGGGACAAGAGAGGCATGCTGGTATTTTGCCAAAAACTCGTACACTGAGATAGCTGTGTGAGCAGGTGCGTTGTCATGGTGGATAAAACAGTCCTCTGTCTGCCACAATTCAGGCTGTTTTGGTCACATGCTGTTATGCTATCTTTTCAGAACCTCTAAAAAGAAAGATTGATGAACAGTCTGACCTGGTGGAATAGAACTCCAAATGCACTATCAGTTGACATTTCGTCCATTCAGGAAGTTGATGGAAGTCCAGAACGAGGTTTGTCATCAATTAACACTTCACCTTTTTTGAAATGAGGAAAGCACTCATTGTACACTTGAGTTTTCCCATAGCACTGTCCTTGTAAGCTGTGTTCAACATCACAACAGTTTCTGTGACATTTTTCCTGAGCAGGACACAAAATTTCACAGCCGCATGCTGTTCTCTTAAATCAGGCATCACAAAAAACGAGGTGTGAGGGAAATTGCTTTCATGAAAAAATTCACTCTGACCAGAGAGAACCTTCCCAGGTGACACTACTAGGTGTACTAACTCAGAGCAAGTTACTCAATGCTTGCCTATTGGGGGTGGGGGGTGGGTACTACGGAGCTCCTCCCAGCAGAGCTTTTTTCTATTGTTGCTATTTTTGGGGGGGATGGGGAGAGTTCCTTCTGAAGGAGGGAATAGAATAGAATCAGAGCCTAAACTGAGTTCTGATTTGCAGAAGGCTATGCATGACAGTGAGAGCCCAAGATACATTTGTGTGATTTACGTAGGAAATAAACTTCCAATGATTTCCCTCTACCCATAACAGAGGCATGGGAAGAAACTGGTTACCAAACAGAGTGTATTGGAGAGATGACTACAGAAGATCAAAATGATAAACCTGACTTAAACATTAAAAACCTGTCAGTTGATCCTCCCTCTGATGCACAGCGAGTCTGATCTGGTTTTCAACATTTTCTGTATTTCTTTGTTTGTTCATATTGGGGTTTCTCTCAGATGCATTTTGTCATTGGGGTCACCCTCTTTAATTTTTGTTACATGTTTTTCTGTTTTTCAGTATATGAAACCCAGGATTGATGAACCTATAGAGACAGGCAGTAGAATATGGGTTTCTGGGGGGTGAAATGGTGGTGGGCTGGTGGTAAAAGGGAGCTGATGTCAAAGAATTCAAGAAGGAAGAGAATGTCTTAAAACTGATTTTGAGGGCAATGAATGTACAAATGTGCTTGACATAATGGATGTATGTATGGATTGTGATGAGTTGTATGACCCCCTAATAAAATGATTTTAAAAAAAGAATAAAACATACCACAAAAAAACCCTGATTTTGATAGCAATTGTACAATACTGCTCCATGTGACTAACTATGGAATGATATGATATCTGTATTAGCTCCCAACAAAATATTTTTTGGGGAAATAAAGAAAAACCATGGTGATCTGTTCCCATAAATAGTATATAGCCTATAAAATCCTCTGGGGTGGTGGTACTATGTCACACGCTGTCGTGATGAGTCAAAAATTGACTCAATGGCAAACAGCCACAACTTTGCCTTCCTTACTTTGGTCACTGTCCTAGAAGTACATAAAGCTCTAAGCCTCTGCAATAATTTTGCAACAACGAAGCAGAAGACCAAGAGAAATAGATGCTAATAACTCAGGATCCTAACATGGAAGAGCTACTGAAGTTAGCTTGGAACCACCTACTTCCAAATTCTTCTCAAATGCCTTTGTTGTTTACTGAAAGCTGAATATTCTGTTAGGGGTAACTGACTGCATTCCTCTTGGGATACGGCATGTGTACTTGTATGGCCAGTAGTGTGCTACAGTCACATCATATTGGCGTATGAGTGATACTTGTGCAAAATGTCTTCCTAATTCCACATTCAGAGATGTCAAGCTAGTAGCTTGACATCTATAGTGAGAAAATGTACACTATGGAATGTGACAAATGATAGACATATTTGGATTCTTTTTTTTTTTGCTGAGATGGCTGATTATTAAACATTTATCAGCACACTAGTACATTACTCCTACAGATAATGTAATAACAACTACTTTGTTATCTATCATCTTTAAATAGCAAACGGGTAATGAATTATACCAAGATTTTTTAAGTGTGAAGTTTTAGAAGAGACTTTAGCAATTTAAAAAGAGCAAAATTAAATCTTTACTGATTTTAAAGCACACTGTGTTAGCCTGGGTAGACTACAGAAACAAATCCAGAGACACTCATATGTGTATAAGAAAGAGCTTTATATACAAGAGTAATTGTATATTGAGAAAACATCCTAGCCGAGTCCAGATCAAGTCCATACGTCTGATATTAGCCCATATGTCCGATACCAATCTGTAAATTCCTCTTCAGACTCATGCAATACATGCAATGACGCCGAATGTAGGAAGATCACAGGCCAGTGGGTAGAAAGTCTTGTAGATCCAGTGGCAGTGGAAGCATCTCAGCGCTGGCAGGGGTCTCCAGGTGGCTCCTTCAGCTCCAGAGCTCTCGTGTAGCTCCATGTGTCTTCTCAACAGGAAGGTCTCACAGGGAGTGTGTGTGTCCCTCCTCCAGTGAGCTATTAATCTCCTTAGCACCTCCAAATGAGGTCATCCAGCTGCAACCTGATTGACAGGCTAAACTCCACCCCTTCACTCTTAAGTCTCAAATTGACAACAGATTATGTTACTACTACACATACCTAACGTGATATAACTAGTCGAACACAATCAATTATACCATTTCTGACCTTATGTTCCCATTTCTGGGATCCCTTCTAGTGCAGTGGTTAGGTAGTGAGAGACTAACCTATAGGTTGGCAGCTTGAACCTATAAGCCACTCAGAAGGGGGAAATGAGGCAATCGATTCCTAGAAAGATCTGCAGCCTTGGAAACCCTATGGAGCAGTTCTAGTCTGTCCTATGGGGCAACTGTGAGTCAGAACCAACTTGATGTCAGTGAGTTTTGGTTTGGGAACTCCCATTTTGATAATCTTTCTAGTATACCATACAGTCATTATGTCATCTACAGTAATTCCTTGCTTGCCCATTTCTTGCCTCAAAGAAATCATTAAGCTAGTAAAATATTCAGTTTCTCTATAAGTAGACCAGCCTGATTTTGATAATGCTATAATACGTGTTTAATTATGTATTCTAAAATATTGTCTATTCAGCAAAGATGCAGACCTTGAAGAAGGCTGACATATGAAAATTGTTAGCATGAGATTAAAAACTGCCAACCACCTTCAATCATCATTACTCCCAGAAATCCCAGTCAGTAATGGGATGGGTCGCGTTGGGCTTTAGTTGCTCAAGTACACTGAAGATAATCCCATAGGGTTGCTGCCCCAGATCTGTTTCCAGAGGCTGGCAGACCGGCAGTTGAAAGTTAGGAAGTACATTATAGGGTTGAAATGAGTTTTCAAAGATTCAAGGTTGGACTTTGGGAACAATGTAAAGTCAGAGTCTGCCAATCTATGTTTGAAATGCTGACCAAATTAGCCAGTAAAGTATTTAAAATGCTAAATACTGTTAGAGTTCTGTGGGAGCTTCACATTGCTAGTGAATGGAAATTAGTACATTTCTGGAAAGCAATTAGACAATAAACTGCATGTTAACTACCTTAAAAATAAAGATGTTGCAAAAATCTTGACAAATGTTGACTTTGGGCTGATGTGTATGAGGGGCTTCATTATTCTAGGCTATTTCAAGGTACAGTTGAACATTTTTGTAAAATGTATAGAAATGTTTATAGTTCTTGGCTCTGGATTTCTAATTTTTGTGACTCATTTTCAGGAAATATAGTAGCCTCTACTTATCCGGGGTTTCACTTTCTGCAGTTTCAATTTTCCATGATCAACTTCAGCGTGAAAATATTAAATGGAAAATTCCAGAAACAAACAACTCAAAAGTCTTAAATTTGACAATCCTGAATCACAATGAAACCATAAACTATCCCACTCTGTTTCTGAGACATGAATATCCATAGGGGAGACCTGATGGAGACCTGGTGGCACTAAGTATTTGGCTGCAACTGCAAGGTCAGCAGTTTGAAACCATTTGCTGCTCCACATGTTACTCCCATAAAGATTCACAGGCTCAGAAACCCACAGTGGGGAAGTTCTATTCTGTTCATATAGGTGTGACTATTCATAGGGTGACTATGAATCAGAATCCAAACGAAAGCAGCAAGTTTGAGTTTTGAGTTCTATATGCTGCCTTGGAAATTTGGTTGCCATTTCTTTTTTTTCTTTTTCTCTTAATCAATTTATTGGGGCTCATACAATTCATCACAATACATAGATCAATTGTGTAGAGCACATCTATACATTTGTTGCCCTCATCATTCCCCAAATTCGCTTGCCTCTTGGGTTCCCGGAATCAGCTCATTTTCCTTCCCCCCCTCCCCCTCCCTTCCTCTGTCCCCCTCCCCCATGCACCCTTAATAATTTATAAATTATTATTATGTCTTATATTACACTGCCCGGCGTCTCCCTTCACCTACCCCTCTGTTGCCCATCCCCCAGAGAGGAGGAGGTTATATGTAGCTCTCTGTTATCAATTCCCCCTTCCTACACCTCCCCTTCCCTCCTGGTATCGCCACTGTCACCCCTGGTCCTGAGTGGTTCATCTGTATTTGTGCAGTGTTTATGTTCAAATAAGAGTCCTGGTGGCATAGTGGTTATATGTTGGGCTCCTAGCCATGAGGTCAGCAATTCAAAACCACCAGCCAGTTCTTGGGAGAAAGACGGGCTTTCTACTCTGGTAAAGATTTGCAGTCTGCGAAATTCCAATTCTACCTTACCCTACAGGGCAGTGAGTTTGGCTATCTGGTTTCAAGTAACCCTTACTTTACTTAATAATTGATCTATTTTATTATTAGTTATTTTTAAAAATCTCTTGCTATTCCTAATAAATGTTCTTATCATAGATATAAGTAAATATAGGGGAAAAACCATAGTATATATAGGGTTCTGTACTAGGCATGGTTCACAATTCCACTGGGGGTTTTGGAAGCTATCCTCTGTGAGTAAGAAGAAACTATTGTATAGATATAAGGATTAATGAATTTTCATCATAAATTCCCTAAAACCAAACCCATTTTCATAGAGTTAATTCTGACTCATCACTACCCTATAAAGGGTTTCTAGGACTATAAAGTTTAACAGGAGCAAATATTCTCATTTTTCTCCCACAGGGTAGCTGGAGGTTGGAATTGCCAATTTGTGGTTAGCAGCCTAATGTCTAAGCCACAGCACCAGGAGGGCTCCTTGAGCATCCATTGTAGAGTCACAACAATAAAGTGAAATAACTTTCTACCAATAGAGAAATGAGGGGACAAATTATAATAAGTCTGTATGATGTTGTGCAATGGAGCCATTAAAGGAATGTTTTTCAGAATGGAAAATGAAAAGATAACATATGTGATTCAGGTCTGGAACTGAACTCACTCCCATGATTCCGTTTCCAGTCAAACAATAGGCAGGTCTATCAGGGGAACAATACACTAGGACAGTACACATACCTTAGAAGAATTAACCACTTGAAATCAAAGGGCAGCATTTAGCCAAGGACAAAGCTAGACTTGGTAAAGGAGGAGTGAAACCAAGTGAAGCAGGAAATGGATTAAGTGATGTTACGTTGAAGGGATTGCAATCAAGGAGATGAAACAGAATGTGTAAAACTGATGATCTGCTCTGTAAATGTTCACCCCATTCACAATAAAAAGAAAAAAAAGGAAAGAAGAAGATTAAAAAACGAGAAAAAGAAAGATTAATGTCAATGGAGGTCATCCTCTTGAAGCTGTGCTTGATGCTTTTCCATTTTTTTGGTATATGAAGCCCAGGATAGATGAACCTATAAGGATAACAAGTAGAGCAGGGGGTCCAGGGGGGTTGTACAGAGGTGGTGGTCAGGTAAAAGGGAAATGATATCACAGGGTCCATGTAGAAGAAGAGTGATTGGAAACTGGTAGCAATTGTACAATTCTACTTGACATGATTGAAATATGGAATGATATGTCATATGTATTAAATCCCAAATAATAAAAAAGAAGTTACAAACTTACATGGAAAAAAGAGAAAGATTAATTAAAAAACCTCACAATGTGAATTAACAAAGGATATAGAACAGTAAATCTGCATGTGTATATGTATGTGTGTTTAACAAGACTAGAAAAAATACACTAAGTGAAATTTTTTTTCTCTATCCTGTTCTATAGGGTCACTATGAGTCAGTATTGAATAAATGGCTGTGAATTAGGTTTTAATTTAATGAACTTTGCAGGTTTTCTATAGGAATCATATAAAAACTTTAAAAATTAAAATATGTTTTCTTATGATAAAAGCAAAGGGAAGGAAATACTGAAACATCTAAATTTAGGAGAACGAAAGTGTTTTCAGGAACTCTGGTAGCACTGCTGGTAAGCGTTGGGCTACAAACTGAAAGGTCAGTGGTTCAAATGCACTAGCCCTTACTACATAGGAAGAAGATGAGGTTATGTAGTCCCATAAAGGTTTACAGCCTTAGAAACCTTAACCAGGGTGACTATAGGCTGGAACTGGCTCAATGGCAGTGAGGTTGGTTATACATTTTTTAATTGAAACAAACAAAGATCCTTCAGGCCATTTGGAGGTAATTCTGACAATAAGGAGTGCCAGTCTTAACAAAGGAGCTCTGGTGGCATAGTGGTTGTGCCTTGAGCTGTTAATTGCAGGGTCAAAAGTGCCAGAAGTTTTATTACTAAAACATATGACACAACCTTGCTTGCGAAACTGAGGAGGACTTGCGGCACTTGTGATGAAGATCAAGGATTGCAGCCTTCAATATGAATTGCAACTTAATGTAAATAAAACACAAATCTTCATACATTGATGAATAAGTAACATCACGATAAAGGGAGAAGAGATTGAAGTTGTCAAGGATTTACTCTTGCTTGGATCCACCATCAATACTCATGGGAGTTGTTGTCAAGAGATCAAATGACGCATCATATTGGGTAATCTGCCGCACAAGCCTTCTTTTAAAGCGTTGAAAAGCCAAGAGGTTACTTTGAGAACTAAGGTGCACCTGACTCAAGCCCTAGTGGTTTCAATCGCCTCATAGGCATTTGAAAGCTGGACATTGAATAAGAAAGACTGAAGAAGAACCAATGCATTTGAATTATGATGCTGGCAAGGAGTACTGAAAGTAACATGGACTGCCTAAGAACAAACAGATCTGTCTTGAAGAAATGCAGCCAGATCTTCCTGAGAAGCAACTCCTTAGAAGAAAGGATGGCAAAACTCATCTCTTGTCTTTTGGACATGTTATCAGGAAAGATCAGTCCCTGGAGAAGAACATCGAAAAAGAGGAGGACCCTCAAGGAGATGGATCGACACAGTGACTGCAACAATGGGGCTCAAGCATGGGAACAACCATGAGGGTGGCGCAGCCCCAGGCAGTCTTTTGTTCTATTGTACACCGTGTCACTATGAATTGGAACCCACTGGACACCTAATGACACTACTTTACCTAGCATGAAGTCCTTTTCTAGGGACTGATCCCTCTTGGTAACATGTTCCAAGTACATGAGATCAAGTCTTGCCATCGTTGCTTCTAAGGAGTGTCTAGCTGTACTTCTTCCAAGACAAATTTGTTTATTCTTCTGGCAGTTCATGGGACCATAGTTCAAATGCATCAATTCTTCTGTGATCTTACTTATTCATTGTCTGGCTTTCACATGCATTAGGAGTTAATTGAAAATATCATGGCTTGGATCAGCCATACCTTAAAGTGCCATCTCTGTTGTTTAACACTTTAAAGAGGTCTTTGGCCTAATGCTAAGATTTTGCACCATCATATTTTAAAAGGTGTTGATATGAGTATATTATCTACTTCTTTACTGGAAATGTACCAACTTCACTTTTCTGAGCACTGTATATTGTCCACAAGTACTCTGGTCACTATTAAGTAGTTTTCAATATCTAGTAGGGAAAAACCATGTGCCTGAATCTTGCACTTTCTGAATCAGACAAAAAAATAAATGAACCAATAATGACATTGGGGAGCTGAAGAAGAATATAGATCCAAAGGATGAGTGTTGTACAGCGTTTTGGAGAATTTGAGAATTGAGAGTGAACGTTTTGGGGAACTGCCATCCACATGCAGCTACTGAAAGGAACGACGATGGGAAAAGGACATTAGCTCTGCATTCAGAATTCACTCTCATGTTCTGGGGCTTCTAAGAACTAAGTCAAGAACCAAAGAGTGAAAAAAGGCTTATACTCATAATTACTTTATGATTCTCCAACTGTGTTGCTTTGAATGTGAGAACAAGTGAAGGTGAGCTAAGTGAGGGCCAGCACCATTTATTTGAACTATGATCCCTGAAGCTCAGACTGTGGTTGTCCCAGATACGCAGTTACATGGCTATAGAAACAATGACGGACTTTCTCATGTGACTTGAAAAGTTCTAGCCTAAACCTGCGATTGTCAGCTTACTTTCCTGGACAACATGTAGGACTGATGACCTTCCACGTGGAGCATATTCCTGTGGTGTTCTCAGGGTTAGACGACACTTCTCTAATTGCAATTCTTTCTCTCCAAGTTAAGAAAGCAATTACGGTTTTATAATAAAGAAATCCTTGCTGCACTTTGATCTATATTTGAACCTAGTGTTTCAATTATCTCATGCTGCTGTAGCAAACATATCACAAGTGGCGGCTTTAACAGAAACGTAGATATTTATATTGTAGGAACCTGGAAGTCCAAAAACAGGGTGCCAGCTCGAGGGGAAAGCTTTTTGTCAGCTCTGGAGGAAGATCCTTTTCAACTCTGTTCCTGCTGAAGCTGAGTGATCCTCATGGAGTTGGTATCTCTCTTTCTTCATCTCTGCTTCTTTTACATGCTTATTTAATCCCTTATGTCTCAAAAGAGATTGGTTTAAAACACACCCTAAACTAAGGCCATACTCATCAATATAACAAAGACAGCCCACTTCCAAATTAGATTATTACCGCAGGCATAAAGACCAAGACTTCCACTATATATTTGGGGGGTATATTTCAATCCATGGCTGTCTTTAACAGATAACACAAACTATGGTATCCACCCTGGTCTTCCTTCTTTGAGGCAGGGCTGATGTAACTGATTCTTCTTTTTGAACCTAATTAAAATCACTTCAAAATGTCTGTCATTAATGATATTCCAAGAGGTTCATGGAAATTGCTGACGGTGCTGTATCCTTTCCAGTGATATTATCTTAGGCAGGTTGGACAAGTTCAGTGGCATGTCTACACACCCAACTAGGGATGGCTTTGTTCTTCAAATTTTCTCAAGATCAAATTACAAATAACTTCATTTGAAAGGAAAAAACACTGTCTTTCAATTCAAATGGTCCCTTTTACCTTGAAATTCAAACTATGGGGCAGCTTCAAGTATAAAGGATGGCTAATACATTTTTAATTAATTAAGCAATTATTTACTTAAAATATTTATTATGCACATTCTCTCTTCTAGGCACTGAGGATTCATCAGGGAAGGAAGACAATATTAATAACGACTTTCACTAGATAGAAATAGGTATAAGATAGGAAACAAAACTAGACGCCTTGGTGGCATATTTGCTTCTTCATTCATTCATTTAGCTAACAGGTACCAAAAATGCCTCTTAATAGGTGCTGAGCATTCTTGGTGCTTTTACCTAAACAGTCTCATTTAATTCTTGCAACAACCTTGTCCAAAAGTACCTTATTATCTCTTTTGTTTGGATGCATACATAACATCATTTTGTATTGTAAAACAAAGACAGCAATTTCCAATGTAGGGTTGTGTTTGAACTGTGTTGTTGATGACGGATATTGAAAGTACCGTGCACTACTAATGGGACAAACTAATCTGTCTTGGAAGAAGTACAGAGTGTTCCTCAAAGGCAGGGATGGTGAGACTTTGTCTTACACACTTTGGACATGTTGTCAGGAGAGACCGTCCCTGGAGAAGGACATCATCCATGGTGAAGAAGAAGGGCAGCGAAAGAAAGGAAGGCCCTCAATGATTTGAATTGACACCGTGGCTGCAACAATGGGCGTAACCATGGGAACAGTTGGGAGGATGGTGCCAAACCAGGCAATGTTCTGTTCTGTTGTATATCGGGTCATTAGAGGTCAGAGTCAATTCGATGGCACCTACCAACAGCAATATAGGGAACTTATTAAGCACATTTTGATAATCTGTACAGTGAAATTCACCACTTATCTTTTAGTTTGTTTTACTATAGTGGCTTGTGTGTTGCTGTGATGTTGGAAGTGATACCACCCGTATTTCAAATACCAGCAGAGTTGCTCATGGTAGATTTCGGTAGAGCTTACCCAGAATAAATAGGAAGAACAGAATAGGAGGTTGACCTGACAATACACGTCTACAAAATGTGACCGACCCATGAAATCTAATGACTAGCTGCATAACTTTGTCTGATGTAGTGCCAAAAAAACGAGCTCCTCAATTTGGAAGGCACTTAAAATATGACTGGGAAAGAGCTGCCTTCAAAGCATAGTCTCCTTCAGTGACACAGTTGGAGTGAAGCTTTTGGACCTTTCTTCATCTGCTGATGTGGCACAATTAACAAACAGAAAAAACAACCACAAAATCTATTAATAATTGGAATGTGGACTGGATGACATTAAAATCTAGAAAATTGTCAAAAATGAGTGGAATGCATAAAGATAGTTATTCAAGCCATTAATGAACTGAAATGAACTGGTATTTGCCATTTTGAATCAGACAATCATATGGTCTAATATGCCAGGAATGGCAAATTGAATAGTAATGAAGTTGTATACATCATCAAAAAGACAATTTCAAGATCTATCCTGAAGTACAACACTGTCATTGATAGGATAATATCCATATTCCTGCAAAGAAGACCAGTCTATATGCATATTACTCAACTTTACCCACCAGCCACTAATGCCATAGATTAAAAAATTGAAGATTTTTTACCAACTTGAGCAATCTGATTCATCAAACATGCAATCAAGATGCATTGATAATTACCTGTGACTGGTATAAGAAAGTTGAAAATAATATGAAACACTACACTGTAATTCACTACCAGTCACCTGAGGAAAGGAGCTAGGGATTTAGGACGGAAGGAATACTTCTTTTCTTTGTATTCTATCCTTTTGAAATGTTAATCATGTGCAATTAAAACTCGAGTTAACAGTGTTTTGAAAAGATCAGAGTTACTGGTCTGATAGAGACTGGTAGAACCTTCTAGACTATGGCCTTAGACACGTTTCAAATCTGGAACTGTACCCACCTCCAGGGGTTACTTTGCAGCCAAACAACTGAGAGACTTATAAAGTGAGCAAAGAGACTCAATTAGAACAATTAACCATAGGAAATTTTTAAAAGCAACATTACAAGCCTTAAAAGGTAGGAAGGGGCAGGGAAGAAGGACAACTGGAACTGGGAGCCCAAGGAGGGCGAGTACTTGTCATTGAAGGGATTAAAACCAATGTTACAAGACAAAATATGTATACACTGGTGAATGGAAAACTAATTTGCTTTGTAAATTTTTATCCAAGTCACAATAAAAATAATGTCTTTGAAAGACTGTTGATTGGCCTTCTGGGAGTTATACAGATATCATTAATTTGTTCAGGGTCATGGGAATTTAGTTTCTAGATCTGCAATTTAAGAAGGTCATGTGAAGGTGAATGCTTTGGTGACATTGTGTGTTACGCATTGGATTGCTAAGCTCAAGATGGGCAGTTCGAAACCACCAGCTGCTCCATGGGAGCAAGATGAGGCTTTCTACTCCCATGAAAGAGTTACAGCCTCGTCAACCCAAAAGGACAGTTCTACTCTGCCTTCTAAGGTCATCATGAGTCAGAATGGACTCGATGGCAGTGCGAAAGTCCTGTGAAAGCAATGTGTCAACTTGTGACCCTGTAGGTGTGTATGTGTGTTCTCATATGCATGTTTTGGAGGGCAAGTGGAATAATGAATCAAAATTGAGGGGCTTCAGGTGAGCTGATGATGTAGGAAATGCTCGCATTTTAATTTTTTTTTATTTCTTATACCCAGTAAAATGAGCAGCACTTAGTAGGTAATTAGTGTTTGTTAAAAGTATGTGAGCTTATCTGAGGATATCAAGAAGGTGAATGCAATGCAGATGATTTGCATTAAGTTAAGGCAGTGTCTGGGGTTTATAAAGCAGTTTGATCATCCTGGCTGGATGAAGATGCAGGAGAAAATATGGTTCAGAATATAAATTACTCAGTTCCTTCTTATCCCCAGTTGGAAGGCATATCCCCAAGTTTGCTGATTTGGAAAATCCTTATTTTTTGCAAGAACTGAAGTCCCTTGCTTGCTATTTATCAGCATTCTGCTGACAAGTCTTATTCCTTCTTTGTCCTTATCCCCCCACCTCCCTTTTGTTTTTCTTGTTAAAAGATCTATTTTTTTAAAAAATAGCTATTCAGTAGCCCAACTATTTCAAAATCTCATTTCATCTCCTTCGTCATTTATTAATGGACCTATTCCTCTCCAGTGTTTCTTATCCTTCAGATATATTTGAGGAAACTCTTTTAAATCCCTGGGGCTATTATTACCTCACTAGCTCTCTTTACTGCCTTTTTTCGTTTTTTAATCAGACTCAGACTTTAATCACTCTAGATATTACTTCCCCCTCCTGCTTTCTATTTCAAGCACTTTCCCCCTTGAATCTAGTACTCTCAAAAATCCCTGGTGAGGCCAGGCTGGATATGTTTTTGTTGTGAGATATTTATCGGATGTATAATTTATTAGATCCCAGATGACACAGTGGTTAAGCACTGGGCTGCTACCCTTTAGGTAGGCTGTTCAAACCTATCAGCTACTCTATGGGAGAAAGATGTGACATTTTGCTTCTGTAAAGATTACAGTTCTGGAAAACCTATGTCCTATAGGGTCCCTATGAGTTGGCCTAAGCTGTGGTAGGGAGGGAAACCCAACCTGGTGCCTCCAACTCATAGCAACCGTATAGGGCAGAGTGGAGCTGCCCCTTTGGCTTCTCTAGACTAAATCTTTATGGGAGTAGACAACTTCATTCTTCTGTCCAGGTACGGTTGGTGGTTTTAAACTGCTAACATGCAGTTAGTAGCCCCGCACATATATAACACATTATGCCAAAATGGTACCAATTCAAATAAAATTTATAGCGATACATTTATTAAGTCTTAAATTGGACAGAGGCAAGACAAAGACAAATCATCCAGATAAGAGAGACAATCAACATGAGGTCATAATGGTGTTCAAGGATTCAGAGAATTACAGCTACTTAAAATGGGGTCTGGAAAACAAAGGAAACTGTCACAAAACTATGATTGGAGGCAAATCAATTAATTCATCATAGTTTGAGTGGGATGACAGAAGCAAGAAAAGGATGATGTTGGGGATATGTGTACTATTGCAGATAGAAAAATTTACAAGAGTGATTCAGAGTGTTTCAATACAAAAAAGAAGAAAGTAAAAATTATATACATAGGTATAAATATAGATAAGTATATATGTAAATATATAAAGATAGGTATATTTCTCTCTCTCTCTCTCTCTCTATATATATATATATATATATATATATACATATACATATATATATATATACAAATGGAAGCAGATGGCATTGGGGCCTCTACTTAAATCTACCTCTCTACAAGAACGGTTTGTTCTAATAATGTGGCACTATATGATACTCACCTTCCCGACATGATTGCTGAAGACAAAATGGGTGCATAAGCAAATGTGGTGACGATAGCTGATGGTGCCTGGCTATTAAAAGATACAGCCTCTGGGGTCTTAAAGGTTTGAAGTTAGACAACTAGCCATCTACAAGAGGGAGCATGGACAAAGTGGAGACCCCAAACCCACCTGTAAGATAATTGGACAGTCCCTCACAGAAGGGCCACACTGAAGGGATGATCTATCCAGTATGCAGTATAGCACTGATGAAACACATAACTATCCTCTAGTTCTTTAATATTTCCTCCCTTTACTATTATGGTCTCTGCTTTATTTCATTAATCTTGTTAGACCTGCAAGTGTTCATTTGTATAATTAAGAGCATTTGATGAAATGCTCTTAATTATACATTTGATGAAATGAAAACCAAAATAGAGAACCCTTCAGGAACAGTAACAGGAATAATGATTCCTTAAAAGTACAGGAAGATGGGGGGGGGAGAGGGGAAAGGGGGAGCTGATAGCAATGGTGACTGTAATCCCATTCAAAGGGAATGAATAACAGAATTGCAGGTGAATGGGTACATCAGATGGTATAAGATATATGTATATAAGCAATATGTATAATATAATAATAAGGGTTCCTGGGGGTAGGGTGGGAGAGGGAAGGAATAAAGGTGAGCTGTTTTCAAAGAGCTCAAGAAGAACGAAAATGTTTTGAAACTGATGGTGGTAGGAATTACAAAATTATGCTTGATCTAACTGAATTATGGATTGTTATAATATCTGTAAGAGTTCCCAATAAAATGATTAATAATAAAAAATAAAAATAAATAAAATAAGAAACAAGGGTAAAAAACACACAAAAAACCTACGACTCCTGACTGTGGGCCCTAGTACCCTGATTTCTATAAAGTTCACCCCTAGGCAAGTCCTTAAAGATGCTGCTGCCCTGTGCTGGCTAGGGGAGTTTAGTAACCCACTTGAAAACACACTCTGCCTGAGGACAAAGCTTTTCCAATTGCTGATCAATGGTCAGAAAGAACTCAGTGGAGGCTGAATGTTTGTGGAAACTTAGAAATCGATTTAGGGCTCTTACCCTAACCCTTAGATTTCTTACAAACCTGGTGCTCAGAATTTAAGCTCTAACACAAGACTCTACAGTAACAGGTTTGGTTTGGGGTTTGGCATAATATCTTGTAACTTCTCTCTTTTCTATTTGAGGACAGTTCTTCTTCCTCCTTTTAGCTAACCATTTCCTTTATCTTCCAACATCGGTGTCCCCAAAGATACAGCCCATTCTGTGGGTATTTTATATTTCTACCAATTTCAACTGGCTATTGGTTTTTTGAGTGTTTAAAATAGGCTTATTTAGAACAGTTTTAATAAATTTTGCCTTCTAAACAATTCTCTTCCTTGTGCCCAATCCGAAGGACCTTTTAAATCTTTTCCTTTTGCCTTTCATTATTCACTTGGTGCTATTGAAAAGCAAATGAGGAGAAAAAAAGAGAAAAATCACTATCAGAAGGACAGTGAAAAGAACATTAAGTTCAGTGTCAGGAGCCCACTGTTAAGCTTTCTGCCTCACTCTTTCCCCTTTTTTTTGATTGATGCTTCTCTTACCTGTCTTTCCCCATTTATCTCTTTCCTCTTCTTAAAATATTGAGAAAATGCATAAGAAATTTTGCAAAGGATTTTCAATGCCCATGAAAAGGGCATTATGTAAATGTCCAGTATTATTATGCTGGAATTTTGCCATTACCCTGTTTGCAAAAGAACATGATTTAGAATGATATTTGCTCCCTTCAGCCTCTAGTCCAAGGAGATTCAGTTACCAAAATTTCAGAAGGACAGTTGTCATATGGTAGATCTATATACTCCAAGACACAAGATTTACACCATTATTATTTTTTAGAGTGATCACTCTCATTAATATATGTTCCCCCTCTTAGAAGAGTCATAATAATGGAGTAAATTAAGGCTGAGTATCTTCTACCTCTTTTTACTTTGCTTAGAGAAAAATCACAGTGGATGAGTAGGACCTGGTTATGGTTCAGATGTACCAAATTCCTTAATTTACATGTAAGATGTAAAATTCCTGCTAATGCAAGTGAAATTTGTATCACTATTGACACAATGTATGTAGGATGTAAGGGTATGTGTTGACTTCCAAGCCTCTTGGAGGTAGAAGACTGTACTAGACATTCCTAGAGGTAAAGAAGGCAGCATCCTAGACTGAGACATTTAAGAAAAGCCCACCCAGCCTCACAATAGCTTTTGCTTCCTGAATGCCACAGTTGGAAATCTCCACCCTAAGAATCCCTTCATTGAGTTTCCTTTGTAGTCAATTATGTGTGGTTTGGACCTGTTGTCAGGAGATACCAGTCCCTGGAAAAGGGTGTCCTGCTTGGTAAAGAAGAGGGAGGTCAGTGAAGAGGAGAAAAATATTCAAGGGCATGGATTGACACAGTGAGTGTAATAATGAGTTAAAACATAACTCTTACGAGGATGTCCCAGGTCGAGCAGTGTTTCATTCAGTTGTCCATAGGATTGCTATGAGGTGGAACCAACTCGACAGCACCTTACAACAACAACCTTTGTAGGCAACTATGTGTTTATGTTTACTGCAACTATCTACTAACTTGCTCTAAATATGCAGAGCGTTAACTCAATTTGAAGAAATCAAACTTTCAAAGGTGATTTCTAGATGAGATCTTAAAGTATGAGTCAAAACCTCCCTGTCATTGATTTGATTCCAAGGATGAGTAGGAGTTCCAAACTCAAATGCCAGTTAATTTAAGCATCTGGAAAAACACAATAGGTGCTAAACAACTTGTGTTGCTGAGCAAGAATAACATCTCTTGTGACCTGTATCAAAACAAAAGCAAAAACAAATGCCAAACTCATTACCATCAAGTCAATTCTGACTCACAGGCCCCAGAAATGGTCAAAGAAAACATACTCAGGATCCTATAGGAGCCCTAGGTTACTAGTTTGGAACACCTGACTTAAATATATGGAGAAAAGACAGTTAAATATTACAAATTAAGGGAGTAGTGTGAAAAACAAGTCACTGAGACTTTCATGTTATTTAAAAGAACTCTACTGCCACTGACTAATTCATCACAGGCCTTGGCAAACTTTCTGAAGCTGGGGTATTAGAAATGACCTCTTATTTGTTTGAAGAGTTAGAAACTGGTAGAGCAAGATCTGGTAGCCCTGAGTGCACAGAAGGCATCTGAATGGTCCAAGAGTGGGGACATATTTCTCATAAATATTTCACTATTTATGCAAACATATTCTTCTTTAAAATGCAGGTGCCTATCAGAAACTTAAATCAGATCTCCTCGTACAACTAGTTGAGATTAACCCCAACAAGGGAATGGAAGATTAAATAGGGAGGAACAGAAAGGAGAATTCTAGAACTTGAAGCTTAGGTAGAAGACAAAACTGTAGGTGGGTGTGAGTGCTCCGACAGGCTGACTGCAGTTGAGGAAGCCTGCAGGTAGTGGAGGTGGGTACTGCAGGAGAGGGAGGAGGCAAGCTTTGCCTACTGTGCAATTTTGCCTAGGGCAGCTAATTGCTTGTGCCCAGAAAATTGTCTCTGGAAGCCTTGGGCAATATGCGGCAGGTTTTCCCTGATGCCTACTTTATCAGGTTAAGTTGAAATTTGGTGGGGAGGAGAAGAGGGAATGATGAGCTAAAAGAATTCCTCAGCTGAGAGAAACCTCAAAGGTCACCAACTTTTTCAACAAAGAACCTCTAATGACAAGAGAGAGAACTCAAATACCCCGGTAGCTGGGGCCTTATCACAAAGTTATCCTTGATAAGTAGAAACATTTTTGACATCTCCGTGGTTCACCTCAAAATTTGATGTGAATTTTCTATTTGGTTCAATCTATTCATGTTTGTTTTCATATAAAAATTATTTTGAACTACCACAGCTCACTCACTCATCTCCAGATAAAATGATCTAAAGTCCAACTCCTGGCATTTTGAGTGGCTTGGCCTAGATATGCAGTAAGTGAAGGGCAGAGCTGGCATAAGCATTCAAGTCTCCTGACTACCCTGTGCTCTCAGCTGTGTGTCAGTGAAGGATAAGAGTAAAAGTGCAAGATGGTGAGGACAGGGAGCATTCAGAGAAGAAGGTGCTGTGTTCGTCTGGGTAAACTAGGGGAACAAATCCACAAAAACTCATATATGTATAAGAGTTTTAGATAACGGGTAAGTATTCATTAAGAAAGCATCACAACCCAGTGCTGTTCAAGCCCATAAGTCCAACATTAGCCAATATGTCCGACACTTATCTACAAAGTCCTCCTCAATCTCACAAAACACATGCAATGATGCCAACTGCAGGAGGAAAGCTGAATCAGTGAGCGTGTAAGCATCTCAGTGCTGGCAGGGGTTTCCACACAGCTGCTCCAGCACCCAAGGCTGCATCAAGGTAGGTCCATGTGGCTTCTCCTCCGGGATGTCTTGCAGGAAGTGAGCCTTGCCAGCTGAAGCAGGGAACTGGCTAAGGCAGATGCACCCTGGTCCAACCTTAGAAAGCAAGAGACCAGAGAACTAGAAAGGCAAGGTTCATCAAGCCATTTATCTCTCTGCCCTTCAATTAATCCCACATGTGTTTGTCAGCCAGGTTGGCACAATAAACCTTAACTATCTCAATCCATCCCTTGCCAACTTGGCTCCTGTACACAATTCTTTAGCCTAACAATTGCAATTAAGTAACACCTACACCTTAATCCTATAATCCTATGAATATATTCCCCCCACCCAGGAAAGTTTGTAAGCCAACCACTTCATGTTTTTATCCCCCCAATTTTGGATATCCGGCTTCTATACCGTCCACTTCCATCAACCCAGTGCTCTGAGGAGACCATCATATTTTTCGACATGAATAATCTTCATTCCAGTTGAAACCTTGTGAAGTGTGCATCCATACGCAAAGTCAAGTCCGGACAGGCCATCCATAAAGTCAGCATCAATATACACCAGTTCACAGACTCAAAATTCTCTTCGTCTGGTCAGGTCTAGTCAACTCAATGTGGGTTGCCTCACTCAGCCTTCCCAGTATGCCCATTGGTCACCTTGCCTTTAGACCATGGGTTCTCACAAATACTCAACAAGCCTAGCCCCCTCGTGCTAGGTCATGAACTTTAGACCAGGCAACCACTCTGGTCTTCTCCTTTTTCCCCCCTGTAAACCAAGTCCACAGGTGTCAGTGGCCAAACTCAACCTGTCTCTTTATTATTGCATTTCTCCCACTTCCACTCAACAAGTAGATCCAGGTAGTCACCTAGCAAGGATTTTAGCCTGCTCTCAGGCTCCCATTAACATTCAGACCTAGAGAGGAGTTTTCTTCATGGTTCCAGATTTTTTCCAGCTTCTGACAAAGACCATTGGTCCCTGAGTACTCCAAAGCACTAGGTATGGCATAT
>NW_022103915.1:39339432-39342839 GCF_000313985.2 Echinops telfairi
ACAACCGAGTAAGCAGTGTGGCTTTATCTGACCTCTGGCTAGACAGAGAAGAAAAACTACATGAGGGAGAGGTGAGACAAACATCTACTCTCCATCTTACGATTTGTTTCTCTGGTGCCCCACTCCCAAGGTACCATAATGTCAATAAACCTTCACTATCTCAGGTGCTAAAAGGAAAAGTTGAAAGGGTATTAAATTTACTTGGAGTCAAATCTGACTCATAGGGACCCTGTGGACGGAGTAGGATTGCCCCTGTGGGTGTCCAGGGCTGTCAGCCTTCACGGGAGCCGACAGTGTCATCTTTCTCCTGAGGAGTGACTAGTGGATTCAAACTGCTGATCTTGTTGTTAGCCGTATTCTGCAAGTTGTGTAACCATCCTCACTTTCCTTTTCTGAGTTGTTCTTCCCCTATCAATTTAAGCTCACTGCCTCCCAAGGTTCCTATCTAATCTCTGAGTTGCTGTTGTCTCTTTGATCTCCTATAGATAGACCTAAGAAGATCATAATGTTTGAGGCAGACATTCTTCACTAGTTAAGTCAAACTATTATTGGATTTTAAAAACATATGGTGAAGTTTTACCGAGCAGGTCATCAATTTTATATTCAACGGTTCATACATGTATTGTTTCAACTCATCCCTTGCTATTCTCTCAATGCACCATTACTAGTCCCACTACCTTCTGTTTCCTGTTTCTACTCCTCCTTTTTTTCTGAACACTCTGTACTTTGTCCTTGGACAAATGCTGCCCTTTCTATCTTAATTGGCTGATTATACTAACATGGGGGTGAGTTCAGTTCCAGACCTGAATGATGGCTAAAAACCATAGTCTTGGGGCTTCCACCAGTCTCTAGGCAACCGCTAAGCTTGGTCTCTTTTATGATTTGCAGTTGTGTTACACATTTTTCTCCACCCTATCCAAGACCTTCTAACGTGGTCCTTATCAGAGTAGTTGCTAGTGGTAACTGGGCACCATCTAGTTCTGATCTCAGGATGGTGGAGTCTGATGTTTGTCATGAGTCCACTGGCCTAGTGTCTTGTATGTCTTTTGATTTTGTCGTTCTTTTTGTCTCGGGTAGGGAGAGACCAATAGTTGCAACTTATATGACTGCTCATGAGCTTTTGAGAGCCCAGTTGCTAGTCACCTTAGTAGGATGTAGAGCATTGCCGTGGTGAACTTTGTTATGCCAAATGACCTTAGTGACCCCTCACACTATGATACTGATCCCCTAGATCCATAGTTCTCAATCTTCCTAATGCTGCGACTCTTTAATATAGTTCCTCATGTTGTGATGACCCCCCCAACCATAAAGTTATTTTTTCTTGCTACTTCATAACTGTTATTTTGCTACTGTTATGAACCAGGCGACCCTGAAAGGGGTTGCGACCCACAGGTTGAGAACCGCTGCCCTAGACCCATCAACTCATTCCTTCCTTCAAGGTGTTTGGTTAGGTCTTAGAAGTTTCTATTGCCTTTACCCCCCTGTATACTCCACTACATTCATGGCTATTGGATATCTTGTTGAGTTAAGGATTAAAGATGATCTCAGGGCAAGAGTTTTGGTGTTTCATCCAGGCTACATGTTTCCATAAAATGTGATTCTTAATTTTCCCTCTTTAGATGGGAATTCTTGTATAGAATCTTTGATCAAAGGTTCGGTATGATAACCGGGTACCATCCAGTTCTGGTCTTATGGCAAAGGAGGTAGTTGCTCATGGAGTGGAGGTATTTAGCCAAACATTTCATATCCTCTTCCTATTCCTGACTCTCCTTCTGCTGGTAAATTCATTATATGTCTCATCTCACTTTATTTTCATAAAAATTGTGGAACAAGTTATTATCATCTTTTAATTTGGATTAATAAATGCTGAAATGATCAAATTGGCCCCTGACTGCTCAGCCTGCCTGGAAGAGGCAGAGTGAGAATTTGAACCTGAGTATGTCTGACTAGTTTACCTGTTTTCCACAGACATTTGTTAAATACCTACTATAAGCAAGAAAAGGAGCTTTGGGTTAGACACTGGGCTAAGAAATGAAAGGTTAGCAGTTTAAACCCACCAGTTACTCTGTGTGAGAAAGATTCAATTGCCTGTTCCCATAAAGATTTGTCTTGGAAACTATAGAGGGCCATTGCTATAAGTCAGGGTTGTCTTGATGACAGTGTGTATATGCAAGAAGAAGAGACAGTGGTGATTCCTTGGTAGAATTATCACCTTTTATGCTGCATACTTGAGTTCAATTCCCAGCCAGATGGACTTGTCTGCCAGTGGAGGTTTGTATTTTGCTCTGATGCTGAACTGTTGTCAGTGGAGCTTCTAGACTAAGGTGGATTAGAAATAATGGCCTGACAATCTTTACTGAAAATCAGCCAATGAGAACCATATGGGTCACACTTTATCACCAATCAATCATGAGGATGGCTCAAAAGAAGGTAACGTTTTTCTTTCTTTTAAAATTTTTAAAATTCAATTTAAAGTTGACAGAGCAAATTGATTTTCCATTCAAGAATTCATACATGTTTTATGATATTGATTACAATCCCCACAGTGTAACCACATTCTTCCTACTTCCTTCCTGTGTTTCCCATTTACATTCTTCCTTCTTTCCTATCCTTTGCTGCCTTATGGGCTTGATCCCTGGGCAAATGCTGCACTTTTCATCTCTTATGGTTAATTGTTCTAAGGAGTGCATACCTCCTTGGTGTCATTGCTTACCTATGGGACTGCCTATTATTTGGCTGAAGGAGTCCTGGTGATTCAGTGGGTTAAGCAATGTACTGCTAACAGAGAGGTTGGTGTGCCAAACCCACTAGAAAAAAAGATGAAGCAGTTTGTTTGCATAAAGATTTACAGCCTCACAAACCTTATGGAGTAGCTCTACTCTGTCTTATTGGGTCACTATGAGTCAGAACCTCATGTGGATTTCTTTTTTCTTTTTATTGTTTGCCTGAAATCGAGCCACAGAGGTGAGTTCAAGTTCAGGCTTGAAGGTTCTCTGAGGGACATAGTCTCTATCAGACCAGTCAGCTGAATTTGAGTTGTGTTCTATATTTTTCTCTCACTGTAGAAGTCAGCAGTAGTAACTGAACATCAACTTTTTTTCCTTATTTCTAGTTTTAAAATCATGGAGTCATGGGTTCCTCTGGTCCATTAATCCTTTGAACTAATGAGTTCCATGCATCCTTGATTTCTCTCCTCTCTTCTTTGCTCTGGATGGGAGAGGCCAATAGTTGCACCTTAGAAGGTCCCTTACAAGCTTTTATGACCCCAACTGATACTTATCAGGGTCGAGTGTAGAATATTGTCTTTGGACTGTTGTGTCAATTTATCTTGATATTCCCTTTAAATATGGTCCTGAGTCCCCAGGGCCAGTGACTCATGCCCTCAAGGTTCATGGTTATAGCTAAGA
>NW_022103915.1:39343990-39345253 GCF_000313985.2 Echinops telfairi
ATTGACAGACTAGACTCCACCCCTTCACTCTTAATCCTCAAATTGACAAATGATTATATAACTACCACAGACTTTTAAGCCATTTCTATCTCTTTGCAGTGGTGAAGAAGGCTTCAATGACCACAGTTATGCATAAATTTCTCTGGTACCAGGTCGTATTTCTCTAGGACATATATTTACTACTGGAAATAATGGTATTTCTAGTTTCAATTTTTAAAAACGTGGGGCCAGGCAACATTTTGTTTCTTGATATATGGGGTTCATATGAGTCAGAGGCCAACTCGATAGCACCTAACAACAATGCATTCAAGAACCACGCTAGAGGCGTGAGGCTATCAATAAGAGGGGCTGATTAGGGACATAAAGAAGGGACAGATGCTCTTCTGGTTCTTGGAGTTAATAGTCTAAAGAACTCTTTAATTAATTAACAGGCCATCTCAGCTTTCTAGTTAATGTCCCAATCTGTTAATGAAACTAATAAAGAGGTCCATGAGATCACATACAGTTACATAAATTGGAAAATATTTTTAGGGTTCATAAAATATATATTTAAAATTAGGTGAGGTATCACACATGGAAGAAATCCACTTATTAATCCCTTGGTGTTTTATATGGCATATAGGGCTATGCTCCCAAACTGTCCTAAGATATTAATAGGTTCTTCAAAAACAAAACAAAACCTCAAAACCTTATGTTAGCATTATCTTTCTTCAAAAGTGTTGTGCTAGTCAGGGTAGACTAGAGAAACCAATCCAGAGAGTCCTACATGAATAAAAAAAAACTTTATATACAAGAGAAATTGAATATTACAAAAATATCCCAGCCCAGTCCAGATCAAGTCCATTAGTTCGATATTAGCCCATCTGTCTGATACCAATCTGTAAATTCCTCTTCAGACTCATGCAACACATGCAGTGACGCCGAATGTAGGAAGATCACAGGCCAGTTGGTGGAAAGTCTTGTAGATGCAGTGGCAGTGGAAGCATCTCAGCACTGGCAGGGGTCTCCAGGTAGCTCCTTCAGCTCCAGGGCTCCAGCGTATCTCCATGTGTCTTCTCAACAGGAAAGTCTCACAGGAAGTGTGTGAGTGTCCCTCCTCCAGCGAGCTATTTACCTCCTAAGCAGCTCCAAATGAGGTCATCCAGCTGCGACCTGATTGACAGGCTAAATTCCACCCCACTCACCCTAGAAGTCTCACATTGACAACAGATTGTGTAACTACCACAAGTGTATTTGAAGAACATATATTAAAAAACTACTACG
>NW_022103915.1:39347272-39348545 GCF_000313985.2 Echinops telfairi
TTGGGGCACCACGCCCTGGCCCCAAAGTCCACCTTCAGCATTCCCTGGGGACCTCACTGCTCCATTCCCTTGCTGTTCTGTTGCACCTTCTTAGTGTTTTGCCTCGGTGTGGCGGGATCAGAATGGGCACAATTCCCACACTGTCTCCAGTGTTGTCCCCTGTAGGGCTATGGGTCAGTGAGGGGCATCATGCCTCATAGTGGGGCTGGCCATGTGATCCTCTCTGCACATCACCCTATTTTAATTGTCTGCATTGTTCTTAGCTAAATCTGAAAATGTGTATTCATTTGTTTATCTATTTATGGAATCTGGCATGCAAGTGCCTTGCATACACACGCACAGACACAGGCACATACTCCACATGAATACATTCACTAGGGCTTCCCTGTCCAGTAGGTTAACCACTAGCCACATGTGGCTATTTGAATAGGAATTAAAATAAAATAAAACACAAATACGGTACCCAATTGGCATTAGCCACCTTTCCAAGGTTCACTACCTATGTGTGGTTAGTGGAGAGTGCAGATGTAACATACTCCCCATTACAGCAAGTACTATAGACAGTGCGGTTCTAGAAAATAAGCTCAGGAAAGAGAAATCCTGTAGATTTAAAGAACTACTCTTTGAATTTGTCTGGTATATAATAGATGTCAAATAAATATTTCTTGAATAAAGAATGCACGCATTTTCAAGGTAAACATTGCTGAGAATTGATATGAATGAATTTTGTAAAAGCGAATGACAATATTGCCACGATTGGAAGGCAATAGTACTTTCAGGGGAAAGGAGACTTCAACTCTCCCTTTTTCTCAGGAAGGTTTCCCATAACCACATCTTCCACTGATTATTACTTTCACTTATTTGCTTTGCTTGGCTACTCAAAAAATAGATCTGTTTCTAGGAGGGTTTCAATAATTTTCTAATTCTCAGCAGTAGTTCCTTTGACTTACAAATAAAACTGTTCGTATAAATCCACTGAGAGGAAGTGGGAGGAGGGCGGGTAGGAGTGTGGGCTGAATATTATTTTCTGTGCAGTATAGTATTTGCTCTAGATGTCTAAAAAGACAGTGTTATCAATCTCACATCTTTAGTAATCACCTCTCTGTGCTTTGATTAATGTGGGTGTAAGATGTGCTTGATGGTAGCAGCGCTTGCCTGAAACACTGAGACAAGAAGAGTCAAAAAGTATTTTCATAAAAAATGAATTTTAAATAAAGGGAATGAGATTACTTCATAGAACTGATAAAAATGCTATGTTACTAAGATCAACAAG
>NW_022103915.1:39348911-39386754 GCF_000313985.2 Echinops telfairi
CCAGAGGATGTACACTGGTACAGATAGGAACTGGAAACACAGGGAATCCAGGACAGATGATCCCTTTAGGACTAGTGGTGAGAATGGTGATACCAGAGAGTGGAGGGAAGGTGGGTTAGAAAGGGGGAACCGATGGTAAGGATCTTTATATAACCTCCTCCCTGGGGGACAACAGAAAAGTGGGTGAAGGGAGGGAGATGGCGGACAGCATAAGACATGACAAAATAATAATAATTTATAAATTATCAAGAGTTCATGAGGGAGAGGAGAGTGGGGCGGGAGGGGAAAATGAGGAGCTGATTCCAAGGGCTTAAGTGGGGAGCAAATATTTTGAATAAGATGAGGGTAACAAATGTACAAATGTGCTTGACAAAATAGATTTATGTATGGATAGTGATGAGTTGTATGAGCCCCCAATAAAACGATTTAAAAAAAAAAAGCCCACATGGAAGAAGCACACCAGCTTGTGGGATCATGAGGTATCAATGGAATCAGGTATCAGGCATCTAAGACCCAGAATAAAACTATACCCAAGGTGAATGGGGGTGGGGCATGGAGTGGAGACCCAATGCCCATCTGTAAACAATTGGACATCCCCTCAAAGAGGGGTCACAGGGAAGAGATGAGCCAGTCAGGGTGCACTATAGCACCAATGAAATACACAACTTTCTTCTAGCTCTTTGGTGCTTCCTTCATCCCACTATCATGACCTCAATTCTACCTTACAAAGCAGATTAGACCAGAGCATGCACAGTGCTGCAGATAAGAGCCCACAAACACAAGGAACCCATTGGCTGCCCCAGTGGAGAAAGAGGAGGCTCTCTGCTTCCATGAAGAGTTACAGTCTTGGAAACTCACAGGGGAAGTTCTATTCTGGCCTGTAAGGTTGCTGTCCTTTGGAATCGACTCACTGGCAGTGAGGCTGCTCTGGGGAAAGAGGAGAACCCTTTGGTCATGGCCCAATAACAAGGACACAGAGTGTGCTGTGTGGAAATACTCGGGTACCACTCACCTTTTTAAGAAAGTAAAACTCCTCTAGTTGAGTCATCATTTCCTCAAGGTTGTCCCCATATTTTCCCTTCCTTTGTATATTTTTCTGTCATGACACGATGTGTGCATGTGCGAGAGAGGGAGAGAGAGAGAGAGAGAGAGAGAGAGAAAGCGAGAGAACAGCCAGAGAGTAAGGATGGGAGCAAGAAGAGGAGGAGAAACTACAGTGAGGCTTTGTAAGATTCCAGATAGACTTGGCATTCAAAATCCTCCATGGCCTTTTGTACCAAAGGGGATCTAGTCCAAATATATTTAGATAGGTAGGTAAGTAGCTAGAGAGAGAGAGGTAGATATATAAAGATCATATACAAGTGTGCTCCCTGTCTATAAAAAGTGAGCCCCAAGGATCTACATGTGACCCCTCCTTGGGGGATGGACAACAGAAAAGTGGGTGAAGGGAGATGTCGGACAGGGCAAGATATGAGAAAATAATAATTTATAAATTATCAAGGGTTCATGAGGGAGAGGAGAGCGGGGAGGGAGGGGAAAAATGAGGAGTTGATGCCAGGGGCTTAAGTGGAGAGCAATTGTTTTGAGAATGATGAGGGCAATGAATGTACAAATGTGCTTTACACAATTGATTTTGTATGCATTGTGATAATAATTGTATGAGCCCCTAATAAAACGATTAAAAAAAAGTGAGCCCCCCTTGTGTGCCATCTAAAGAACTTGCCTCTCCTTTCCTTTGAAGAGTGGAAGAGAAGTCTGGCAAACAAAGGATGGCTTCGGATGGGGGTGGTTGGAAGAAAGGTGTGGAGAGAGGGGGTGTGTGGGAAACAGGAGGAAGGAGAATAGATAACTACTTCTTTTGGGGGGTGTTGCTGAGAGATTTCCTTAGATGCTTTGGCAGTTGCAGAAGTAAGCTCGTTCCTTGAAATGACCACCTGGCTCTTTTCCTGGGCAGGACAATAATTGAGCTCTGACTGATTCCACAAATTAGCACAGTCCCCAGACTCCTGGAGTACCTCCAATTTTCTTCTCACCATGTACAGCCCCTCTCTTCTTTTACTTCCCACCATCTCCTGCAACTGCTTTCCTGTTAGCAGAGCCTGGACCCAGGGCAGCGGTGGGCATGCTGGGAGGAAAGTTGCTGTGGCAACGGTTTTAATTCTTTTCATCTTTGACTTGGAGCTTCTTATCCCAGGAAAAGCGTTTCGGACCCCACAGGACCCACGGCCTTGCTTCACCTTTGTGGGGCACTCACTCTGCCTGGATATTGAAGGAAGGTGAAGGATGAACGGTATTATTTTGCTGACTCTGTTTTAACTCAACCCTGAACCAAGAAGTAGATAGGAAGACAGTGAATGTAAAAAATAAATAAATAAATAAATAAAAGTTGGACAAATACACAATTGTTCTCTTTTTTGGAGAAAACCTTTGTGTGACAAATCTCAAATTGGACAAGTAGGATTAGCACATTATAGTGCATTGGCCATCTGTCATTACAAGCTAAATAAATTAAACGACAGCTCTGAAAATCCTTAAGTGATCGAGTATTTTACAAATGATCAGAGAAATGAGTATGAGGTGGGTGTTGTATGGATCAGAAATACGGGATGGGATCCGAAGGAGGCAATGTCCTGATGCTCTTGTTGCTGTGCCTTAAAATCTAGTCATTATGTTGTACATTGCATCTCTGTGAGTCAGCACCGGCTCAACGGCACCTAACAACAGCAATCAGACCCGTGTCCCTGAAACTTGGGCTCTAGGGCTTCCCTCCATTTCAATGTTTCTGTAGTATGACACCTTCTCTCCTAAACCGACATTCCTGCATGCGTTCATTATTTTTCCCCAACAGCATTATTGGCATATGATTCACATATCATACAACTCAATACTTCAATCACATCAAGAGAAGTTGTACAATCAGGACCACAATCAATTTTGGAACATTTTCTTTGTTCTTGTACTCATTGTTATTAGCTCCCCATTTCCCCCCAACCTTCCCTCTCTTATCCCCAAGGAACATTAATCCAAGTACTCTCTCTATAGATTTACCCGCATCCTTTTATTTGGACTTTCAAAGTCCACCTGTAATTTCCCATCATCCCTTAACCAGACCTCTGTTCCAGTTCAAGGGTATGTCTGTACCTGCACCATGCCTGACAAGCTTGCCCGGCTGCCTGTCTTGCTGTGGCTTGATCCCTTTCCCCTGCATGTGCGGCTGTCTGCGTGCTGGCATGGCTCCTAAGCAGCCCCACAGACTGGCTCCTCGAACTTAGCTGCAGGCCTCTCTGAACGTAGCTTACTTGGTATCGATCTCCTCCAATCTTCTACAGATCCTAAAAGACTACACAATCTGACTTTTAATTATATAGATGTTCCCACTCTTTTTTTTTGCATAACTTGTGAAAGAGCCTGACCTAAAAAGCATATGTCTAGCATATAGATGTCATTCAACAGATATTTATTCATTTGCTCCTTTCCTTGTTGCATATTTCTCCCCAACAAGGTTGGCCATAGATGAGGGGAAAGGATCATTTTGGTTCCTCCTCTTCTTTATGTTTCCCACAGGGCCTGGCGTTCTGGGGCACACTCAGCAGATGATCAATAAGTACTTGCTGACTGAATGATTGATAGACTAATGCACTTTGCATTTGAATTTCAAGTACAGAAGCTCTTGAGGATGCCCTGATTTTCCTCCAACTGATCTGAAATTGACCTCTACTGCACAGTGGCAAGTTCATTGCTCTTTTGCAGATAGAAAAGCTGAAATACAGAGAAAGGATTAAAACGTTCCCAGATCAAGAAGGGATTAGCGAGAGCTGTATACAAGTTAGAAGCTGAGGCCAGGAATCCTGACTGCTGGCCCATTGACTTAGGAGTTACTGAACTGTTTCTTTTCTGACGTGGTTAGCTTTTGTGCACCTGTTAATTGCTGACATATAAATTGTAACACGTTACTATTGGAAACTGCTTCTCTCTCTCTTTCTCCCTTTCTCTCCCTCTCTCTCCTGGGTCTTACAGATGAAAATGCATTTGTCTATTATGGTGATTGCTTTATATTGCTTAGTTGACTTTGTAAGATCAAGGACTGTGTCTTATGCATCTATGTATTTGGGGTGTACAGTACCTGGCACACATACATGCTTAGTAAATATCTGTCAAATTGAAGAGTTATCTTTTTAGAGTACTGAATAATCAACACACTTAGATCCTCTTTATAGTGTTAAGGAATGTTAAGCTCAGAAGCTGTTTTATTCATTCATCATAAGCCATTCTTAATCCTGAATCTTAAGTCCTTTGCCAATAGTGATTGCCATTCAGTATTAAATAAGAATTTGTACACACTGTATCATCACTGCTGATTTAGTTCTTAAATTAAGGTCAAACTAGGTTTCAATATTTAATTCACACAAAGAGTATAAGACTTACATATTTAAAGAAAGAAAATAACGTCTCCCAACTGAAATAAAAGGTAATTTGAGGCGACAGAATTGTTGCCACACGTTCACACAAAAGTATTTTATCCTGAAATCATCTGGGCCCTATGGATTTCATAACTGATGATTAGTTTCTCTTAATCAGTTGAACATTCATTTAAGGGACAAATTGATTAGCTCATGGCATAATTAACAGAACATGAAGTACCATCACTTAGAGTAAAAAAAATTTTTGATTAGCAGCAAACATGCACGGTTTAACATTAAGACATTAAATAGTGTGATCTCGAATCATTATTACCTATTCCCCACCCCCTTCCAATGTTAAGAGGGTGTTTGTAGCTAACTCAGGGACCACTGTTTGAAATTCCTAAGTATTTTTATTTTTTTCTGGCTGGCACTGCTATACCTTCGTCGTGGTTACATGCTGGGTTGCTAACCGGAAGGTCAGCAGTTTGAAACCACCTGTTGCTCCTAGAGAGAAGGACAAAGCCTTCTGCCCTCGTGAAGAGCCACAAGCTTGGAACCCCCCGGGGCAGTTCGACCCTGTTCAATAGGTTCGCTGGGAGTCTGCAGCGATTCAATGGTAGTGAGCTTGTCTTTAATTTTTTCCCACAGAGAATTAGAACATGATGCTACCGTGTGATCAAACTCTTATTTGTATGAACTCTGAGGCATAGAAAGAGGGACACATATGAATACTAACCTTTTACAAATCATTTCAAGAAGAATTGATGAGGACTTGGTGGAGAGGGAGTTGAAAAGGTGAAAATGGAGAGGATGATGATTAAAGGTACGGGGAGCCGTAGAGAACAAGATCCAGGAGCCCGGAGAAACTAGAGCTGAACAGTGTATAAACGTAAAAAAGTGAAAGCAAAGAAGACATGAGAGAAATAAAAGATGCAAAGGGCTCTCCTTACTGTAACCTGTGCCAAGGAGGTATTCAAATGGAGGAGTACAACTGGGAAATAAATCCTGAAATCCACAGGGGGTCAGCAAAGTTGTTTAAAGATGTGCTATCTCAGTAATCCATAGAAAATTGCATCGAGTTACACAAACATAATTAAAGTTAGACATTCACAATGTTAGGCAGCACCATCGTGAGCCAGATGGTGGTTGATTCTGACTACACTGTGGACACTGAGGATCTAATTAGTCTTTGCAAGAAGGTGTGCATGTGTCAGTCAATTCTGGAGTTAATGCTGAGCAGGACAGGTTAATGGAGGCACTGGAATATTTGAAATTGATGAGGCCTGAGGCACGTTTCAAGCACTATTTGTAGAAGTTTAGGAACATAATGAACATGCAGAGAATTAGGTTTATGTCTATTTCTGAAAGTCTATAAGTATGTGCTGTTTGTCCTTTTAACTCATCATCTCATATCATCAGTCTCAGCAAGGATTAGTAGGAAAAAGAACCCTTTGATGGGCTCCAACTAATATAGGACCCGGTACAGCCCAACCTAAAATAATCATGGCATTTGAATTGTACCCCATTCTGCTAGTTCACTGGTCTCTGGGTGTATGGTACAAACAGTGAGGTGGCAGACTACTAGCCCAAAGGTTGAGAGCTTGAAGTCATTCAGAGGTGCCTTGGAAGAAAGGCCTGGCAATCTGCTCTGAGAGGTCTTGGCTGGTTCCAGCCTTATGGACTGCCACTCTACGTGGCACGATTCTACATGTCAAGAGCCAGAATCAGTTTGACAGCAACTGCCTTTTGCTTTCATCGTTTGTTTGGGTCACGAAGGGATGTTTGTGTTTAAAATGTAAGTGTTGCTTGAGTGGTAACCACTTAATTCCCGAGAAACAATTGAAGAAGCGTGTCAACAGACCACGATCTCATTCACTTTCACAAGTATTGCCTGACTAAAATCAAAACCAGTTGCTGTAGCATTGACTCCCATGCATGCCAACCAGCGGTGGGTCAGAGCACAGCTGTGCTTCATGGGGTTTCAGACTGCTGCACCCTTCTTCTGAGTTGCTTGACTGGCTAGTTAAAAATACATATTTTCAGACTTCTATTATGTGATTCTGATTCATTAAGTTTGGGTGGGAACTGTGGATTTGCACTTGTAACACATTTGAATAGACGGTCCATAGATCATCCTTTGAGACATACAGACAAATCAAGAGTTGCTTGAGATCAGGGACTGTTATTTTACTCCTCCTCTTCTTCTTCTTTCTTCTGCACAACTTACTATGATGATGCTTGGCAATAAGATAAGTAAACAAATGGATGGGTTTTTTTATGCTTCATGATTATTGCTTACTCTGATTTATTCTCAAGTAGTAGCTGAAGTATTTTCAGGGTTGACAGTGTTTGCTTAGGAGTTGTGGCCTTAAATTCTTCATTCTAAGACAGAATCAGGTTTTGTATTTGGAGTTGCTGTGCATTCACATTTAAAAAATACTCATTGTATCATATTATATACCAGGGACTGTTGCATACACTTCATATGTATTTAGCAAATAGAGATCTGTCCTTTGAGGAGTTTACATTCTAGACTTTTATGTGCACCAGACTTCTACCACTTAGGCTTTAAATTTATTTTCTGGGAATATAATTATGCATTATTAGTTTCTCTCACCAAAGAGTTTCTTATAGAGTATTGAATTAAATTAAAAAAATCATTTTGGCGACTTTCAAAGCTCACCGAGGAGAAGAGAGATTGGCTTAAAGCACCAGGGAGTTTTATTTTTGCACATAAATATTTATGTGTGTAAAGGGGTGTGTGGTTAATTATAAGCAACGGGAGGAGAATGACAGATGCTTAGATCCTCTGTCCCCACGGAGCGACAGACCTTGCTTGTTGGAGTGTAGTGGCACATCGTGTGGTCTGTGTACTGAATCACTGATTTAAATATCACAGCAGCTGGAGTGCAAATACATCTGAAAACACTACAGGAGGAGGGGCCCTTGTGTCCTGAATACAAAGCAAGAATGAAATAGGTCGTCACAGCCACAATGAACAAGCTTGTAGATAGCCTTTCCCTTTTTTTTTTGTATTTCAGAACAACCAGGCATAGCAAGGGGGCACAGGCAGGGAAATGAGAGGACCTGGCATTGCTTCCTAAATCCTACATTTCTTTCCCCTGCACAGAGAAGGGGAGAGGGGAGAGAGAAAGAGCGAGCACTAGCTCTCATTCTGCCAGGGAAGACCACTCAGGGAATTCGTCTCCACAATGAACGCACGAAACCAAGCACGTCTAGTTCTTATTTCAGTTCTCACAGGGAAAATGAGCATGAGCCAGTCCCGCTTTCTTTAGCAACTTTCACTTCATTGCCTCTATATTGTGATCTATTTGTTCAAAATCCCTTTATTTATTTTTTTGGTTTTTCCTGGAGTGGGTGATGCATAGGGCTGCTAACCACTCAGCAGTTTGAACCTGCTAAGTGCTCCATGGCAGAGAGATGAAGCTTTCTGCTCCCATAGAGGTGCAGCCTCGGAAACCCACAGGAGGCAGTCTGACCATGTTCATAGGGCTGCCAAGAGTCAGAGTGGACTCGACGGCAGTGAGTTTGTTTTTTCCGTTTTGAGCCTATAAGGATTTCTCAATTGCAAACGAAACCATGCCTCATTTACTACAATTTCTTCTTCTACATACAGATTGGGACCCTGAGATGCAAGGAATTGAAAGGGTGTTCATACAAAGATCACTTGAAAAATCCAAGATTAGATTGAAGTTCTCCGATTACAAAATCTGAGGCATGATGCTGCCTTGTCTTACTCTAACTCCCACTTTGTGTTGTTGTTGTCATCTCTCCTTTCTCTTTATAATTCTCAGAGTCAGAAATGACAGGAAAACTGGGGGAGTGCGGCAACGGGGGTGGGAGGTGAAGAAGATGGTTAATGCTGATGGATAGAGCTTTTCTACTTGGAGATAAAGTGTTGGAAAGGAGTCAGGAAAATAAAGAGGCGACTTTAGGAGATATGAACTGAAACAGTAAATGAAACAGATGCATTTCATACTTAAAACAATAAAATAGCTAAAACCATTACTGTTGTCAGTAAAATAAATATTCCAGGTCTTTCTTCTATCATGTGCACTGAAGATTTCACATTATCTGGTGAATTCTTTGGAGAGAACACTTGAATAGAAGTATTCCCCAAATTTCCATGATGTTACAAGAAGAGCCACCTTGACACCCAACTTGGAAATGTCTATGACATTTATCAGAAATGAACACTCTTCAAAAATGGTCTGGGGTCATTTAACACGTTGATTCCTTGTGAGTCTGAGTCACAGCTCATCATCCATGTTGACACCAGTGGGTTTTGTAACGCTCATGTGGAAACAGCAGGGAACAGTGAGTTGGATTCTATTCTGCCTCATGCCTCATCAACCAGATGGTTGGCTGTATCAAAGCCAGTGATGCTGATGTCAGAGGCGAGAGAACACAGCTGGATTTTCAGGTTCAAGTGGAAAGAGGGAATCTATAATGCTGAAAGTTTGGGAGGAAATTGCCTTTGGACTAGTGCATAGAGCCAACTAGAACTGATGGAGAGTTTTTAATGTTAAGTCCTACAGCACTGTTTCTGTGAAATTGCTTTTGGGTTCCATAGTAGGACTTGAATCCTCTTTATCTCACACCTGCTAACAGGCCGAGTGGTGCCAGCTTGCCAGTTATTGTGTACCAGATCTAGAGGAGCTTTTATGCCAGACAATCAGACTCCTGCCAATTCCTGGCTGCTACCATGTAATTCTGATATTCCTGGGATTTTTTGTGATTAGCCTAAAACCCAAAGAAAATAACTTGAAGACCAGCACCTGGAAATCTGATGGGGATCTTATTTTCACAAGTATGTACATTTATCCCTTGACTAGGCCCTGTAGAAGAGAATGCATTTGCTCTTTGACATTTTCATGCTAGGGCTAGCAGGAAACCTAATTGCAGGCATATTGGGGCTGTTTTCCTTACCAGGACGTGGCCAATTTAGGAGTTTTGGAAGGAGTGTCTCTCATTTTTGTTCTATCATGGTTGCTGCTAAGATATTCCATGTCTAATCCTACTCAGTCCATTTGAATAGGAGCATTTCTTTGTACCAATGTCGACTACAGCAGCAATGGCCCTGGCATTTAGTTGTCAGATATTGCCACATCAGAGATCTTGCTACTCACTCCTGAGCTGGGTCTTCTATTTGCACCTAAAACTCATAGACTTTACTTCCACCTAAAAACAAAACCCAAACCCCCAAACCATAAAACTCCTACTCTGTAGGAATTCTTTCTCTCCAGCACTCAGGCTGCAATCCTTTGTTTTCTAAGCACCAACTTCATCCTAACCATTTGAGGATGAGGTTAATAAATTGGGAATTGTATTGCCTGTGGGGTCTTCTGCAACACAAAGAAGCTACTATAGTAATTCGCCCAAGGCAATGGCATCTTGGAAGGTAAGATGAGGAAAAATTCCTTTTTCACTCTTTGTATTCTCCAACTGCAGCAAGAACAAGGTGAAGTTAACCTCTCAATGAATCATACTGCCACACAGAGGTAGGTGACTTGTAGGTCACTGAGGTTCAGTGAAGACTTGTGGGATATGCATACACTATCTATGATTGAATCAAGTTGGGAATATAGGACCAGAAAGTGATTGCGCAATGATTTGCAGATGAGTGCTTGATCCAGGAAGATTCAAGCAATACTTCACTGGGACCGTAACTGTGGCAGTTGGTGTTTGGAGAGTAACATATCCAGGGAGGAAGGGCTATTCAGTCCTAAATGTGAAGGAAGAATAAATAGTATTTCTGTTGCCAGGAGTGCCCACATATACGTGTGCATAAAATGCTTAAACCGCACCCCCTCTGTGATGCTGCAAAAAAAAAAAAAGGCATTTCTCCTACAGTTGCTGCAGCAAAAAAGGGTGCTGTGGATTTTAACCCCCCGGAATTAACCTATGTAAATGATTTCTGGGTAGGAGAGATTTTTTCAAAAAGCACTCAGCCCAGAAGTAGTTCTTTTCTTGCCAACATTCTGGGTGATTTATACAACCGTTCCTGCTGAAGGGAGCTGCGAGGAGGGATTTTGCAGGAGAACGTGATTGTACAACTGGAGGCAAGAGATGGCCCCTGAAGTTCTAAAAATTGCACAGAAACAGAGTCAAGATTTGTCAGACCAAGACATTTATTTTAGCTGTAACAATACCCTGATGAGATAGTTAACAGTTAATGGCTATTATTTTTAAATCATAACTACCTCGTGTTTGTTGTGTTTGGGGCAACTAAATAAACAATAAAAATAACAAAGTACATGGAATACTTACACTTTTTCTAAATGCCCTCTGTAGATTAGAATCCCTGATTGACTCAAATGGGTATCTGTTTGGCTACTTACAAAGAGGTCGATTGTTTTGATCCACCCGGAGATGCTTCAGAAGAAAGGGCTGGTGATCAGCTTCCAAATAAAGTCTGAGCCATTGAGCATCCTGTGGAACACAGTTCTACTCTGTAACACGGGACGTCACCATCAGCCTGACAACAACAGATCAGCTAGTTGGTAGATAGCAAATTTTAGAAATGGCCACACTTGTACCAACATCTCTGATGATGCCTCCCTACATTTACTCTGGGACAGCTAGTAATGGTAATGGGCAAATAGCAAACATGATACAGGAAGATACGGAAAAGTACTTGGGTCATGAAATTTGCTCTATGGCTATTCTTAGAACCCTGGAAGTCCTGTGAAGAAGTCTCTGATGTGGCACCACATGGATTCTAAATACCATGGCCTTTGGAGCATTAATTAAATTTGGTACAAAGGAATGCTCAGAGTCAAGCAGACTGGGGAGAGCTGGACACCGAACATATTAGCAGAAACCAGGATAAAGACAAGAGGCTCTTCCTCCAAGTCTCCCAAACTAGGTAAATCCCAATATACCTACAATAGGATTTGACCCAGGTCTTGGGATTAAATTACCCCCATCAAGAGAGCCAAGAGGGAACAGAACTCCAGAAGAGGAACCCACTAGCTGGTCAGAGATGTGAGTAAGCTGTACTTGGAGCTGCAGAAAACCTGTCAAAGGATCCCAGCTATTGTAGTCTGCCAAAGGCTGAACTGAAAAAATAGGGTTCTTGTTTTCAGCCACTAAGCTTTGGAATGCTTTGTTTGATAGTTTTGTTGCATAGCAATAGATAGTGGATCTAGAGCCTCATGCATCTATAGCTTATTTAATGTTCACATTAGACATTTAAAACATGTATTGCTATGATTTCTATTTTACAGTTTAGGAAGTAGAAGCAAAGAGGGAATTGACACATGGATCAGGATCACACTACTTGTAATGGTAGCACTGAAACGGAGGCAGCCTGATCAAATATTTACTTATGCCTAAGATAATTATTGTGATAATTAAAAGGTGGTTTGGTTATTTAAAAATTTCCCAGCAGGGTACTTTCACGCCCCCAGACCCCAGCTTATAGACACATTTGTTTAATGAGTTTCACCAATGTTTAGATCAAATACACGAAAATGTTAGCTCTTGTGGACTTGTTTTAATTTTCTTCAGTTCTATCTTGATCTTACATATGAGCAGTTGATAGTTGGTTCCACAGTTAGCCTCTGATCCCTTTTTGGTTGATATTGAGCTGCTTACTGTATCTTTACAGGTATAGTCAATTTGATTCTTAAAACTTGCAGAGTACATGTGTATAGTTATTGTTTTAAAATTTTGTTGTTAAAAAAGTAATTGCAATGAAGAAGCCATTGGTCTTAGAAAAATCTATCATGGGATATCTAGTTGTGTTTCTATACCAAGGCCATATCTTCTAACTACTGGTAGAATTGCCCCTGTGGGTTTCTGAGACTGTGAATCTTTACAAGTGTAGAAAGCTTCATCTTTGGGAAAAAGTTAATAGAGTTCTTTAATTTTTTATCACTAGATTTAGTGGTTGGTGTATAAATTTGGGTAACAGGTGTATGAATTGGATTTCCTTATAGGCATATCACAGCTATCAAGCCATCTCAGACAGCATTGTACTTCAAGATAGATCTTGAAGTTTGTTTGTTTGTTTTACAATGAACGGGACTCCACTTGTCCTGGACTTATCATTCCTAGCATAGTAAAGCACATGATTGTCTAACTAAAAATGACCGATACCAGTCAATTTCAGCTCACTAATGCCTAGGATATCGATCAGTGTGTGTTCTATTTCATTTTGACCACTTCCAATTCTCCTAGATTCATACTCTGTACATTCCATGTTCTTATTAGTGATGGATGTTTGCAGCTGTTTCTTTTGATTTTGAGTCATGCCCCATCAGCCTCCCAAAAAAGGTACTCAAAGCTGTGCTCCATCCACGTCATTATGGTCAACTATACTTTGAGGAGACAACTCTTCCCAAGTTGCATTTCAAGTGTTTTTAAACCTGACGTTTCAATTTCTGGCACTATGCCTGATAATGTTCCACTGCTATTCGTGCAGTTGTCAGCATCTAAATCTTCAGAAATGGATAGCCTATTCTTTCTTGATAGCTTTCTTTTAGTCTAGAAGCTCAGCTGAAACCTGGCATCCATGGGTGGCACTGTGGGTATTTGAAATATTGGTGCATAACCTTCAACATCACAGCAATCACAAGCCACCACCCGGGGCAAATGACAGATGGTGACACAAATATATGGATAAATATAAGAAGATACTTTCTTATTAAAAACGCTTTCAAAGATAAGCGATTATTTAAAATAATAAAAATATATTGTGGAATAAATATATATGTACACATAAAATATAGACAAAATGTTTTGAAAAGATATGATGGGAAAATGGCAGTATGCTGTGATAAGATTTTTGCCATATACACAAAATGGCATAATATTATCTGAGGGTAAACTGTAATAAGTTAGATGTATGCTTTAAAAAGTTTCTATAAACCTAGAAAAAAAGATTTAACCCTTAAAAAAAGCCACTATAACTATTTTTAACTCTGTTTAATTTACAACTCAGTGATCAGACTTTTGAAAACCAACAAATGCCTTACTATTGGAAGTCAACCAATCCAGAAGGGACTTAGGTCCATGATCACGTTTCTGAGCGCTAATCAACAATAGTGTTGGCTGAGTAATGACACCTCTACACACAATTTTAATCCATTTATGGCTCTCAAAGCTTTTACTGAATAAAAGCAGAATATGTATTTTTTTCAACTGTCCAAAGAACAGTCACCAATGTGGATACATTGTATGCAATTTAAAAGCGCTAAGTAATATAAAACATACTTTCTGATGGCAAGAGGAAGATATCTGGAGAACCCCCAAATATTTGATAATCAAACAGCACATTTCTATGTAACCCATAGGTCAAAAGAGTCATAATGGAAATGAGAAAATATTTAAAATGGAATCAAGACAAAACCATGGCATGACAAAATTTTAGAGTTTCAATTAAAGCATTGATAAAGAAAGTTTATATATATAGCATTAAAAGCATAGATTAGAAAGCTCTCAAATCATATACTTCTGCTGTAATAAGCTAGAGCAAGAAGATCAAATTAAATCCAAAGTAAGCTGAATCCAAGAAATAAAAATATCAAATCAGAATCAAAATTTTAAACTAGAAAAGCAAATGAATGAAATTAAACCAAAAACAAAAACTCAGACAACCAACCTCACTGCCACAGAGTTGATTCTGACTCATAGTGACCCTACATAGGGTTTCGGAGGCTATCAATCTTTATAGGAGCAGACAGCCTCATCTTTCTCCCTCAGAGCTACTAATGGGTTTGAATCACCAACCTTGTGATTAGCAGTCCAATGCTTATTCCACAGTGCCACCAACATTCATTAATGAAACTAAACAAACAGGAGACAACTAAGACACGCCCACGTTACTGAGCCCCCTTGACTTGTAGAGACCCACGGAGCATCTCTGTGAAGTTTTGCAGCAGCAGTCTCAGCTTTCTCCTCAACAGCAGCTAGCTGTATAATGCTTCCCCCCAAACATACTGGAGATTAGTGAAAATGATAAATAATTTAGCCATAATGACTCAGAAGAAAAAAAGACATGGATTATAAATATCAGGAATAAAAGAAGAGATATCACTAGAGATTCTTTAGACAGTGTAATAAGAGATTTCTATGAACAACTTTATGGCAATAAATTTGACAACTTGGATAAAATAGATATGTTCCTTGAAAGACACTGCATTCATTTCCTAGAGCTGCTTTAACAAACTGCCCCAAATGGATGACTTCAGATGACAGGAATTCATTCTTCAACAGTTCTGGGGCTGGAAGTCTGAAATCAAAGTGTTAAAGGATCGAGGGAAGAGTTCTTTCTTGTGTTTCCTAAGTTCTGGGGGGTCCTGGGCATCCGTGGCATTCCTGGGATTGTGACTCCTTAGTCTATCTCTGCCTGTAGCTTCACGTGGCCTTTCCCCCAGTGCGTCTGCAGGCCCAAAGCTCCCTCTCCCTCTTGTTATAAAAACACTAGTCATTGGATTTAGGACCCATCCTGACCAACAAGTATCACAAAGGGCTGATTTCCAAATAAGGTCACAGTCACTGGTCTTGGTGTTAAGAATGGAACACAGTTTCTTGGGGAGACACAGTTGAAACAGCAACGGGTAGAAACTATCAACTCGCTTAAGATGGAATAGATCACCTGAATAGCCCCACTAGACAACATGTCAGATTCGTGGTTTAATGAGATTACACACACACACACACACACACACACACACACACACACACACACACACCTTTAGGCCCATATGGCTTCACTGGTGAATTATATAAGGAAATTTAAAGAGGGAATAATATCAATTCTCCACAAATATTTCCAGAAAATAAAAGAGGAGGGAACATTTCTTGAGGCCAGTTTTACTCCGATATACCAAACTCAGACCAAGATTTTATAAGAAAGCTGTGGAATAATATCACGCTGAAAAAAGATGTGAAAACTCATAGAAATTTTAAAATAGAAAGAATAAAGACTATTATATATGTGTATAAATATCTGTATTAAATGTGTAAAAATAATATTGGATCATGACCAAGTGGGTTTTTAATCTCAGGAATGCAAGATTGATTTCAATTCAATCAATAAAATTCACTATATAGAAAGACTGAATCAGAAAACCATATTGTCATTTCAAGATAGACAGAAAAAGCATTTTGCAAAATCAAACATCCATTCACAACAACAACAACAAAAGAAAGAAAGAAAAAGAAAACAGGAAGAGAAGGGAGCTTCCTTAATCTGGTAAAGAGCATTTACAAAAGACTACAGTTAATAAGGAAACCGCTGTCTCAGTTTCTCAGGGCTGCCACGCACAGTGCCATAAAGGGAGTGGGTTTAAAGACTTGACATTTACTCTCGTAGTTGCAGAGGTTAGAAACCTGAATGGAGCATGTGGTCAATGCGGTGCTCTCTCTGTCTTGTTGCTCTCCGCTTCGGCTGGGCGCTGTGTCATCACATGCATTCTCTCCCTTTGTGTCTCCGTCTCTTGTCAGGATATCACTTAGAAGGGTTAGTACTAGAGCTCACCCTATTCTACTGTAACTTAACTGATAATACGTTCAAAAAACGATCCCATTTCCCCTATATTCACAGGGACAGAGGTTACCACTGCACTATATCCTCCTGGAGGACAAAGTTCAATCCATAGACCTAGTCATGGAAGAGTGAATGTTGGCCACCTCCAACTCTTCACTTTCACCACTTTATTTGACATGATAGTCGGCATCGAGGAAGTTAAGGAGAGAAAAGTAATAAAATGCAGTTGCTTTTGAAAGGGAGGAGTACAATTGTTCTTTGCAGACTACATGATCATTTATGGGTCAAATTCCAAGGAATCTTGAAAAAAATGATTAGACTCTAGGAGTGAGTTTAGCAAGAAAAACAGGTTAATGTCAATTAGGTACACAAATTGAAACACAATTGTATTTCCTTATTTTTTACAGTGCTGAGTTGGTAATTTAAATTAAAAACAACCCCATTGATAATAGCTTCAAAAATTAACAAAAAAATTCTCAGAGATAAATTTAACCCCCAAATGCATTAGACTTGTACATTAAATATAATAAAATAACATTGTGAGAAATTAAAGAAGGCCTACATAAATGCAAAAGATACCATGGTTATGATTTGGATGATTCATTATCATTAGCATGTCAAATTCTAGAAGGCTATGTGTGTGTGTTTGTAATTTGACAAGTTGATTTTAAAATTTCTAGGAAAGCTCAAAAGATCTAATAGAGACAAAACAATTTTACAAATGAAGAACAAAGTTGGAGAACTTGTAGTATTTGATTATGACTCACACTAAAGCTAAAATCATCAAGACAAGTGTGATTTTGGCATAAAGATGGACATAGATGAACAGAACAGAATAGAAGATCTAAAAATAGACCCTCACATGTATGGTAAATTGATTCTTGAGACGTGCCAAGGCAATTCAATTAGACAATATAATTTTTTAAAACAAATGTACTGGAACAATTGGGCATCTATATGCAAAAAGAACCCTTAGGTGTCATTTAGGAGACAGTCGTTATTCCCAGTGGACTCAGTGTCCCACAATGGACAATTGGAAAAGATATTCAGGGATTATATACTTCATAAGATGATGCCTAATAGAGACCTGCTTCTAGTTTATTCCACCTCTAAGGTGCATTTCTGGGACCCTAGGTTCTGGGTACGTTTTATATATTTTTTGAAGATTGATGTTCTTAAGTACATAGTGTGCTTTCTCTTGGTTTGGGTGGAAGAACTGTACCACCCCTGGTCAACCCAAATGAATAAATAACAGACCATGTCCTCAAGCAGCCTGTCTCACACACAAATGTCTAAAATACTTGTCTTTATTTAATAGGAACCTCTACTGGAGATCTGTGTTTGGAAAGGGGAGATATGTTGAACACACAAGACAGAAATGTGTTTATTTCATCAAGTGTAATTCTAAGGCTTTGTACATCTAGCTTGTTTAAAGGGCCTTTACTAACTTAACCTCAAATGTCAATTATTTTGCCTATATGTTCCTTGTTGCTTTCTTTTTCAGTCTTTAGAAAAGATGATTTTTTAAAAAACATAAATAATGCAGGCAATGAAGAAAGAATTAAATATAGAAATAGCTTGAAGAAACAAAACCTGCCTGTTAGTAGTAGATACCTTTTCCAGTTTTGTTCTGTGCTTTTTACCTGGCCTAACCTAGTGTTTAAATGTGATGGTGATCCCATGTGATATACTTGGGAAACAGTTCTTGTGGTCAACTCTTTATGGCTTATACCCCCAACTACATGTTCAAAAGTGAGGTGGCTACCTTTTTTAAAAAAGATTTCTTTTTGTTCTACTTTCTGAGTTTTTGTTTTGTTTTTTAATCATTGTATTGGGGGCTTGTGCAACTCTTATCACAATCCATACATCCATCCATTGCGTCAAGCACATTCATACACCTGTTGCCCTCATCATTCTCAAAACATTTTCTTTCTACTTGAGCCCTTGGTATCACCTCCTCATTTTCCCCCTCCCTCCCTGCCTCCTCTCCCTCATGAATACTTGATAATTTATAAGTCATTATTATTTTGTCATGTCTTACACTGTCTGATTTCTCCCTTCACCCACTTTTCTGTTGTCTGTTCCGCAGGGAGGGGGTTATATGCAGATCCTTGTAATCGGTTCACCCTTTCTACACCACCTTCCCTCAACCCTCCAGGTATCGCCACTCTCACCACTAGTACTGAGGGGTTCATCTGTCCTGGATTCCCTGTGTTTCCAGTTCCTATCGGTACCAGTGTACATGAGCTGGTCTAGCCAGACTTGTAAGGTAGAATTGGACTCATGATAGTGTCAGGGAAGAAGTATTAAAGAACTAGAGGAAAGTTGTACATTTCATCGTTGCTATACTTCACTCTGACTGGCTCATCTTCTCCCCGTGACCCTTCTGTAAGGGGGTGTCCAGTTGCCTAGAAATGGGGTTTAGGTCCCCACTCCACACTCCCCAACATTCACAGTGATGTGTTTTTTTGTTCTTTGATGCCTGATCCCTGATCCCATCGACACCTCGTGATCACACAGGCTGGTATACTTCTTCCATGTGGGCTTTGTTGCTTCTGAGCCAGATGGCTGCTTGTGATAGCCGGGCACCATCAGCTTTCTTCACATTTGCTTATGCACCTGCTTTGTCCTCAGCGATCGTGTTGGGAAGGTGAGCATTGTGGAATGTGGCTACCATTTTAACAAGGAAATCCTGACTAAGATAGCTTCAAAGTAGATTGACCAACTTCTCTTGGTTTGCTCATGAATTTCTTCTTTCAGCAAGAAAAGTCCCACAGCTTAGGAAGCCTCTTCTCCATGCAAGCTGTAACTGGAGATTAACCCTACCTAAAAAAACCAATAGCAGAGTAGGGAGCGGGGAGGGAGGGGGAAAATGAGCTGACACCAAGGGCTCAAGTGGAAAGCGGGTATTGTAAGAATGATGAAGTCAACATATGTACTAATGTGCTGGAAACAAATGACGTATGTACAGATTGTGATGAATTGTATGAGCCCCTAATAAAATGATTATTTAATTTAAAAACAAAACAAAACCAATAACCTATTACTCTTTTTCATAAAGTTAAGTTTGTGCTTGTTGTCATTGATTTTGGTCATTGGAAAACTGTGGGGCGGGGGGAACTCCGTTTTCTCATTTGTAGCCATAAGCAGGATATTTTTTCTGTACATACTACATTCTTATCTTGGAGAAAATGCATGTGAAATTTCTTTGGAACGGTTGAGGCATTAGTAAAATATCTGGTGACAATGGTGTCACGGTCTTACAGGTGGAGGGAATGTCAAGTCTCCATATAATGTCTCCATTTCATTTTCTAAAATGAATTGCAACCATGTCCTTAACCATACTGACCCCTGGCCCCCACCAGTTGATAACTAGACAAATTTGCTCATTTAATTTTGCTTCTTTTATTTTTTTCATCTTTCCCTTTGGGAAGTCAAGTGGCCAAAACCTGTGTTGCAGGAAGAACTAACTGCAAGGCAGGGTCATACTTCATAGGCGTCTAATCGGCTGAATGAGAAAGGCTGCCTTAGGCAAGGGACTGTGCTGAGCTCTCTGTAGGAAGGGAGCTGGTGACAGGTGTATCTCAGGGTGTACAGATACGATGCTGGATCACAGTACTTACAGGCCACTGCAAGGGGATTATACAATCTGTATATATTGCATAACACTGCCAGCAGGAGCTGCGGCAAGGTCCCTGTAATCAAAGTCGTGAATATTTTTGCAGTGGGATATATAAGGACGATAAAGAGCTTCTTGGCCATTCAGGTCAGGTTTTCTGACAACTGAGTTATGAGAAAGCCTTCGTTTTAAGAGCACTTCAGGTTTTGCCATTACAGATGAGCCGTTTGCACCATGTTGAGTGGATCAGGCTGGTATCAGTTGAGTTGAAATCATGGAATATTAAAAACTACCAGAGACACTGAATTTCTGTGAAGGGTGATGGAAAAATTAAGGAATGCCAAAGATGATGGTTGAACAACACCATGGACATAATTAATGTCACTGTACCGAACATGTGAAGATTGTTGAAATGACAAATGTTTTGTTACCTATAAATTACTACAATAAAAAGGAAAGAAGGATTTATTTTCCAATCATTCTAACTCACTAGCAAATAATGATAATGATAGTAAGAATAATAATAATAAATTAGCACTTAATATACCAGGCCCAGCCTTATCTCATTTAATCCTGCTTGGCCATCACACAAACAAATACCAGCACTTGGCTGAAAGTAGACAACACCAGAAAGATACTTACTTGTATTTTATTGACTATGCAAAGGAATTAAATGGTGTGGATCATATTAATTTATGAATAAAATAGCAAAGAATGGGAATTCCAGACTGCTTCATTATGCTCATGCAGAACCTGTACATAACCCTCAAGAAGCAGTCATTTGAACAGAACAAGAGGGTATTGCATGGTTTAAAATTGGGAATCGTGTGCACCAAGATTTTCTTTCACCACCTTTATTCAATCTGTATGCTGAGTGAGCAAATACTCTGAAAAGCTGAGAAGAATAACTTACTAACAATCTGCCATATGAAAGTGGTACAACCTTCCTTGCTAAAGCCAAGAAGGCTTCACTATGAGTTACAACTCAACATTAAAACATTCACAACCAGACCATATAAGCCACATCATGATCAAGGCAGAAAAAACTCAAATTGCCAAGGATTTCAATTTACTTGAAATTACAATGAACGCGCATGGCAGCAGCAGTCAAGAAATCAGACTGAGTGTCACACTGGGCATAGCTGCTTCCCGGGATTCTTCAGTGTTGAAAAGCAAGCACACCCCTTTGAGGACTAAGATGTATCTGGCCCAAGTCATGGTATTTTCTATGGCTTCATGTGCTTGTTGAAGGCTGCACCAGGAATAAGAAGACCAAAGAAGAATGGATGCCTTTGAATTATGATGGTGACTATCCAAAGAACAACCCAATCTGTCTGGAAAGGAATATCATCAGAATGCTCCTTAGAAGCAAGGATGGCATGACTTTATCTCAGGTACTTTGGACATGTTAACATGAAGAACCAGTCCCTTGAGAAGGACATCATGTTTGGTGAAAACAAGTCTGTGAAAAAGAGAAAGACACTCCAGGAGATGGATGGAAGGGAGACAGCAGCAGTGACGCAAACACAGGGCTAATTCTGAGGACGTGTTGGAGCTGCCGGGTGGGGTTTCCTTGTGTTGCACTAGAACTCATTCGATGGCACCTGAGAACAGGCTCCAGTAAAGGACCGGGTCTAGGTGATACTTGAATACATCACAAAAGGTAGTTCCTAAATGACACAGAAGGAGATCACATGACAGAAAAGTTCTCCAAGAAGACAGAAATCTAGGAGCTGGGGATTTCCACTCCTCTGGTACAGTGGTTCACTACTAACTCTGAGCAACCCACCAGCTTTGTAACAATAAATTGATTCAGAAAAGCAGTTCTTCCTTAATATTCCATTTAAAAATAATTTTCAAGCTTTACTTTTTTACTTTATCCGTCTCTTATATCCTATTATCATCTCTGATTATAATAACAGCTTGCTTTTATTAAATGCCTGCCATGTGTGAGGAACATTATCCCTTCCAATCTTTAAAACTCAAGGTGGATATTGCTTTGAATTGTGTCTCCCCCAAAATATATGTTGAAATCCTAACTCCTGTACCTATCAATATGTTCCTACCTGGAGTGTTTTATTTTCCTATTATCATGAGGCAGATCCTAAACCTAACCATTTCTGAGATATAAAAAGAAATAGAATAAACACAGAGGCACAAAGAGAAGGAAGAATCCTTATGAAGACAGATGCACATGACTGATATATCTACAAGTCCAGGAAGGTCAAAGGTCGAAGAACTGCTGGCATCTATTAGGAGCAGAAATAGACAAAGGAGAACTGGAGCCCTGCATGGAATTGCAATATCTGTCCTCCTGAACTTTGAGAAAATAAATTTCTGTTCTTGAAGGCCACCAGCCATGGTATCTTTTGTTATGGCCAGTGACATGTAAGGAGACTAAGGAAACCGAGGCTCCTAAAACCTCACTACCTCGCCCAGAACTACACAAAAGAGGAACACTGGGATTTTAATATGGCCTGCTTGTTGTTGTGATTGTGAGGTGCCATCGACTCAGTTCTGTCTCATAGGGTCCTTAAATACAACAAAATGAAACGCTGGGTGGTCCTGTGCCATCTTCCCAATCATTGCTGCGTTTGAACCCCCGTCACAGCCATTTCTCTGAGGGTCTTCTGCTTTTCCACTAACCCTCTGTTTCACTAATCATGACGTGTCTCACTGAGATTGGTTCCTCCTGATGGCACGCGAAGGATGTGAGATGAACTCTCTTCGTCCTTGCTTGGTTTTCTTCTATGGTCTAGCCTTGAGGGCCCATCTTAAGACAAGTGCGCTGAAGAAATCTAAACATAAACCTAGATGAATTAGGAGTTGTTATTTACATTATAAAATAATACTTCACAACGTTTTTTAAATAGCAGAGTTCTTTGAATTAGGTTTCTTGACACATCCTGCTTACTGAATGCTAGTTACTTGATAGAAGGTCTGGGAGGCTACTGCCAAATGTCGCTCAATCAGAAATGGGGATCGAGAATTTCTAAAACAATAAATCACTGGACAAGTACACTTAAATATATCCCATTTTCCCATCAATGCATGTATCCTAGAGTGGATCGATTTGGCCTGAAAAAAATGTTCTTGTCTAGGTGGTAAGGGACGCATTTCTGAAGTCTCACATTAAAAAGAACTCTGTCAGATGTTATTAAGAGAGTTGCTGCACCGAACTGAAAATCAGAGACACAGTTCTTGTTTGTGAAATGGGCAGGCCAGGTACCTATGCTGAAGTCAACGATGTAAAGAGTGGCTGCTAAAACCCTACCAACATTTTTTTCTGTAGTTATTTTGATTTTACCAAGCTCTTCAGACTTGATGACCCTGGGCCCGCTTTTAATTACATCTATTTCAGAAATTATACATAGAATAGCCAAGAACTATTGAAGAGGCACATTGTGGGCTTCCTTTTTTGTTAGAGTGTGGGTAAGTGCTCTATATCATTTATTCTCATCAAACCCTCTAACCACCTAATGAGGAAACTGAAGTTTAGCAGGAGCGTATAATTTGTTCAAGGTCAGGCAGACCTAAGATTGGAGTCAGAATGTGAACATGTGCTTCTGCTTGATTTCAGGGTCTTTACCTTTAACTGTTATGTAACGTCTGACTCCATTCCAGTGTTTTGAGATTGTTGTCTCCCTGACGGTGGTGGTGGAGGCGAGATCATCTTTATTGGTAAGTTCTGACAGGACCCATCTTGTGGGATGAGGAAACGGTCTATAAACCTTTGCAGGCTCTGTCACCTGATCATAGTAATTGGTTCTTTTTAGATGTTAGAGTGAGTGTATTTATTCCTTCCATCTAATTTTAAATGATGCTGTAATTCTTTGTTACTATTTAGTTCAGAAGATATTTGAAGGGAAAAAGGAGCCCAGGTGGTGCTGTTAATTGCAAGGTTGGAGGTTCAAATCCACCAGCCACTCTGCAGGAGAATGATGAGGCTGCCTGCTACTGTAAATATTTACAGCCTCCGAAACCCTAGGTAGGGTGGCTGTGAGTTGGAATTGACTCCGTACTCGTGGTTTTGGATTGAAGGAAGAGGTAGACATTTACTATTTTACATTTCAGAGTAAGGTCAAGAAAGAGAATTAATCAAAAGTGAAATGACATGCCAAAGGAATCGACTCTGAGGGTACTGAGCAGACTCCAAATGTCTAGGTTCTGTGCAACGAAGATAAGTCAGAGGTGCTCATTGACACTCCTCTCAAAAACCCCATTGCCATCGAGTCAATGCTGATGTACAGCGATCCTATTAGACAGGGTTGAACTGCCCCTGTAGGTTTCCAAGACTATAACTCTTTCTAGGAGTCGAAAGCTCTTTCTCCCATGGGGTGCTGGTGGTTTCTAACTACTGACCTTGCGGGTGTCTGCCCAATGTGTAGCCACTATGCCACCTGGGTTCGTATGTTGACCTCCCTGAGGGTTTAGTGTAGGCGGTTCAGAGTTGAGCTGTTAACTGCCAGGTCAGCAGTTAACCAGCACCACAGAGAAAAATGAGTTACAGATTCAGAAACCCAGAGGGGCAGTTCTGCTCTGTGTTGTAGCATCACAATGAATTGGAAATGACTTGCTGACAGTGAGTTTGCGTTTGAAGGGTTTCTAATCAAATGGCGTTTGGAGTTAGAGTACTTGACTTTTTTCCTTCAATGGGTTCTTCTTTTCCCTAGTATTTGCTTCTGCATGGTGCCAACAGTTGATGTCCTTGGCTGCTAGCCAAAAGAATGGAAGTTCTCAGAATAGTCTTGGAAGAAAGATTCGAAAAAAATCAACCACTGAAAACCCTACAGAGCACAGTGCTACTTTGATACACATGTGGTCTCCGGGGAAAGTGACTCTACATCAACTGATTAGAAAAAGCTCCCCAACAGGAATTATGTCGTCTGGATTTATCTGAGTCAAATTGAAGGACTACTCCGGGAAGACCACCACCAACTCGAACCCAAAACTTAGATTGAGGTCCATATTTCTATAATGGATGGAAAGGAAAGCAACAAAAACAAACAACTCATTATATTAAATCTGATTTTAATTCTCCTTAAAAACATAAAGCAACTGGTATGATTTTTTGGCAGCTTTTGAGAGTGCCCACGTTTGATTTGATGAGATGCATGCTCCTATTTGAGTGGTGTCCAAAAGAGGGCAGACAGATGGAAAGCTTTTACAAAAGGGGGGGGGGAAATCCTGGTTAGTGTGAGCCTGGAATTCCTAATTTGCTTTTTAATTTTTTTCTTTTAAAAAAGCAATAAATAGGTTTTAACAGATGGGCTAACACTTGAGTTAGAAGCATCTTTTGAAAAATTACAAGCAATGAGTGCTTTATACAGATGTAGAGTTCAAACACATGCAAATCACAGCAAAACACACCAGCAGGAGAAACAGAAACTTTCTGAGACAGGAGATTTAGAGAAACAAATACACATTCAAGGTTATAAAATGGTCTGTGGTGACCTCCAGGATAGCTTTTCAAACTGAGTCATGACCCATTAATAGGTCGTGAAATCAATTTAAGGGGTTGTGACAAGGCAACTGACACAAAAGATGTGCGGGGCTGGGGAATCGGAGCAGGAAATACCAGAGTGCAACACTGTGTAGGACAAGGATAAATATTCCGTGATTTATTTGTTTTATTTTGTTTTTGTTATGCACCGCATACTGGGCCACTCTGTGAAGCTGCATTTCTTACTGAAAAAATTCTTTAAAGGTGCTGGTCTAGTAGATGACTAATGACATTCTATCTCAACCCGACTCCATTCCTTTTGTTAAGCGCTGAGCTTGTTCTGAGTATTGCCTCGCTAAGGAAACTCAAGCCCACCTGAGCAGAGTTGGCCAAGGGCTATCTGTGAAAATAGCCTATCTGCTGGGGGTCCCTGGCAGGTTGCCTGGAGGGAGACTCATAAGCCTTGTGCCTATTGGCATGAGGTGAACATCCAGAGAACAAGTGGAATCAACTCAAAAGATGCTACTTACACATCTGGGTTATTGTGCAATTGTTGTTAGGTGCTAGTGAGTTATTTCCAAATCATGGCCAACCCCGTGTGTGCAGCATAGAATTCTAGGGTTTAATTTCTTCCTTAAAAAAGAAAAAAAATTACTCTCTAGTTAGTGATTTATCCACCCTTTCCCACTCATCCCTGATAACCACCAAAGAATGTTTAAACCATTGTTGAATTATCTTCAGCAAAATTTTACTTGCATGTGATACTGCTGATATTTTTAGATTATTTCCATAGTCTTTTGGGTCACCTTTCTTTGGCATGAGCACAATATGGGTCTCTTCCAGTTGGCTGGCCAGGTAACTGTCTTCCAAATTTCTTGGAATATATAGTTTCATTAGCTTGTTGGAACATTTCATGAGTATTCCATCAATTCCTGGAGCCTTGTTTTACATGAAGGCCATAGGGCAGCTTGTTCTTTCTTGAATATCATTGGTTCTTGATCATATGCTATCTCTTGAACTGGTTGAATGTTGAGCAATTCTTTTTGGTACAGTGACTCCATCTACCTTCTTTTGATATTGCCTACATCATTCAATATTTTGCCCATGGAATCTCTTAATATCCCAATTTGAGATTGGCTTGATGGTGTCTAACAACAACAACAGCAACAACAAAAGAGTCTCTGGGTGATGCAAATGGTTAATATGCTCAGCTACTAATGAAATGGTTTTAAGTTCCTGTCCGCCCACAAGAAAGGCTTCTCATTCCCTGCCATCTAGTCGATGCTGATTCATAGCAACCCTGTAATACAGGGCAGAACTGCTCCTGTGAGTTTATGAGACTCAAACTGTTTATGGGAGTAGAAAGTCCTGTTTTTCTCTTGAGGAGCTGCTGGTGGTTTCAAACCTTGGACCTTGTGGATCGCAGTCCAATGTCTAATCAATATGACACCAGGGCTCCTTAGAAAGGCATACTTTTTAGCATGGATTGAGTACTTACAGTATGCTACTACTGTGCCAAGTATTTTATATATATTATCTTGTAATGATTAGAGGAGATAAGCACTATTACAGATAAAGAAAGTTATACTTAGGCATGTAGAGGGTTTGTCCCAAGTCACACAGTTATTAATTGTGAGCTGGGACTTAAATCTAGGTTTATACAAGTCTTTACTAAATCTATAGAGTGCCACTATTGCCTAGGTTTACTGTGTTTACTTCCTAGTCTTTAAAGTATTATCTCTCAACAGAGTAGTTCTATGAACACTCCTTGAGTCCTTTTTCTTTATGTCTTTTCCATACACAGCCCCCTAGCTCTCCTTCTAAAACACATGATATTCACGACCCATCCACTTCTATCCATTTCTTCTGCTTCCACCCGAATCCAAGTCATTATCATCTCTCATATTAGACTATAGTCTAATCTCCTAACAAGCATCCACCTGTCATTCACACTGCCTTACAAGCTGTTCTCCACGGGGCTAACTCCCTGCCATCCAGTTGATTCTGACTCAGCTAGCATTAAAAATAGCTATGTATTCAAAACATAATTCAAAGAAATTCATTCTTTTGCTGAAAACCCGCCACTGGTTTTCCTTTGAATTTGCAATAAAACCTAAAATTCTTGGTGTGCCCGAATTTACATAGACTGGTCCCTTTCTACTTCTCCACTTTCATCTCCTACTGACCTTCCATAGTCTCAGACTCTGGTTTGTATCTGCTTTTCTCTTTGCCTGGAAAAGGCTTTGTCACTGCCCCCCCAACCCCACCCACATACACACAAAAGGCTTTGCCCAAATCTTAACAAATCTGAGCCCTTTCCTATACATGACCCTCCTGTGCTGCATATATGAGGATGTATTCTCTGACTCATCGAATAAAGCTGAACATTCTCCAGCACGCTGGCACCAGGTTCCTCATATTCATTTTCTTTATGGCACTTGCAAATGCAGCACTGGATCACTCTTGGAAAATATTTCGTTTGTTCTTGATCTCCCCTGTAAATGACAAAGCGCCGAGAGTTTGTCTGTGTTCTCCCTGGCTGTATCACCAACATTTGGAACTGGGTCTGGCCATAGCAAGCACTCAAGAAATATTTGTGAACGGGGAACCCTGCTAGGGGGGTAGTGGGCTATGCATTGGGCTACTAATGTCAAAGTCAGCAGTTCAAGCCCACCAGTCACCCATGGGAGAAAGATGAGACTGCTCTCATAAAGATTTATAGTCTCAGAACCCCAAATGGGCAGTTCTACTCTGTCCTATAGGTTTTCTATGAGGCAGAATGACTCACAGGCAGAAAGTTTGCTTTTGGTTGATATGTGAATAGGAGCCCTGATGATGGAAGCAGCTAAGAAACTTGTATGTTACCTGAAAGGTTGGCAGTTTGACCGCACTTGCCCACTTTATGGAAGAAAGAGCTGTAGCTGTAGTGATGACTATAGATTATGTGCCAGTCCCACTCTCCCATATAGGGTCCCTATGAGTTGGAATCAACTTAATGCCATCCCATAACAACATATGTGAATAAATGAATGAAGGAAGGAGAGAATTTGCTCCACAATTTTCCAAAGAACCACATTCTGGGGGTGCCAAACCTAGACAACCTTAATAGTTTGAATAGAAACTGAACAGAGAATGTGCTTCCTGTCCTGCTAGCTGGATGCGATATTTCAACACTAGGCCAGAACTCCTCCTAGATGTAGCGCCCTTGGTTTCTGCCATACTTGGCGCCCCTTCCCCATAGGACTTGTTGCTATGGCTCTGATGGATTTGAAGATCCTTCTTAAAGTGGTGTCAGAAAACCAAAGTTTATGGCCTCTCCAAGTATTTGTTTCTGTATCTGAAAACAAGAATGAAGTGACTTAGTAGGGATGTTTTAAAGAGTAAGTAATGATCAGAACAAAAAATCTTACCATAGTGAATGATGGGGGGAGTGCGGAGTGGAGACTCAAAGCCCATTAATAGGCCACTGGAGATCCCCTTGCAGAGGGGTCTCAGGGAGGAAAGGAGCCAGTTAGGGCGCAGTAAGCACCGATGAAACATAGAACTTTCCTCTAGTTCTTTAATGTTTCCTCTGCACACTATCATGATCCGAATTCTACCTTGCAAGTCTGGCTAGACCAGAGGATGTACACTGGTACAGATAGGAACTGGAAACACAGGGAATCCAGGGCGGATGATCCCTACAGGACCAGTGGTGTGAGTGGTGATACTGGGAGAGTAAAGGGAGGGTGGGTAGGAAAGAGGGAACTGATTACAAGGAACTATATGTGACCTCCTCCCTGGGGGATGGACAACAGAAAAGTGGGTGAAGGGAGACATCAGACAGGGCAAGATATGACAAAATAATAATTTATAAATTATCAAGGGGTCATGAGGGAGGAGGGAGCGGGGAGGGAGGGGAAAAATGAGGACCTAATGCCAGGGGCTTAAGTGGAAAGGAAATGTTTTGAGAATGATGAGGGCAATGAATGTACAAATGTGCTTTACACAATTGATGTATGTATGGATTGTGATGAGTTGTATGAGCCCCTAATAAAATGATAAAAAAAAGCCTAAAAAAAAAAGAGTAAGTAATGATCCTCTGTCTCTTAAGGTACTTTGTAGGGATGTGACTGTGGATATGAAAGTGACTCCACCCTCCAAATTGCTCAATCCAGAAGTTTGGATGTCATCCTTTGTGACCTTTTCCCCTACACTCTCACATCCAATTACCTACCAGGACCTAGCTATCCTGCCTCCTGTATGTAAAATGGAGCATCCTCATTTAAAGCATTTTACTATTTGAGTTCTGACCAGGAGGACAAGAATCTGATTAGATGAATTGATATGCCTGGAGTTCAAAGATGTTTTTTAAAATATTGATGTCCTTCTATTGATTGAGGAATTAGTTTGTAACTCCTCCTCCCACCCAAGCACACAAGGTTCCCCTGTGTTATGGCCATCAGGGGACGAGGGGGCTTTCCCATGCTTGCAAGTCTAATGACTGTCTTGCATACATGCAGGGTGAAGGAGTAAGCTCCTGGCAATTTCCCTCTTGTTTTTCTCATTTGGTCTCTCTCTGTGGCTCATGTAGTTAAGCACTCGATTACTAACTGGAATCATTCGCAGTTCAAATCCACTCAGAGGCACCTCAGAAGAAAGGCCTGGCAATCTAATTCCAAAAGGTTAAATTCAATCCAAATTCACTATGACTGAGTCGATGCCAAATCATAGAGGCCCTAGAGGGCAGGGTAGAGCTGCCCCTGTTGAGTTTCTGAACTTATTACAGGAGTGGAAAATCTCATCTTTCTTCCACAGAACAGCTGGTAGTTTTGAACTGCTGGCCTTGCAGTTAGTATCCCAACGTGGAACCACTATGCCACTAGGGCTTGAGAACCCAATGGGGCACAGTACACATGGGGTTCCCGGGAATCTATTTGACAGTAACCACTTTCTGTTTTGCTTTGTTCTTCCTGTCACGGAAGTAGGGAACCCTGGTGGTGTGGTGGTTACGAGTATTAGGCTGCTAACCACAAGGTCAGCAGTTGAACTTTCCTGCCACCCTGGGAGTCAGAGAGTGCTTTCTACCCTCGTAAAGAGTTACAGTCTCAGAAATCAACAGGGGAAGTTCTACTCTGTCCTATAGGGCCACTATGAGTCAGAATTGACTTGGTGACAGTGACTTTGTTTATTTTAAAATTTTAAATAGATGCTGAAACTCAATACAATTCCACCTGGGTACCTCAGAAGTTCTACTTTACTCCTAACTTTTTATTTTATTTATTAATTTATTTTACTCCTAACTTATAATTGGTTGAAGTGGCCACGTGCTTTGACCAAAGTAGTCCTCCTTCATCTCCCTTACCTGGGAAGGCGCTTATATTCTCGCTTGCTTGTCTGTATTTTTGTTGATGGAGTTTTCACCTCAGACTGCCCCAATATCTTATTCCTTTCCATGTAATGATTTACCAGCTGGACTACTGTATTGGCCACTAAGTGGGTGTGCTGCCTTTGATCTCACACCTCTCCAATCGAACTGGCTGTTATTGTTATTATCTCATCCCCTCGGGCTCGCTCCTGACTTCCACGGTGACAATTAGATAATCCGGGAAACAAATTAAAGCCAGAGCAATGGAGTTGGTGAAGCATGGCTCCTACCTTTCTTATCCATCTCAGAGCAGCTACTCTCCGTGTGCTAACTGTGGACCAAATAGGAGCGCAGTGCCCCAGCAGAGCAATCAGGTCTGGCTGTGCACTAAATGGCTGGGTAACCTGGGCAGCGGGCATGGCGTGCTTGAGTCGTAGGGCCCACACCTAAAACCATGACAACAGTCCTGGCTAAGGTTTCTTCCGCATTTACTATGCGCCAGGCACTGCTTTACCTCTTAAGGAAAACATCATCATTGTCTGCATTTCATTGAGGAGTAAAACGAAGCCCAGAGAGGTTAAGGACCTGGTTCAAAGGCACACAGCTGGGAAGTGTTTTGGAGACACCACGGTAACGCAGGCCACCGCACTTGGATACAGATCCCAAGCCTACACTTGGATCCTGTGAGAGGAAGGGGTTGAGTCAGATGAGCCTTGGGGGGGTCTCTCTAGTTCTAAAAATACCCCCGGGTTCATATGCCAGAGAAGGGTGCTGGTTTCCCTCACCACACAAAGGGCAGGAGTACAGCTACGCTAAGGTGTGACACTGCGGCCCGGACAGTGCCTCTCAGGCAGGGAACATTGTCTAAATATAGAAGCTCCCTGAGCACTGGAAGGTCTGGCTAAACTGGGTTAGTAGCTGGGCGAGGAGCGCGAGGCGGAGCGGGCTGAAAGGTGTGCCAGCTGCGCAGAAGCGCTGCGTAACCATGTAGGGCACGCTGTCTCCCGAGCGCGCCCCGCGGGCATCGTGCCTTTCATGGCACGTCCTCTGGCGGGGTTATATAATGCTGATGAAGGGAGATTACTTTATGAATCAATCTGTCTCTCACAGAAACCAGGGCATTTTGCCAAACCCTTTTCCACCAGATGACAACTCCGTGCTTCTAGATTGACGTTCTTTGCATTTGCTTGGCAGTGGCAAGAGACATTCTGGCATGCGCCTGATCCGTGCACAGCTGGGTGGGTTTTTCTTTTGGGGGCGGGGGGGCTGAGGGGGGGGACCACGCATATCTTCTGGCAATGTAAACTTCCTCCTCTGGCCTGTTCTCTGGAAGATGTTTCTAGAGCTAACTGTTAAATCCTTCACTAGATCTGCTGCTAAAGACTTTTGAAGGGCTTCATAAACAGAACGCCATTAATCCGTGCACCACTCATTGAAATGTGTGGGAGAAGGAGGGCCGGGGGAGCGAGAGATGATATGCGGGTCTGAACCGGAGACGCCCCACTGGCGCGGCGACCTATGAACTCTGCGGTTTGGGGGATAAACAGCTTAGACTTTTTGAATGTTTTTTTGGTATATTTAACAAATAAGACTACTGTAAAAAAAAATTGCTCTGTCTGCTTCACGAGGTTGTTATGGAGCTCAGCAATGATGTACATCGATATAGCTCTTAAATGTTTATGAAGCACACTCAAGGTAAATACATTGCTTGTTTTGTTTTCCAACCATTTTATTAGGAGCCAACCGAGACTTCCCACCATCCTATAGCTCAGTCAGTTCGAGCAGTGTGGTGCATCTGCTACGATAAAGATAAATACACGTCAGGGTTCCAGTTTCCCTGCCCACCCTGCTAGGTTGTTTTCATCCGAGGTTGCTGATCAATGCGAAATTCAGAGAAGTGTTTATTTGCTAAAGGCACCATAGAGGATAAAAAACTAGAAAGGGCCTTTTATTCCCCACTTCATTTGCCTCTCTCTACAGTGCTGAGGAAAACACTTGACCCATAGTTAATACTTAATGTATTGTTGTAGAATAAATAAAGGGATGAATGAACCTTATCTTCTGACTCAGACATGTGAATGCTATAAAACACTTAAGCTGACAAAGGTGCATTCGGTATAGTTTCTCTCTCTGTCTCTCTCTCTCCTCTCTTTAATCTGCTGCCACTGTTTTATAAGCAGTTATATTCAAACATAGAACAATAGCTATAACAGAACATAATATCTTCATAATCATTGCCATGTGTGGGCCCATTGTTGCAATCACTGTGCTAAGCCCTCTGTTCGAAGGTCTTCCCTGTTTTCATTGACCATCTACTGAAGCCAGCAAGATGCCTTTCTTCAGGGTCAGGTCCCTTTGGACGAAATGGCCGAAGTATATGAGACAAAGCCTTGCCATTGTGTGATGCTGGGGTGTTGCAAACTATGTTACTGCCATTTCAATTACCAAGAGGGTCACCCAAGGAGAACAGCTTGCAGCAGAGCTTTCAGACTGAGACCAGACTGCGAAGAAGCAATAGGCTGTCTTCTTCAGGGGAGTTAACCACGGAAAACCTGAATACTAGTAGTGGCACTTTGTCAGCTACGGACCACACCACAGACAGCAGTGGAACTTCACTGTTCGGTACAGTGAAGAGGAGCTCCTCAGGATGGAAGGCCTCAAATCTGATGGAGCGAGAGTAGGACCGACCGTACTAATATGGACAGAGTGAAGCTTTAGGGAACCTTCATTTGCTGATGGGGCACCACTAAAAATGGGAAGGAACAGCTGTAAGCTTCTATCAATAATTAGAACTTGGAATGTATGAATCTAGAAACATTGTAAGTCATGAAAAATGAAACGGAACATAGAGGTATATCATCGGCATTAGTGAGCCGAAATTGGTATCGGTCATTTTGCATCTGGCAAGCATATGGTGTACTGTGCTGGGATGAAAAATTCAAGAGCAATAGCATTGTATTCATCTACACAAAGGATATTTCAAGATTTATCTTGAAGTACAATGCTGTCTCTGATTGGAAATGTCTATCTGCATACAAGAAAATCCAGTCAGTACAGCTATCATTCAAATTCATGCACCAACTATTAAAGCTAGTGGTGCAGAAATTGGAGCATTTCACCAATGTCTTCAGTCTGAAATGGATCAAACATGCAATCAAGAGGCATTGATAATTATTGGCAATTGGAATTAGAAAGTGAGAAGCAAAGCAGAGGGACGAGTATTTGGAAACTATGCCTTGACCACGAAAGAAGGAAGATCACCGAAGAATCTGTGCATTAGAATTACACTGTTGGCAGAGAATCGTGAAACCGTCATGGACTGCCGCAGCACAGGCCGGAAAGCCCCTCGCAGTGAGGAGGACAGGACCTGGCCTCAAATACGTTGGACATGCTTTGAGGGGATATTATTCCCTAGAAAAGATATCATGTTCGGTAAAGTAGAAGAGCAGCCAAAAATTTAAAAACAAAGGTGGGGGCAGGGGAAAACCCCGGAGGAGATGCACTGATACAGTGCCTGCAACAGTGGTTCAAACGTAACAACACGTGGGAGACGGCACAGAACTGGGTGGTGTTTCCTTCGGTTGTGAATAGGGTTGCTGCGAGTCAGTCCCTACTGGACTGCACCTCACAACAACAACAACAACAACAACAACAACCACAGGGAGCATTCCAGCTATCATTCTTCCAAGACAGATTTGGTTGTTCTTCTGGTGAACCATGGTATAGTATAGTCAATATTCTTTGTCAATATCATAATGCAAGCGCATTCATTCTTCTTCAACCTTCAATATTCACTGTCCTGATTGTAAATGCACATGATGCCACTGAAAATGGCCATGGGAAAGGCCCCCTTCACCCTCAGAGTGATCAGTGCTTTAAAGAGACCTTTTGCAGTAGTTTTAACCAATGTAACATGTCGTTTAATTTCTTGTCTGCTGCTTCCATACGTGTTAATAATGTATCCAAGTTAAATGAAATCTTTAACCACTTCAACTCTTTCTTCCTTTATTGTTGCTTATTGGACGAGTTGTGAGGACACTTGTTTTCTTGCTATCGATGAGGAATCCATACTGAAAGCTGTACTCTTTAATCTTCATCTGTATACTTTCAAGTCCTCTTGTTTTCAGCAAGTAAGGCTGTGTCATCGCCTATCGAAAGTTGCAATGAGTCCTTCTCTGATCCGGGCGCCCTGCTTTTCGGACAGTCCTTCTCAAATCATTTGCTCAGCACACAGATTAGCTAAGTGTGGTAAGAGGGTACAACCCTGACAAACACCTTGCACGATTTTAAACCATTCATATACATACACATTCAATTACATATACAAAGATATTTGTTAACTACCAGGCCCGGGCCTAGGTGTTCGAACCTGCGAAAATAATGTCTTTGATAAGGATTAGTCTGAGGCTGGTCAGTTAGACTGCACTCTCTGGAGAAGCAAAACCAGTGACGCCTGTGTATGTTTGTAGAAAGAGATCTGGGTCCAGAAATGAAAACAAAATGGCAATGGCTCACACAGTGATAAAAGTGGGTAAGTCAAGTCTGGTTCAAGTCCACAGGACAGAATAGAATTGCCCTGGTGGAAACCGAAAATTTTTATGGGAGTAAAAAACTTCCTTTTTCTTCCGCTGAGCAGCTGGTGGTTTCAAACTGCCGACCTTGCAGTTAGCGGTCCAATCTATTACCTACTACACTACCAGGCTTCTTGAAGTAAGGTAACTCACTACCAGTGAATTGATTCTGATGCCTATGACCCATCTTAATCCTGCATAACCGATAACTGACTCCAAAATTGGACCATAACGACAGTTGTAGAAGCTAGGTACAATACATCCTCAAATGGAGGAAACGGTCAGAAGGACCATATGAAGTAACTAACTACGTAGTAGCTATGTAACTGGGACAAGATAGACTGAGTCCCTGTTCAAGTAGACATTATCTTCTTGTGGGGAGACAGACAGCAAACCAAGAAACTTCTATCTTGATGTGAGATTCGATGGAAACAAATGGAATGGTGGATAGAAAAGGAGCTCTGGTGGGGTAGTGCATTACACACTGAGCTGCTAACCTCAAGGCCAGTGGTTTGAACCCATTAGCTTCTCTGGGGGAGAAGAAGAGGCTGTCTACATGTCATAGTTAAATAATTCCATGTCAACTAGACACTCTGGCTAGGGGTGGAGTCAGACCTATCAAGCAGGTCACAGTCTGATGGTGCCTCCTTGGAAGCATGGTCTTCTTATAAGGATGGCTCTGGGAACCTCCCCTTCACTCTGCTCCTGACCCAGAGAGCTGCCAGACGCCTGCCATGTTTCCACCAACCTTGCATCCACATGACTCCGCACCAGCTGACCGGTGTCTCCCTGCATTCTGCATCATTGCATGTCGCTGTGGGAGTCTGAGGAGGGACTTACGGCCTAGTATTGGACTTATGGACTTGAGTTAGACTGGACTGGGATGCTTTCTTGATATATAATTATGTCTTGATATGAAGGTCTTTCTTATACATGTATGAGTGTCACTCATTTCTCCAGTCAACCGGGTCTAACACACTACTCCTGTGATACTGAAAAGCCAAAGGGGCAGTTCTCCTCTGTCGGAGGACTCAGGCTTGACTAGATGGCAGTGAATTTTGTTTGTTTGTTTGGAGTGGGAATAAGAATTATGGCTAGGGAAGAAGAAAAGAAAGTGGTTGTTTTATAGATATGTAGATGGCACAACCTTGCTTGTTGAAAGTGAGGAGGACTGACATCCTTGCTGATGAAGATCAAGGGCTGCAGCCTTCAGTCTGGATTACAACTCAAGGCATCAAACCCCCAAATTCTCACACTTGGATCTATAGACAACATCATGATAACTGGAGAAAACACCAAAGTGAAGGATTTAATTTTGCTTGGATCCACAATCAATGCTCATGGAAGCACCATTCAAGTCATCAAAGGATGCATCACATTGCACCAGTCTGCTGCACGTGAAAGTATGGAACAGAAGGGTGTTACTTTGAGGAAGAAGGTGTGCTTTTATTTGCCTCCCGTGCATGTGAAAGTTGGATAATGAATAAGCAATACCGAGGGAGACCTGATGCGTCTGAATGTGGTGTTGATGAGGATTCTTGAAAGTACCACGGACGGCCAGATGAACAGACACATCTGTCTGGGCAAAGTACAGCCAGAATGCTCCTTAGAAATGAGGATGGTGAGATTTTTCTCATGGACTTTGAACATCTTATCGAGAGAGACCAGTTACGGAAAAGGACACAATGCTTGGTAAAGTAGTGAAAAAGAGGAGGGCTGTGAAGGAGACGGTGTGACACAATGGCTGCAACCAGTGTTTCAGTTTGTGGAGCGTAGGGCTGCTGTGAGTTAGGACCACCCAGCAACAACAAACACATCAGGAGAGGCCTTTCTGACAATGGGGCCTTTGAAAGAGACCTAGCAGGGAGGTGTACATAACACAAAATAAATTAAACGACAACAAAACCCCTCCTAAACTCACTGCCATTGAGTCAATTTTTACGCATAGCAATCCCAACAGGACTATCCCTTTGGATGTCTGCGATTACAAATCTTTACGCCAGCAGAAAACCTCATCTTTCTCCTGGAGACACAGGTTGTTTCTAGTTTCTGACCTTGTGGTTAGCAACATGACGTGTGTACGGAGGGGACGATTATTTCAGGTTAAGGACGCAGGAAATCAAAAGTATATGAGTATGCTCTGCATGTTCAAAACAAACAAATAGCAAGGAATCCAGTGTGTGTGTGTGAGAGAGAGAGATGGGAATAGAGGTCACACAATTATAGGAGACCCTATCCTGTGGCCCGTGGAAGTCAGTATGAGGACTCTTGGTTTTGACTCTCAGGGGGAGAGGGACTAGAGGGTTTTGCACCCAGAAAGAACCTGCTACAGTTTCACTTTCTAAGATCTCTGTGGTTGTCATGTGGAGAATAGATGGTAGGAAGGCAAGGTGGACATTGGTAAGCCCAATCTCTTCCAATAACCTATGAGAGAGATAGAGCTAGTTATCACTGGCAAGTTTCTGAAGGCAGAGCTCATAGAATTTGACGATGGGTTGGAAACCTACAGGGGCAGTGCTACCTGTTCTACAGGTTGCTGTGAGTCAGAATTTACTTGATGGCAGTGTGCTTGGTTTGGGTTGTACTGTACCAAGCAGGATGGATGTTCTTCTCCAGGGATCTGTGTCTCCTGATAACATGTTCAAAACAGGAGCAACCAGGTCTCACCATGTTCCCTTCTAAGGAGCATTCTGGCTGTATTTCTTCCAAGACAGATTTATTGTGTTTCTGGAAGTCCTTGATACTTTTAATATTCTACATCAACACACTAATTCAAATGCATCACTTCTTTTCTGATCTTCCTTATTCATTGTCCAATTGTCACATGCATATGAGGTGACTGAAAATACCATGGCTTGGGTCAGGCACATTTTAATCCTTAAATTGACATTCTTGCTCTTCAACATTTTATTTATTTATTTTATAAAAATTATTTTATTGAG
>NW_022103915.1:39389170-39436049 GCF_000313985.2 Echinops telfairi
ACCCACTGATCTGATTTTTAGTTCTTTGATGTCTGATAACTGGTCCCTTCTGCACCTTGTGGTCCGACATACAGGCTGGTGTGCTTCTTCCATGTGGGCTTTGATGCTTCTCAGCTGGATGGCCGCTTGTTTATCTTCAAGCCTTTAAGATCCCAGATGCTTTATCTTTTGATAGCCGGGTACTGTTAGCTCTCTTCATCACATTTGCTTATGCACACGTTTGTCTTCAGTGATTGTGTCAGTAGAGTTCTTTGATGTCTGATAACTGATCCCTTCTACACCTCATGGTCAGTCAGGCTGGTGTGCTTCTTCCATATGTATTTATTTATTTTTTAATTAAAAGATCATTTTATTGGGGGCTCTTACAACTCTTATAACAATCCATAACTCAATTGTTTCAGGCGTATTTGTACATATGTTGCCATCATTCTTTTCTAAACATTTACTTTCTATTGAGCCTTTGGTATCAGCTCCTCTTTTTTCCCTCCCTCTCCACTTTGATAAATTAAAAATTACTATTTTTATATCTTAAACCAACTGCTGTCTCCCTTTCCCCATGGTTTCTGTTGTTCATCCCCCTGGAGGGGGAGGGTGCGGTCATGTGTCCATCATTGCAATCAGTTCCCCCTCCTTCCCCTCCTCTCAGACACAGGATTGGCAGGGCTGATGGCCAATCAAATGGCAGGCTATGCTGCTGGTTCTTGGGATCCAGAGGCAATACAGCAGGCCATTGCCTCAAGTACAAGGAACCAGAGATGGATGCAGGACCCATAAGTCCTTCTCCCCTCCTGCCCCCTCCTCCCACCCCCACCCCTCCACCCCCACTAAAAAGCAAGCAAGCTTTCTACAATGACTTCTAGGAAGTAGCCCATAGCTCCCAAGGAAACCTCCTTTCAATGACATTAGGGCTGTGACCGGTATGCGGGATTGCACTCCACCCTAATCTTCTTACAATTGTTTGACTGTTCACAGTAGACCCGACCCGAGTGGATGACATTATGGCAAGTCACACTCTGGGGGATGACCAGGCCTCAACTGCCAAACCATGGAGAATTCTGGCCCAGCCAAGTTGACACAAAACCCCACTATCACAGCAGCTTAAAGTCATGCTTTGAAATCTTGAGGTGCGAGTCCTACTTATTTGTTCCCCTTTCTCTAGATTGCTTTGGTGATTGAGGGCTGCTTATTATTCCGTTTAAATTTGAGGATTTTCTTTCCATTTCTTTAATGCATACCAGTAGATTGCTTTGGGTAGTGTTAACATCCTAACAACATCAAATCTTCTGATCCATGAACATGAAATGTCCTTCCATTGGTTTAGGCTTTCTTTAATTTCTGTCAGTAATGTCTTATTATTATCAGTACATAAGTCATTTCCTTGGTTAAATTTATTCCTAAGCTTTTTATTCACTTAGATGCTATTGTAGATGGAATTGTTTTCTTAATTTCCTTCTTAGATTGTTCATTATTGGTGTATAAAAACCAAACTGATTTTTAAATGCTGATATTATTCCCTGCAATTTTGCTGAATTCATGTATTAGCTTTCATGTGGATGTCTTTGAGACTTTCTATCTATCATCATGCCCTCTGTGAATAGGTATGATTTTATTTCTCTTTTCCTGATTGGATGCCTTTTATTTCTTCTCCTTGTTTGAGTGTGGCTAGGACGTCCAGTACAATGTTGAATGGGGTGAGAGAAGGCATTCCTACCTTGTTTCTGATCTTAGGGGAAGCTCTAAAGTTTTCCCCACTGAATAGGATTTGAGTTGTGAGTTTGTTTTTCCATAAAGACCTTTCCTATTGAGGAATTTTCCTTTGAGTCTTAAATCATTGAACACCTTTGTCACAAAATGTGTTGGATTTTGTTAGATGCCTTTTCAGCATCAATTGAAATGATCGTGGGGGGGGGATACTTTATAGGAGCTCACTCTTTTACAACTTATTGAGACTTCCTTTTGTGGTCTCGCACATGCACTCTCCTGGAGAGTGGCTCCTGCAGACTGGGGGAGAATCATCCTTTTATTTTAGTTGGGAGGCGCATTCTGCATATGAAGATGCTTCAGAAAGTTCATGAAAAAAAAATTGGATTTAAAAAATAATCACGGACCTTCTGGTTAACAGCTAAGTGCTTTAGAACGGAGCCACCAGAGGGGATAGAGGATGTCCAAATTCTCTGTTTTCTTATTGGTATTTTTCTAGATGTTATATTCATTTTGCAAGTCTGCTATATTTACTTCAGAGACAGAGATTAGCCCCTTCTCTGAGAACGCAGCCAGGTTCTACCTTCGTGCTGGCTGCAGCCGCTGCAACAGGAGGGGGAGGATTGGAGCAAAAGAGATTTGTTGCCTTTTGAAATTCACCTGTTTCTCATTTCAGTGTGTGGTTCATTGCTACAACTCTCCGCTTACTTTTCTTAGTTCTTACAGAGTTAAGATTACAGATATCTAGTTAGTTGATTTGGGGGGTACTTGTGCGGGAGAACCAGGATCTCAGATATGCTCGTGCCACCATCTTCTCAGAGGCCTGGCAATTCACTGTTTGACCCACAGGGATATTGGGGGATGGCTGATAGACGATCATGTCCTTGTGATGAAGTATCAAAGATAACAAGCTGTGAACTGGTTGGACCAGTATAATAACACTGGTGTGACCTCACCTCATGAAGAGCGCCAGAACACCACTTTCAAAGTCTACTCGGACTTTCTCTTCAAATTTGACTTCTCCCGCATGCCAGTTTCCATGGTCCCTTGCATAGCATCATTGTCACCACGGTCACGACAGTGTGATTCCAATGTTTTTAATTGGAGCAACTGGAAGAATTGAGAGGAATTGAAATGCTGAGTTTGGTAGGAAGAGCAGGTTTAGGACAACAGTGAGGAAACCAGTCTAGTTTGGGAGATATTACATGACTGACATTCAGCATGAAGTTCCAAGTGGAGATGCTATATAGAATGTCGGATACATGACACTGAAGAACTTCTAGAGTAGTATAAACACTTGGAGATTGTTAGCACATGGGATGTATTGAAATCTGTGAGGCTGAACAAAATCAAAGTCTGAGTACTGGGACATTCTTCCTTCCAGAGGTCGGAAATATGAGACGTGACAAACAGAAGATGTTGAGGAGGAGGTTAATTAGGCAGGAAGATGACCAGGAAAGTGATGTAGACTCCGAGGGAAGAATTGTCCAAGCAATGCTTCAAATACAGAAGACAGAATACAGAAGACATCCACAGAAGACAGCATGGATGATTGCCAGAGCGACTAAGGTGAGAACGAAGGTGTTCCCATTTGGTTTGATGACTGGGAAGTAATTAGTTCACCTTGACAAAGCCATTGGGTTATGGGTGGGGGCAAAATTCTGACCAGAGCGGATTCAAGAGAAAGTGGTGGGAGAGGAATAAGAGACAACAAGTAGAGACCGGAGTTTTGCTGTAAAAATCGTGTGCGAGCTGGAGAGTTATTTGATGTCCGGGGAGAGAGCGCTTTATTTGTTTGCTCATTCGCTGGAAGAATCCCAGTGCAGACTCATGGGACTGAATCTATAGAAAGGGAGGAATTGATTATATAGGTGAAAAGAGGGAGAATTACTGCAGTGATGTCCTGGAGTCAGTGAGAGAGAGGAGCTTCAGGGAACAAGAGGAGGGTTAGATTTAGACAGGAGCATGGTGAGCAGATTCATTGTCGTAGGAAGAAAGGTGGAATATATGGGTACAGACAATGGTAGGTGTTTGATATACAGATGCGAGCACATGGACTTTTTTTATTGGTTCTATTTTCTCAGCAATATGGGACACAAAGTCATCAGTTAAAAGTGGAGAGGGAAAAGTCAGACTTAGGAAGAAGTATGACATTCAGGAAAGTGGGAGAGTGAATGGACTAAGGAAATGTACTAGTAGGATTTCCAGGCAGACTTTTATAAAAATGTAAGGAATTCTTTTGATGACTAGGAACTGAAGGCTAAGGATTTATACATTTTTTTCCCCACAGCATACTCATGGGAACTATGCTATGGGCCTTGGGATACAAAGAAAAGTAATAAGTGGTCCCTGAACTCAGAAATTTAAAATTGAGTGTTAAGAGACAAGTAGCAGTACATAAGCAATTAAAATACAATTTAATACAAAAGAAGAAGTGTATGTGACAGTATGTGTATAAATTTACTGAATATAAGAGGCCTTTGAATAGTTTATGGGAATGGGTATTATGAATAAAACTATGCAGGGATTAAAAATACATTTTTGGCACTCAATAAACTTGTCCTAACTTGTTAGAATATGCCTCAGTAGGATCTAGTTTGAAACACTAGGTCTTGAATGAGGATAGGACACCGGTTTGAAAAGAGACCCTAGCAGAACACCACAACTTCTGCTAAAATTGAAGAAAGAGCAAACATCACATTGATGGTGAAACTTGTGTGAAGAATGGTGAAATCAATAATGTTTTAAGAAAAGTTCGTGGGGATGATGCCCTGAAGAAATCAGCAGCTGATTAATTGGTAATTCCTTTTCAGGAGGGAAGACACAATTTTGAAGTCAGAAGTGACAAACCATCGACATCAATTTGCAAGAAAACCACCTTGCTTGTGCCTTAACAGCAGGAAAAAGCAGCCAACATCATCATCATTTGAATTGGTTCACTTTATAGAATTTTGACTGCAAAATTAAAGTAGAGCAAACTTTCTGCTTGATTGGTACACAACTGTTGTACCCAGATCAGCTTCAGACAAGACTAGAACTTTCAATGGGGCATTTAAACGAGCAAGGTCAAGAAACCTGAAGCATTTCTTAAAAGAATTGTAGAGGAGATGAAGCATGGCTTTTCTAGCATGTTCCTGAAGATAAAGCACCAAGGAATGGCTACCAAAAGGTAGTAGTTCAGTGAAGGCAAAAGCTGACTTGTTAAGAGTGAATGTCAAGGCATTTTTGGGTATTTTTCTTTAAAAATTTTGTTTGTGGACTTTCTGGAGGACCAGAGAATGATAGTATCTACTTATTATGAGAGTGTTTTGAGAAAGTTAGTCGAAGCTTTAGCAGAACACCCAGGAAAACTCTACCAGAGAGACCTCTACCATAATACTCTTGCTAATTTCTCTCCTCAAACAAGGGTGATTTGCAAGTTTTGATGGGAAATCATTAGGAACCCCTCTTACAGTCCCACTTCTCTTTGTTTCCCAATCGTAAAGACTCATCAGAGGGCATCCATTTCTCTTCAGTTAGTAAGGTATAGAAAAGACTGCCACATTAATCAAGTAGTGAGTGTCGTTAGGGATGGACTAAATAGATGGTATCATTTATAAATGTGTCTTGTTCTTGTGAAGCATATATTGGGGAATACAGTTTATATACTTTTACTCTTTTTGATTCCATGTTCCATGTATGCTTGATGCCCCTCATATGTTTAAAATCTTCACAGGAAGGAAAGAGATGATGTAGAAGTGATATCATGACTGGGTTTGGTAGAACAGGCAAATTTAGAGAGAGAAAGGTGAAGATAGAGTATATAAAATGATCAAAGACCAACTACTGGAGGGACTTAAGGCTAAAGAACTATCATCACCTGGTAGGGTTGTCAGATAAAATATAGAATGTCCATCCCCTTACAGAAGGGTCGGGGGAAGGAGACGAACCAGTCAGGGTGCAGTATAGCACTGGTGAAACATACAACTTTCCTCTAGTGCTTTAATGCTCCCCTCCCCATCCCACTATTATGATCCCAATTCTACCTTCCAAATATGGCTAGACCAGAGGATGTACACTGGTACAGATAAGAACTGGAAACACAGGGAATCCAGGACAGATCAACCCCTCAGGACCAATGAGAGTAGCAATACCAGGAGGGTAAGGGGAAGGTAGGGGAGAAAGAGGGAACCTATCACAATGATCTAAATATAACTCCCTCTCTGGGGGATGGCCAACAGAAAAGTGGGTGAAGGGAGACATCGGGCAATGTAAGACATGAAAAAACAATAGTAATTTATAAATTATCAAGGGTTCGTGAGTGAGGGAAGGAGGGAGAAAAATTAGGACTCAAATAGGAAGGCTCAAATAGAAAGAAAATTTTTTCAGAATGATGATGGCAACAAATGTACAAATGCGCTTGACACAATGGATGGATGTATAGATTGTGATAAGAGCTGTACAAGCCCCCAGTGAAGTGATTTTTAAAAAAGAAAAATATCCACATATCTACTAAGAGATACATACAAGAATGTTCATGAAAGTGCTGCTTGCAATTATAAAATCCTTAAAAAATATATAGAATGTCCAATTGAATTTTAAATAAACAAAAAATTTTTTTAGTATAAATATGTTGCATGCATATTTATCCAAATTGAATTTAGGTGTCCTGCCACATACTACATCTGGCATTGTTATCACTGCAATTTAGGGAAACCAAAAGAACATTATACCAGAGGACGGGAGAATTATAAGAAAGAAAACTGCATTCAGTGGTGACAAATGCTTCAGTGACGCTCTGGGAAGGAGATGTCCTGAGGGTATCATTGGGAGGCTTTGATACAGCAGTGATGGCCCATAATAACAGCTAGGACTGCTCAGCAGAGGAGTTTATCCACAAGAAAGGAGAGCAATCTCCAGTCCCAAGCGGATGGGGAAACAGAGCTCGATCCCTGGGATGCGGAACGTATTTAGAATATTTAGGTAATGCATCAACAACCAAGAGCCCATCTGCGTGGCCCTCTGTAGAGGTGGAAATTGACCATATGTTGGAGTCACAACTTAACTGGCTTGTTATTCCAGGGCTTAGGTATCCCCTGTGGAGACAAGACTAGAGAAGAGGATGCCATTATTGCAAATGAAATATGAGAGAGAAAGCGGCATGGAAATCCTACCGTTATCAAAATGTTCACTTTAACTCAATTGTAGACCAAATTCAGATACCGCCAGATGGAAACTGGATTGTGAAGTTCAGATTCTGTATCATTTAGTGGAATATACTTCTACCCAGGGTGGCCTGTCTCATTTGGAGTTTGCTTCATTATGACTGTATAAATGAAAACGTCAAAGCGATTCCACGAGAGCCAAGAACTGCTATGAAAAAACAAATAATGGCAAAACTTTCCCTGTCAGATACAGGGGCTTGGTCACTGGGTTTGTAGGTCCAAGGGCTGTGGACTACCAGTGGGTAGAAGCATCAGAATGACGGTGACATGCTTCTCAAGCAACGTTTAATCTTTAGGGACCTCCAGGGTTCGTGGTGCCATTGCACAATATTTATTGCTGAAATGCCTACCCCTGGAAAAAGAGTTGGCAGGTTTTCAAACAAAAAAATGAGGGCTAACAGAGGGACCTTTGACAATTAACTCTTAATGGATTAGAGTCAAGCACAGCTCGGTGCTCACAGATCTTAAAAAAATATTCCCATCTATCTTTCTCTCTGAATGGAGCGTTCATCTTGCCAGTTCCTATAGTTAATTAGATTGTTAACTCAATCTATTTATAGCAGCAAACACTTCACTGGCTTGTAGCAAATGCTGATTATTAATCAGGGTCCTCTACTGACTCAGGGTGGAACAAAATGTAATTATTCAAATTAGATTTAGGCCAAGGTCCAATGACCTCACAGGCAGCACCCTGATTTTGCAAGCACAAGTTTCTGTAAACTACGTCTCTGCAAGATGTAGAGATTCCCGTCTTCAGAAGCCTTGGGGTGAATAGTGATGCTGAGTGTAGGCATCTCCCAGCATCCTTAAAAGGATTGCGTTCTCTGCTATAAATGTACCTATGCACCTGCCAGCTCATGACTCAAAATCCGCCTCACCGAGTAAATCATTATACAAAGGAGCTATGAATGTAGAATTTTAATAGCAAATCAATGAAAGTTAATTTTCACAGACGCTATTAGGGAGGCTGTGCACCAAGCCTGTCTCCTATCATAGATCACATTACTTAATATTTTGGGAGAAAAGGTACGAGTTTATGTCGGAGATAGAAAATAATAATAAAAAGACAGATAGTAGAATGGCCCAAGCCTCCTGACTATATTTGACCAAGTGTCCTCCCCAACATTTACCATTTACACCTGTAATGAGAAATAAGGATGCCCTCAGGGTCGGTGGCATAGTGGGTTACTTGGGCTGCTAACTGCCAGGTCAGCAGTTCGAAGCTATCAGCCTCTCCATGGGCGAACGATGGGGCTTTCTACTCCTGTAAAAGGTTGTAGTCTAGAAAACTCACAAAGGCAGTTCTCTCCTGTCCTATAGGGTCGCGAGGAGTCGGAATCGACTTGATGGAAGTGTGTTTCTCAAGGTGGGTAGGAGTGCCTGGATGATGCAAATGGTTAACACCTGACTGCGACCGAAGAAGGGTGGCTTGAATCAGAAGAAAGGCCTAGTTAATCCGAGACGGAAAGCCCCATGGAGTACAATTGTACTCTGATTTCAGGACTTGGAATCAGCTTAAAGGCAACTTGTTTTTGTAGTTCCGGGTAGGTAGAATGGAGCAAGAAAACCTAAGAGGAGTTCGATGGGGAGTTCGCAGTCTCTCTGAAGGAGAAGCTTCAATAAAGGGAGAATGGGTCCTCCCATATTAAGCTCTGACTCCGGAGTCAGGGGAGCCCAGCATTGCTACCGCCTCACCTCCCCCACCCAGCCCCTGGAGTTAGATACACATTACTCCAACCTCCTGCTGCCTTTGGGCCTCTCAGAAGGGCTCTTCATCTTCGTGTGGATGTTCTGAAGAATCCAGAAATTGCTGCGGAGGAATACGTGATTTCATGGTATTTCCACTTGTCTGGTGTTTAGTCAGAGATTGGCTGATTAGTTCCAAGGAACAAAAATCTGTGCAGATAAGCTCCAGCAAAAATGGTGTGTGTGTGTGTGTGTGTGTGTGTGTGTGTGTGTGTGCATTTATCTTGAGTTTCACAGAGAACCAGTCAAATGTTAAATCAAGACAAGAGCAGAATGTTCATGCGGATTATATGCCAATAAAACTAAGTAATAAATGTCATCATACAATATGTGGCCTTCTGTGACAGGCTTCTCTTACTTAGTTTTCACATTACATCTATGCTGTAGCATGTAATAGTACTTCATTCTTTTTTATGGTTGAATAATATTTCATTATGTGACATACCACATCTTGTTTATTCATTAGCTGATGGCTGTTGAGGTCAGTTCCCATTTTGGGCTATTGTGAACCCTACTTTTAAGAGCATGGGTGTCAATATTTTAGGGGCTGAGCACATGTGTGTAATTTCTCTGTATATTCCTTAGAGTATAATTACTAATTCTTTGGCTAAAGGGCTAATTCTATGGTTATCCTTTCCTATTTCTCACAGAAGCTGCTCCATTTATATGACCACCAGCAGTATTTGAGGCACCATTGTTTTTTAATTCTAAATTTGGGGGCAGTAGAGTATCTGCCCTATTTTGACCTCAGAAGTAGTTCCCCTTGGTTAGCTCAATCAGTATAGCCCAGGAAATGAGGGGTCAATGAGAAAAGAGGGAGGGCAGTCGAACGACACAGTCGTGTATCAGGTAGGCAGAGGCCCATGGTGGAACACTGCTCAGACAAGAAGGATGGGCTAGGGATCTTGGAAATGTTTCTCTTCCTAAGTTCCACTCCCAACCAAGTAACCTTTAAAACAGTTCAGGATCCTGGAAGTGGTCAGTTGATGACAATTTGTTACCTTTGATTAAGCAGAGCTGGAAACCCCCTAAGGATAAGGCACAGCACCCGCGAGGATCTGGCAGTAAATCATGTTAACTTTGAATAGGCATTTCTTACATCAAATCTCTTAGCAAAGAAAAGCTCAAATCCAGCATGGAGGTGTTCACCAACCTGTCCAGGATCCCCAAGTGCGGTGGTGACAGTCCTGGAAGTAGAGACTCCATGCTACTGATTGGATTCTCAGGCCACCTGTTGTCTGGAACCTTAATTAGTATCCTACCTTGTTATTTTGGGATCTAAATTTCCATGCTTTATTCATGCCTTTGGGGAATTTGTAGACAAAGCCTCACTTGCATATTCCAAAATGAGTTGCTTTATCAAAATCCCAGGATGGAGTCAAACCCATCTGCTTCCTCTGCTGCATTAACTTATTTGTTGCAGTAAAGCCCCAGCCAGTTGTCAGAGAGATGCAGTTATCGGAAAGAAAAGTGATTTTGAGGGAAAGATTTGGGGGTCACTGAGATTTATTCACCCTCTATGCAAAGTCTGTGTAATGTGTGCGGTAACTGAGGTCACCTTGGCATAAAGCACGGCTCACGCTTTGAGCAGCTGATCGTGCAGCCTGAACTCGAGGGGAATAGTAAGCAAAGGATTCCCACCACAAAGGTTTAACAGTCAGGAGCTCAAGGTACTGCAATGGAAATGAGGCCGCGGCGCAGCATTTTAACCGAGCAGTACCCTGGAGTCTGTCTCCTCGTATTAAGGCTCTCAAAAATTATTGATTTGGATTCAAATGGGGAAGAGGGATTTAACATTTGCCTTGTTTTCTGTGAAACTCAAGATAAATGCACACTGGCAAATCTGTGGTGGAGTGTGTGTGTGTGTGTGTGTGTGTGTGTGTGTGTGTGTGTGTGTCGTATAGAGAAAGAGAGAGAGAGAATAAGAAGGGAGGGAATGTGGGTGAGAGAGGAAGAGGGGAAGGGAAGGGGGGAGAGAGAAAGAAAGGAGGGGAGAGGGCAAAAGAGAGAGGAGGAAGAGAAGAGAGGAGAGGGAGAGTGAGGAGGGGGAGAGGAATGAGGGAGAGATTGAGGAGCAGATACAGATATCTGGGGGTAGAAACTTAAATAGCAATGGATAGTAAGCCGAAAAGATACTTTCATTTTATTCCACATTTCTGGTGATTTATGACAATTTATGACAGTATTTGTTTTCTTGGTGGGGCATAAGGGGGCAGGGGTTCTCATTTCTGTTTTCTAGGCCTGTCGAAGAGGAGCCCTGGGCATAGTGGTTATGCGTTGGGTTACCAGCCACAAGGTGGGCAGTGAGAAAGTACCACCCTTCCTTCAGGAGAAAGACTTTAACTCCTCTAAAGAGTTGCAGGGTGTCTAAGCGGTCAAGTGAGGTGGCCGAGTCCCCATGGACTGGCAATTCCAATGTTAAGTGAGTCCGATTCCCAGATCAAGAATTGTAGGCAGTGTTGCTTCTCTCGTACTTCTGTCTCCAAGAGGACCTCCAGACAAGGCTGGTGACAGTGATGGACGGTCCCCTCCTGCCTCCTGATGGAAGCCCCACATTGGACACAGAAGGGGAGAGATAGTTGACGCCTCAGTCGGGAGTGGTCAGCTCACAGGTCAATATAAAGTCAACCCGACATTGCTGTCGCAGCGGCTTGTTAGGGCTGTGGGCTTTGATGTACAGCCACAGCACTTTGTAATTCAGAAAATGCGCTGCTGAAAGACTGCTCCAGGAGGGGCCCCTGTAACCAGGAGTCCGGTGATCTGGAGCCTAGTTCCAGCTTAGCTTTGTAACCTTGGGAGATTTCTCAATGCCTTTGAGGTTGTTTCTCCATCTCATAGAGAGGTGAGGTGGAGTAGATTAACATCTCCTATCATTCTTGACTAGGATAATGAATGTGAAAGTACTAGAAAGAAAGGAAGCCCAAAAGAAGGAAGGCAGGCGAGGTATTGTCAATATACTGTATATATTCATGTATAAGCTGAGTTTTTCAGCACATTTTTTTAATGCAGTTTTTGTGGTGAAATTAGGTGCCGAGGCTGATATCTGGGTCAGCTTATAATCGAGTAGATATGGTACCCAAATTAGGCAGAATTCCCTTTGGAACATATCCCTTTGTAGGGTAGGGAAAATGAGAGAAAAGAATTAACGTTCTTCTGAAACAGCATCACATACTTTGTCTTATTTAATCCCATCAAGAGTCCCTGAGTGGCCCAAATGGTTAACCTGTGTGGTGCTTAGCTGTTCCCACCAGAGGCACTTAAGAAGAAAGGCCTGGTGATCTACTTCTGAGGGTCAGCCAATGCTAACCCTGCACATCATAAAGGTCTGAGCCACAACTGATCAGAGGGATGGTGCAGCACCAGGAGTTGCCATAAATTGGGAGCTGGTTTGATGACAGTTAACAACTAACATGATATTAGTCCTATTTTGCAGATGAGTTAACTGAGGTTCAGAAAATGCTCAGTCATTGACAGAGGCGATACTAGACGTTTGGCTGATATCAAAGCTGTGTCTAAGATCCCTGGTCCCCACCTTGGGATTCAGGCAAGATTTACTTGGACATTAACAACTCATCTTCTCTCCCTTGCTTCAGTCACTTATAATTGTTATATGACCTTGGGAAAATTAACTCTTGAAACTTGGTTCCTTGTGTTAAAAATAGGTTTCATACCACTGGTGTTTCAGGCTTGTATGAGGCTGAAACAAGTCGGTAAAATGCTTCCCCAGTGTGGGCACAGAGAAAGTACCTCATCTCTTCCCACCTCAGCTCTGCTCCTTAAGTTGGATCTGTGCCTTGAGGCTTCCCTTCTTCCTTGAGCAAGAAGAATGAGAAAATGTCAGTGTATATTATCTTTTCATTTTTACTGACATTAACATTTTTTTGAGAAACACCCTTAGATATGTTCCATGCCAGGCTCCTAGGCAAGCTCTCGGGGGGGAAAGTACTGGAGGGAGGGCATACCGTGAGCTGCTGCTCCATGCCAAGTGACTCAAGCAGAACATGTTGAGGTCATTGATTATTGCATCTATCTCCCTTAATAAGAGGAAAGTCATGTCCTCATTTTTCTCTCTTACTGCTTACTATTAATCCCACTTAATATTTATCAAGGGAAGTGTTGATAAAGTCTATCAAAATAGCATTATTCCACTTTTAGATGGTGACTTGCTTCATACATTTAACTCTCCTTCGTTCTACCCAAATTCCATCGGAAATGGTCAAAGAAATACTGGGAACAGCTTGCTGCAAATCTTGAAAACGGAGAAGGATGCCACCAGCAAGTTCAAAGAGTCCTAGAAGATGCAGGTTGCACAATGCCGGGTTTAGGGTCTTACTGTCCAGTAATGACAAACAACCCACGGAAAGCTTGAAAATAGGGACGTAGGGAAGCATTGATCCATCTGTAATTCAACCCAGGTGAAATACCCATTTATAAAATGAGTGAATAGAGTCCCTCTCTAGAAGCCCAGACAATCTCGCAGCTCACCACAACTGGAAGTAAAATTGGCTCAACTCTGAACCCCCCAAATGACTTTGGGCAGGTGGATCTTGACTCTGTTGGAGCAGCTGCCAAGTAGAATGGAGGTATCATGGCAGGCCTGCACTGAGGGAACTCAGGAAGAGGTTGGCTGGAGGAGACTATAGTAAAGGCAGCGAAGCAGCTGTTAGCGGTGAACTTTTTTGTACGCAATTTGTCCTGCCTTCTTGGGATGGAGCCATGAAGGTGCAGTGGTTAAGTGCTCAGTTGCTAATCAGAAGGTCAGCAACTCAAGGTGACCAGCTGTTCCATGGAGGGCGGTTGGCTTCCACGAAGGTTGGCAGTGTTAGAAACCCTATGGGAAATCTTACTCTGTCCTATAGTGCTAAGAGCCAGAGTCCACGCAACAGTGATGGGTTGATTAGCTTTTTGGTTTTGTTTTGCAACTTCTCAGTGCAAACCAAACTGCACTGCGTTTGGAAAGATAAAGCTGCAAAGGTATGAAATGCTCCCTTCCCCTTCTGTCTGAACTAAGCAGTCAAAGATCCACTCAGTTTCTGATAAGGCACCTTTCAGCTTCCAAAACAGGACACATGTCAACAGCCATTCCTTAACTCAATGTTTTACCGAACACTTTTTATAACCTGGACATTATGGAAGGCCCCAGAGATAGGAAGCAGATGTATTTGGATGCTGCCTTCTAGAGTTTAAAATCGAGGGTTGGGGGAGTGGGGCATATAGTCCCTACGTGACGAGAACATGACAATGCAGAGTGGGTTGGGAGAAGTACAGGGTGCCTTGGGAGCCCAACAGGGGTAAGTGACTGAAAATGAGATCAGAATGGCAATTATCAGCTGAAATCTAAAGGATGTAGAAGGGCCATCCTGGTGAAAATGAGGTTTCATTCAGAGATAACATCATGTGAAAAAACCCAGAGTTAAGACAGAAAGGGAACACAGGACGATGGAGCTCAGAGCTGCAAGGATGGGTAAACAGGCAAAAAACCACCGCGCCTCGGAGGATATTCGATACCTTGTCCCAGGAGAAATCAGGGGGAGAAATTAGGTGAATTACTAGATCCTTTCAGAATTTCTGCACAAGATTAAAGAAGACACCCTATTCATGAAAACAGAACACTCTGGGGCTAGGAAATACAGCTGTCAGATCAGAAATATAATCCTTAAATTAAAATTTTAAACAAAGGCAACATTGAGAAAATTGGATCCTAGAGTAAATTTAATTGGTGAACAACATGAGTAGGTTGAAAACTTCTTCCAGAACACAGAGGAAAGTAACACAGACATCACCATAGTGCATGTACTGGAATAATATATGGAGGAGAAATCCAACCACTTCAATGCCAGTATATACCAAAAACTCACTGTCACCGAGTCAATGCTGACTTCCTGGCAACCCCTGTGGGTTTCCCAGACTGTAACTGTTTACTGGAATAGAAAGCCCAGTCTTCCTCCTTTGGAGCTGCTGGTAGTTTTGAACTGCCGACCATGTGGTTCACAGCCCAACTCCTAACCACCACACCACCAGGGCTCCTCGCAGGTATAATAAAAATGTCCCAAAGAGAGGGCAGCTTGAGGAGAGGCTACTCTCTATAAAAAATAGAGGAAGAAGCCGAAGCAGATGAAAAAGGAACAAATTTCTCAATTGAGGAAACTTTTGAGCCTTCGGACTGAAGGATGTGTTCAATATCAGACAGCATTAAGGTACCAACTTCCACACAGCCTAACGTAAGTTCCTCCTTACATTCAGAAAACAAACAAAAGCAAACAACAGATTACCTGGGGGTGGGGGCGGGGGTAGGGTGGGGGGTGGGGGGGGGAAGCATCCGTGGCCTGCTTTTCTACCGTATTTATTGTGGGAAGTCACGGAACAATGCCTGCAGAATTTTAAAGGAAGAGATGGTACCTAAGAAATTCATTTTGATTTATGGATGAGGGCAATATAAAATTTATTTTCAAACAGTCAAGAACTCATAAAAGATATCATTTCCATGAGAAAAATTCCTTGAAGATATTTTAGAACAATTCAAGGGAAAAAATTAGATTAAAGAACTAAAATTGTGAGAATTCAGGTCATCATAGAATTTTTTTACAAGGGAAGTAACCAGTAAAATTTAGAATTCATGTAGAAATAATTGCTTAATTAATATCACATGCAAGTAATATTTTGCTGATAATCATCCAACACTGGCTGCAGCAGTACCTTGACAGGGAGCTGCCAGAGGTTCAGGCTAGACATGGAACAAGGGACATCCTTATTGATGTCAAATGGATCTTGGATGAAAGCAGAGAAGACTAGAAATATGTTTACTTGTGTTTTGTTGACTATGCCAAGGCAGTTGACTGTGTGAATCATAACAAACTATGGATGACCTTGAGAAAACAGGAATTCCAGAACACTTCCTTCTATTCCTACAGAACTTGTACACGGACCAAGAGGCTGTTGGGGGAACAGAACAGAACGATGCATGGTTTAAAATCAAGAGAGGTGTGTGTATCAGGGCTGTGTCCTTTTACCATATGCTTTTAAATCTGTATGCTGAACAAATAATCAGAGAGGCTGGATTATATGAAGCAGAACTCAGCATCAGGATTAGGGGACCACTTATTGATAACCTGTGATATGGAGATGACACTATCACTTTCCTGACAGTGCAGAGAACTTGAATCACTTGATGAAGATCGAGGTTTTAGCCTTCAGTATGGACTGCCACTCAATGGAAAGAACACCCAAATCCTCACAACTGGACTAATAGGTAACATCATGCAAAATGGAGAAAAGATTGATGTTATCAAGGGTTTTATCTTGCTTGGATACACAATCAATGCTTATGGAAGCAGCAGTCAAGAGATCCAATGACACATTGCATTAGATATATCTGCTGCACAGATATATCTGTGTTGAAAAGCAAGGATGCTACTTTGAGGACTAAGGTGCACCTGAACCAAGCCGTGTATGTTCAGTCACCTCATATGCTTGTGATATTGGGCATTTAATAAGGAGGACCGAAGAAGAATTGATGCCTTTGAATTGTGGTGCTGGAGAAGAATATTGAAAGTACTATGGCCTGCCAGAAGGACAAACAAATCTGCCTTGAAAGAAGTACGGCCAGAGTGCTCCTTGGAGGCAAGGATGGAGAGACTTCGCCTTACATACTTTGGACATGTTGTCAGGAGATACTAGTCCCTGGAAAAGGACATCATGCTTGGTAAAGTAAAGGGACATTGTAAAAGAGAAAGGCCCTGGAAAAGATGGATGGACACTGTGGCTACAACAATGAGCTCAAGCATTGGAGCAATTGTGAGGCTGGTGCAGGACCAGGCTGTGTTTCATGCTGTTGTGCATAAGGTCGCTATGGGTTGTAACCCACTGATGGCACCTAACAGCAACCATTGTTGCTAACCAGATTATGAAACTGATCAAAAAGGTTAAAATGTAATCATTACCTGGATCAAAAGAGACAGCTTATTTAGATAAAACCTTGGGAGTGTGGAGAAAGGGAAGAAGTAAATGGAAGCTCTTTGAGGACATGACTTCTGTCTGGTTTACTAACTATTTTATCATCAGATTTAGGACAGTGTTTGGCACATATTAGGTGTTGAATGAATGAATTAAAAGTGCGATAAATCTCTTCTAATTGATTAGTATGAAAAATCCTGTGAAACACAAATAAAAAAGACAATCTAATATAAAAGGTCAAATGATAAAAAAGCCAAACAAAACAAAAAAACTCCCTCCAACTGAATTAATAAAATGCAAATGTGAATAGTTAATTGTAGCCAGCAATCCCCACCCATCAATCTGATTGTCAAAAAGACCTACAATACCAAGTCATAAGTGTGGAATGTCTGATAATTCCAAGTGTTGGTGACCATATGGAGAAACAAGAAGTCCCTCTGTCTATTAATGGATTGTAAATTAATATCAAGCTCAGTTGAAGATGTTCATGTCTTCTGATTTACCAATTCCATTTGTAGACATGTACCCCAAAGCTGCTCCTGAAAATGTGCCCCCCCTCCATCCACAAACCATCCAAGAAGGTTCATTAGGCATTGTTAGTAATCATGAAAAATTATACACAATCTAAATGTCTGTTAAAAAGAGGATAAATAAACCAGTTTATTGATGTAAAGGAATAATACACAACAGTCAAAATAAATAAACTAGATCTTGGTGTTTCCGCTAAATAAAAAAAGATTATATTAAATGGAAAAATCCCAAAATTCACAGCTAGCAAGTTGTTTCATACTCACCGTGACCCTATAGGACAGGGTAGAACTGTCCCTATGGGTTTCCAAGACTAAAGAGAAGTAAATTACAGAATCATATGTTTACCATGCTAGCACAGACACATTTAATAAGTACCCCAAACGGGATATACATCACTATGACTTACATATGCCTACAAGTTATTGTTCGGTGCTATCCAGCTGACCTGAGCTCATAGAGCTCTTATCACAACAGAACAAGACACTGCTTGGTTCTAGACCATCCTTACAGTGGCCTGTTTGAGAACACTGTTGCAGCCACCTTGTCAATTCATCGTGATCAAGGTCTTCTTTTTCACTGACCTGCTAGCTGGACCAGACATGATGTCCTTTTCCTGGGACTGGTCCCTCCTGATAACATGTCTGAAATTCGTGAGACAAATTCTCCCCATCCTTGCTTCTAGGAGCACTGTGCATGTACTTTGTCCAAGACAGATTTCGGATTCATTTGCTCTTGCAGCAGTCCATGCTATATTTGATATTCTTTGCTGATGCCATAATTCAAACACACCAATCCTTTCCCTATCTTCCTTATCATAGTTCATCTTTCACATGTAGATGAGGCAACGGGTGTGGGTCAGGTGCACCTGAGTCCTCAAAGTGACACCGTTGCTCTTCAGCACTTTGGAGAAGTCGTGTCCAGTGCAGTCAGTTGTTTGATTTCGTGCCTGCGCTTCCAGGTGTGATCACTGTGGAACCAAGGCTACATGGGTGCATAGTTCTTTGTAACAGTAAGGAGAAGAAAGGAAACATGCCCAATTCATGCTAATGGTTGCCTGGGGGAAGATACAGAATAATTTATGACGCTATAGATTAGAATAAAGGACTTCAAGCTTAATATTTTGCTTCTTTTATTCAAAAATTTCTGAGGCCAAGTAACAGAATGCTAACATTTGTTAATCCTGAATGATGGATATATGGGTGTTTGTTATATTATTCTTGTACTTTAAAAATTTTCTAAAACCTTTCACACTCCCCCAAGAGTGTAATAAATATCTAACCTTATGTCCTTCCAATAATGATGCCATCAGAAGACTGACGGATGAGTTTCTACGGAGGAGGGAGTAGGCTCATGTAATGTCTCAGCTGGTATTTAAAACAAACTTCACGCATATGTGTGGTGTATGTGCATTGTTGTAGGTCGAGAGCACAATTCTCCTGGTTCCCTGGTAATTTGGAAATATGTGTGGGGAGCTTTTGATTTGCGAATATAATACACGAGAAAGGTTTTGCTACCAGAGGTCTAGTTCATACACATATGGATTTATTTCAAACAAAGCATGTTTAAACATGCTGCTGCAGTCAGTGGATGACTGTGAATATGTTTTCTCAGTTATGTACTTAGGGTGCCTTAACAATTAGAAAAGGTCCAATCAAAATAGTAACTTCAGAGGGAATCGGCTGGGTCCATAAAATTCATAGCATAGTGGTAAGCTCCGAAGGTTATGGTGACTTAAAGACAAAGATTCCCGGGGGGTAATTTTGATGGCTTGTTCTTGCAGGACACAGGATGGTCACTGTGACTTATTAGAAAGAAGTTCTAAGAAAATTGAAAACCGCTTTGGTGGGGACAAAGTCCTGAACATCACGCTGAGGAATTTGTTTCCATCAGGACAAGGCACCTTAGGACTCTCATTCCAGAATCTCAAAGAACACTTATAAGGAAAGCGATCCGAATCACTTGAGGGTGTCCGAACTGCCATTTTTGATTGCGGTGTAAATTGAAGTGCCCCAAATCTTCAGGGAAGGGTGAGAGATGGAGACATTACCTTCAGAAGACTATAGGAAGATGTGTCCAAAGACAATTGCTTCACCTTTTGATACTTTTTAAAGTAAAGATTTCTATTATTTTGTGGCAATAATTATTTATTTACCCTTGTATGTGTACTTTGGGCACTTAACGCCTCGGTTCAGGAATGTTAAACATCCTGTAATTGGTTGGTCTGCTCACACCATAAAGAACTGACGAGTCCAAAATGCCAATAACACACTTTCAGAAATATTGAGCTAGACATTTTTTTCTGCTGAAAATGACAGAAGATCCTACTATGAGTATTTTAAAGACACAAGCACTTTCCTTTTCTTATGTAATAGGAAGTCTGGAGGTTGCTGGCATTGGCTCAGTGACTCACAGCTGTCAGAGCCTGGTTCTCAGGGATTCTCTTTGTCTCCCCCTCATAGTGTGACAATGGCTGCTGACACAAGTCAAGTCCATCAAGTCCAGCGTCCGGTTAGAAAGAAGAAGGAAGGGCCGGAGAAGGAAAGGGCTTCGTTTAAAAAGCCCGATTCAGCAAAAGCAGAGGGTTTTCTAGAAATCATCAGTAATCTTCTCCTTGTTTCTCATTGTACAAAGTGACTTCTGCTGACTGCAGAAAGATGAGAAGTTGGCTTTACAGTTTTTAAACTGAAAAGCAAGGAAAACAAAGTTTGGAGTGGGTGTAAGTAATCCAACTCACAGAATCTGTTGCAAGAGTGAATAGGTTAAACGTTCGTACTAAAATAAGAAGAACAGGTATTTCATGGTTCACTCAGGAAACCAAAACCACTTGGAACACTTTAGCACAGGGAATGTAATTCAGGAAACCAGTTGTGCAGGAGACTGAAAAAACGGAACCAAATTCACTGTGGTGGTTACACAATTTTATGTCAACTTGATAAGGGAATGGAGGGGTGGAGTCTAGTCATCCGTCAGTCACGGTCACAGCCCCTTGGTCCCTCTTTGTGGGTGTGGCATTCTCATGAGGATTCTGGGAACTTCCTCTTTTTTGATTCTGCCATCAGGCGGGCTACTCTCTCTCTCTCTGCTTCACCTTCCTGTTGACAAGCCATGAGGAGCCACACTCAGAGAGCTGGAGAGGCATCACGCCAGCGCTGAGATGCTTCCACCACCACTGGATCCACAAGACTTTACACCCACTGGCCTGTGATCTTCCTGCATTCGGCATCATTGCACATGCTGTGTGAGTCTGAAGAGGAATGTATGGACTGGTATTGGACATATGGGCTAATATCCGACCTGTGGACTTGATTTGGACTGGGCTGGAATGTTTTCTTAATATATTATTACTCTTTGATATAAAGCTCTTTCCTATACATAGATGAGTCTCCCTGGATTTGTTTCTCTAGTCTACCTGGACTAACACAGCAACTTTTTATAGAATTTCTGAAGCTGTAAATCTTTATGGGAGAAGATAGCCTCATCTTTCTTCCAAGGAGCAGTTAGTGGGTTTGAACCACAGACCTCTAGTTAGCAGCTCAATGCCTAACATACAGGATTAGAAGGGCCAATCCCTGCCCACCCCCGCCCCCCTCAAAAAAGGTAGACAGTCAGGCATCCTGGAAATCAGCAACCTTCTGTGATTGCAGGAAACTATCTAAGAACCTGTGGGGAGAGAAACATCCTGGTTTCTCCTTTTCTTCCACCTGTTTCTTTCAGGGGATAAACCAGCTGGAAGCCTGTTCACAACAGGAGCTTGAAAACGTAGTCTGCAGGGATACCCCCAGGGTGCCATGCCGAAAAGAGGCTAGGAAGACACTGGAGAATAACCCTAGCTGAGACCAAGCATATTGGGTCAAAATAGAAAAGACACCTCTCTGTTAAAGTAAAGGAAGCTGTGGACAATAAAAATAAACTGGGAAGCAAAATTAATGCCAGAGACTGTAGAATGTAAGGCTCAAGCTATTAGATGAGATGAGAAAGGTTTTCTTTATTTTCTGTTGCTCTAACAAGGATGGCAGGAATTATTGAAACTTTAAGTGCTAAATTACATGGCTTCCATTTTATAAATCAGAAAATGTTGAGACTATAATGAGAAAGTCACAAAACCCACCATCATAGTACACCAGTTCCTTTGATAGATCAAAAGCAGATAAGGACATTCATCAATTGCTCATATTGAAGCATATGGCAGTAGAAAAAGCTGCAGTCTGAGCTATTCACAGCATTAAGTGTCTTAATTAATATGCAAGACAAATGAAAATAAGTGGATTAAGTCTTTAACTCAAGAAGACATACAAAACCAATATAACCATAAGAAATCAAGAGAAGGGGATCAATAGAATTAAAAACAGACACCAACACACTGAAAAGAACTGTAGAATTGATATTTACCAAGAGTGAAATTTTAAAAGATCATTCAAATAGACACACTTGGAAAACTTGATCACAGAAAAAAATGAGAGACACAAATACATAGCGTTAAAATAACAAAGGCCTTCCAGATGTTGATACAGAGATTAAATCTATTCTATGAGTTAGGCTTGACCATCAGTCTCTCCGTTTGTTGGACTGTGGTGCTTGTGTGTGGCTGTGATGCTTGGAAGCTGTGCTACCAGTATTTTAACTACTAACAGGGTTACCATGGGGAAGAGGTTTCCGTGGAGCTTCCAGATGAAAACAGACTAGGAAGAAAGGCCTGGCAGTTTACTTTTAAGATACCAAAGGAAACCCTATGGATTACAACAGCATACTGTCGGATAGAGTGCTGGGTGATGTGCCTCCTAAATTGGAAGGTATTAAAAATACTGCAACTGCTTGACACAATGGGTGGATGTATGGATTGTGATAAGAATTGTATGAGCCCCGAATAAAAAGATTTTTTTAATTAAAGAAAATACTGCCACTATAGCTGCAACAATGGACTCTGGGCTCCCAATGCTTGTGAAGATACTGCAGAGCTTGGCCATGTTTGGTGTATTTTTCTTCTGTTGTCTATGGGGTCACTATGTGTCAGACCACTTCAACAGCAACTAACGACTCAGGGTCATATGATGTATGACCTGCCATGGTTGTCAAGGTGACATTGAGTCATAGCAAGCCTTTGTGCAACAGAATGAAACACAGCCCAGTCCTGCGTCATCCTCACAATTGTTACGCTGAGCCCATTGTTAGAGCCACTGGGCCGGTCCATTTTGACTGTCTTCTTCTGTGCTGCCTCTCTACTTTACCAAGCATGTTGTCCTTCTCCAGGGACTGATTTCTTTGGACAACTTGTCCAAAGTAGATGATCTGAAGCCTTGCCATCCTTGCCTCTAAGGAGCACTCTGGCTGTACTTCTTCCAAGACACATCAGTTTGTTCTTTTGGCAGTCCATGGTACTTTCAATATTCTTCACCAGCACACCTGAAACACATCAATTCTTCTTCAGCCTTCCTTATTCAGTGTCCGACTTTCACATACTTATGAGGCAATTGAAAACACCATGGCTTGGGTCAGTTGCACCTTAGTCCTCTAAGGAACATCCTTGCTCTTCAACACTTTGAAGGGGTCGTATGCAGCAGATTTACTCCATGCAATGAGTCATTTGATCTCTGGACTGGTGCTTCATTGAGCATTTATTATAGCCCCAAGGCAGATGAAATCCTTGACAACTTCAACATGTTCTCCCAACATGATGCTGCCTATTCGGTCAGTCGTGAGGACGCTGGTCTTTACATGCTGAAGGCTTCATCCTCTGTCTTCATCAGCACATGCTTCAAGTCCTCCTGAGTTTCAGCAGGCAGTGCTGCCATCTGCACACTTCCGGTTGTTATCACCCCTTCCTCCCATCTTGATGTATGACTGAACTCTAATCAAAGAAAATCTCAGTGATGAGGATGATTTTCTAGGGAAGAGATCTTTCTGTGGCCCCTAGGCCCTCCATGTCTGGCCTCACCATGAGCTGTGTCCCTGCCCCCTTTCCCCCCACCCCCACCCCACCACTCTGTGTTCCAGACACACAGGGGGCAGCTTTCGATGTCTTACTGTGTGTCAAGCTGGTCTGGTAATCCATTCTTGTTATTTGGCTGTCATCTTACGTGTCTCTAATGGGGACCAGAGAATGCTTCTTTGAGCTCCCAGTTATGAATGTGGGTTCCCAGTTATAGCCTGCGTAGATCCAGGAGTTCTCCTGTGTATCTATTCCAACGGAATAAAAATGAAATGTATGGGCTGCTTCGTCTGCTAGACTAGAAACTTCCTGAGAGCAAGGACTGTCTCATTTGGTTTTGCATCTCCAGCATCTAGCTATGCTCCACTATCTGCAGATGCTCAGGGGGTGTTTATTTAAAACAAAACAAAACATTGCACCCCCCCCTTCCTTTCTCCCCTCCTTCTTTCCTTTCCTTTGTCAACACCCCATAATCTAGAAGCAAGATCCAGGGACTCTTCATGAAACTTAGAAGAAAGAGCGCCCAATTGATGCTTTTCGTCCTACCAGTGCTCGACTCTCTAGCTGCCGGCTGCCTGGCGAGACGTGTGGTGTGCGGGCAGGGCTCCGGGTGGGCTCCTCAGAGGGTTCCTCTGGAAGCACTGCTGCTTATCAGGAGTGGCCTGGAGACGGTGACTCAGAGAATGGCCCAGCAGCCCTGGCTGTTGCTAGGAAACCGTGGTTCCCCTGCGGAACCTGACACAACACTTGCAGGTTGCCCCTGATAACTGAGAGGGAAAGATGGGCTGTCAGAAAAGGTGGAGGGAAAAAGAAAAAGGTAAACTGAAGAAAGTATTTTTCCTTGCCCTGCACCAAATGGCATCTATCTATGGGGACTGGAGACAAAAATAGTTAAAAATGAGGACTGGCATCATGAACAAAGCAGATACGTGTGCTCTTATGTTTGACGTTGTAAAAATGTACTGAGAAAACACCAGCAAGAAGATGTCTGATCTGAAGACACCCTCGATCTTTCTGGAGCTTTGACCACAGAAAGGGTTTGGAGACGTGATTCAGATTCTGCCCCAACATTCCTGTCTCCATTCGGATTTGAGCCTCCAGGGCTGCCTGGTCAGGCCGCTTTTTCGGCTGAGTGCCTGCCCTGACCTCTGTTTAGCATGCCTCTGACCAACAGCAATTAAGCAGGTCCACAACCAAGAGGAGGCAGATGAAGGAGAAGCATCATGTAAATGCAAGATAGTGATTCTCAAGTTTGACTGTGTATCAGAATTACCTGGTGGGTTGTGTAATGACAGGTTGCTGGGCTCTATCCTCAGAATTTCTGACCCAGGAGGCCTGGGTTGAGGGAGGCTAAGGATCTGTATTCCTAATAAATTCCCAGGTGATGCTGATGATGCTGGTCCAGGGACCACACTTTGGGAACAGCTGCCCTGGACTATTAGATCTTGCAGAGAATTTAGAAATCACTTTCCTGATGAAGAAACTGAGGCCTACAGATGTGTAGTGGGCCACCCATGATCACTAAACTACAGGTGGTCGTCTCGAACCATGCTGCCCAAACTGAACACCTGTGCTTTTTCCTCTACAAAATATGCTCCAAGCGGTCGCTCTTTCAAAATTCTCGAAAAGACTCCAGATGGCCACCAACAGGGGTGGTCCTTCCAAGCGAATGCCAAGTTGCTAAATCCAACATGAACAGCAACAGCTTTGAAACCGAAGCTAGAGACAGTTTGCAGCAAGCATTGTGTTCTTTCCAGCATTGTCTCCCATCTTTCTAAAAACTGCAATAGCAAAGGAAGCATGCTGACGAGACGACACAGCTCAGGAGGACTCCCACACATTGCCAAAGAGGCAGCCCTCCAGTGCCCTGCAGTCAAGTGCCCTCCAGGGCTGTGGTAGGGAAGCCTCCTGGGCTTTGGACTCAAGCAAGCCAGATACCTTCATCTCTGTGAGCGCCAAAGGAACTCCAGGGATATATTTAGAACTTAAAAAACAACCAAGCCATCAGCAAATTGTCTCCACTTTTGTCTGAATATGGGTTTCATCAGTCATTTAGAGCTAATTATAACTGGCAGAACGCATAAAGACTTAGTCCAGCACCACTTAATTAATCAAATGAGCCGCCATTGAGTGGATTCTAATTGATGGCAACCCTCTGTGTGTCCACATAGAACTGTACTCTATGGGTTTCCATGGTTTTGCCATTTCACAAGCAGACGATCAGCCCTTTCTTCTGAGGTGTTTTTGGGAAAGTTTGGATTACCAAGGTTTCAGTTAGTACTCACGTGCTTGCCCCCTGATGCCAGTCAGAGTATGTGGTCCAGAGGGTCTCAACCACGACAACAAAAGCAAAACAACAATAATAGCTAAAACAAAAAAGGGATGAATGTAGAGTTGACTTTGACCACCCTGCCATTCTTTTTAACCAGGTTAGGACTTTTCAAGGTTCTCTGCCTTGATTTCAATCCTATGCTCTATTCCTGAGTGAACTTGCTCTTCACAAACAGGTCTTAGAAGAGAAAGCCTTAAGGGGTTGCTTGTCTATGAATCTCTTCGTTTTAATAAAGTATTTTTAAGGATGGAAACTCTCCAATGCTTGAAAAAACAATGAAGCTCCCATGATACACTTTGGGCATGATGGGCGATGAGGAGCTGTCACTAAGAACCAGGATCTCACCGAGAATTCTTTATAGTGTAACTCAGCGATGGTTCCTAATTTGTTTCCTGCTAAGGCTTACCTTGTGCCACAGTTATCTAGTGCTTCTGTAACAGGAATACCACAATACTTGTCTTTAAAAAACAGAATTATTTCCTCACAGATTAGGAAACTAGAGGACCAAATTCAGGACCCCAACTTCCAAATTCAGGACCCCAACGTCAAGGGTTGTCTCTTTCTCTGTTCACCCTCAGGGAAGGTCCTTGTCTCTCCATGGCTTCTATTCCTAGATTCCTTGGTGATTCTGTTGCTTGGACCCCTACCCCTCACCTGTGTGCTTGCCTGCTGGTTTGATCTTTTATAGCTAAAAAGAGATTTCTTTAAGACATACCCTCTGCTAAAACTGCCTCAATAACTTAACAGAGATCCATCCCATCAGATTCGACCTATGCGCATGTTGTTGTGGTTATTTGGTTCCAACCCAGAGGGACCCCATGCACAACAGAATAAAACATTGCATGCTCCTGCACAATCCTTGCCATCGTTCCTCTGCCTGAGCCCATGGATGCAGCCACGGTGTCAGTGCATCTCACGGAGGGCCTTCCCCTCCGTGTTAGCAAGTAGGATGTCCTTCTCCAGGGACTGGTCTCTCCTGACAACAGGTCCCTAGTTTGTAAGATGAAGTCTTTAGAAGTTGTTGGATTGGAGAATGTTTTGCTGTGTGTATTTTGCCACGATTAAAAAAAGTATGAAAATTTATATGAATAACAATGAGCACAAAGAAGAACATTTTCTAAAATGGACTTTGGTCATGATTGCGCAACTCTTCTTGATATGACTGAACTATTGAATTGTATGGTATGTGGATGAAGTGCCAATAAAACTGTTATTAAAAAAAACGTAAACAAAACGAAACAAAAAAATGTTGCCATCCTTGCCTCTCAGGAGCACTCTGACTGCGCCTCTTCCAACGGAGATTGGGGTGTCCTTTGTGCATCCACGGTACTCTCAAGGTTCTTCTCCAGCACCACAAGTCACATGCATCTATTCTGTCTTCTCGCATGCGTGTCCACTTTCACACGCATGCGAGGCAATGGAGGCGACCACGGCACTTCCATCCTCCAAGTCACACCCTCGCTCTTTAACACTGGAAAGAGATCTTGTAGCGCAGAGAGGTTAGGCAGAGAGGTTTGGATTTACCACACAGGCTTGGAGGAGACACAGTTCTACCCATAATCCCTTGTGTGCGGATAATACTGTCAGAGGCTGATGCCTTGTGACCCATCACTTGCATTTGCAGCATTTCTGTTCTCATAAAAACTTTGTGTCCACTAGATGGCATTCAGCAAGAGCTGGTGGACAAATTCCCTTTTTCCTCTCTAGCTTATGGATGCTAAGAAGAACGAACTGGAGCATTTCTCCTTCCTGCTGTGGCTTTATCTCTGTTCACATTGTCTCTGTCTCGTGGGGTCAACTCCATGTATGTGACTGCTACTGAGTGAGGACAGGGCCACGTTGTCCTGTGTGCGATGCTTTCCAGTTTTCGGTGTGCTTTATACACATTATTCCCTTTGAACTCACTTTTTGAATTTGTAGAAATTCACATTTCCAGTTTACCTCTGAGAAAAGAGGTTCAAATGTGTCATTAGAAAGTAGCAGATCACAAGGGTGAGAGGGTGGGGCGGGGAGGGGAAAAAAGAGGAGCTTATACCAAGGGCTCAAGTAGAAAATGTTTTGGAAATGATGATGGGAACATAGGTACAAATATGCTTAAAACAATTGATGTACGGAATATTATAAGAGCTGTAAGGGCCCCCCAATAAAATGATTCTTAAAAAAGAAGAAGAAAGTAGCAGAGAACTTGAATCTAGACCTTTGGATTTCTGACTCCTAATAGATGATATTTTATCCCAGAAAGCTAAAGCAGAGATATGTCACAAAGGAAACAAGTTTGCTGGCTGAATAAGCAGAGTGACTTTTAGAGGACTTGGGAAGGAGTCTGGCCAATGTATGAAAGAATTCCTAACCTGACTCCTAACTCCCTACTGCTCAAAGAATGCCCTGGTCTGTGGTCCTAAGGGTCAGAGTAGCAGGGTGGACAACAGTGTAGTATGACCTGTGACTGTCAGGAAGGCAAGAAAAGAAGAAAATGTGGGTTGGACTGGCAGAGAGGTAAGAGGGTGTTTTGAATGGAGCCCAGGGTTTTACAGGTAAATTCTGAGATTCTCCCCATACACTCAAGACAAGACCTACGAGAGGAAGCTAGTTTGTAAATCACATTCCAGCCGAGAAAGCAAATCAACTGTGAATGAGAAAGCAAATCAACTGTGAACGAATAGAAGGACTTGTGCAGACCAGGTTCACCCAGAAATCATCTGTATGCTTCTACTCACTCAGCGCGCCATGTAAGTGTTCTAGTGTGTTGTCTTTCATTAATATTGTGGTGGAGGGAAGTGCTTGTCCTGTACTTCAGATGTTCCCAGGAGTGCTGGGAAAAGGAACTCTGTCAACCAGCAATATTCCAGGTATTTAATTACTCCTGGGAAATTAATGTAGCAATAACGTTGACTAAGGAGTTCAAAGAGGAGGGCATTTGGGGAATGTGAATTAGCAGGCACAAAGGTACTGAAAAGGGAATGAGCTTAGCTTGGTGGTGTTGCTGCTGCGTTGTTGTTATTAAGTGCCCTCCAGTTGGTTCCAACTCATAGTGACCCTATCTAGACACAACAGAACGAAGCAACACCTATTCCTGCACCACACTCACAATTGTTTGTACGAATGAGCCCATTTTGGCAGCCACAGTGGCGTCGTCTTCCTCTTTCCACTGCCCCTCCACCAAGCCTGATGTCCTTGTCCACAGACTGGTCTCTCCTGACAACCTGTCCAAAGTATGTGAGATGACGTCTCGCCATCCTGGTCTCTGAGGCGCATTCTGGCTGTACTTCTTCCCAGACTGATTGGTCATTCTTTTGGCTGAGGTACTTTCAATATTCATCACCAGCCCCATACTACAACTGCATCGGTTCTTCTTCGGCCTTCTTTGTTCAGTGTCCAACTTTCACATGAAAATACCATGGCTTGGGTCAGGTGCAACTTAGTCCTCAAAGTAGCATCCTTGCTTGTGACATATTTACCTAGCGCAATGGGCCGTTGGCTCTCTTGACGGCTGCTCCCATGAACATTGATGGGGAATCCAAGCAAACCAAAGTCCTCAATAACTTTGATCTTTTCTCTGTTGATCCTGGTGGCACTTATCAGGGCAGTTGTGAGGATTTTGGGCTTCTTTACATTGAGCTGTAATCCAGACAGATGACTGCAATCCTTGATCGGTGTCAGCAGGTGCTTCAAGCCCTCCTCACTTGCAGCAACAAGGTCGCGCTGTCTACATGGTGAAGGTTGTTCTTAAGCTTTCCTCCAGTCACGAGGCCGCTTTCTTTTCATATAATCCAGCTTCTTTGATTATTTGCTCACCATAAAATTGAGTAAGTATGGTGAGAAGATACACAGTTTTGATGCACACTTTCCCTGATGGTAAACCATGCAGCGTTCCCTTGTTCTGTTCCCACAACTGCCTCTTGATCCATGTGCAGGTTCTGCACGAGCACAATGAAATGTTCTGTCCCTGTTGGGAGGGAAGAATGAAAACTCTTGGCTGTGTGGAGTGAAGATCCTGGGAATAAGAGAAAGTAAAATTGGGCAGGTAACTTGCGACTGGGATAGGCCTGTGGCGTCACACTAAGAAATCCTGGGCTGTACAAACAACAAGCACCCTCATCTGATTTGGGGTAAAAAGGCCTGGCAGTCTACTTCTCATCCAGCAGGCAATGGACCCCGGTGGCACACAGGTCTACTCTGACACCCAGGTCGCCAAGAGTTGGAATTGGCTGATCGGGAGCTAGTTTTAATTTTGGTGGCAAACTGAGAAGAGCTCCCTTGATAGTGGACATCACTTTTCTTTTTCTTTCTTCTTCTTTTTTTAAAGCAAGTGTGATTTTAGGAAGATTGTGTCAGTCTTGGAAGAAGTATGGCCAGAATGCTCCTTAGTGAGAAGGATGGTGAGATTTCATTTCACATACTTTGGATGTCTTGCCCCTGGAGAGGACAACATATTTGGTCAAGCAGCGGGGAACCAAAAAAGAGGAAGCTCTGTGACAAGATGCATTGTCACAGCGGTTGCATCAATGGGCGCAACCATAAGAACACTTGTGACGTTGGTGCAGGACTGGGCAGTGTTTTGCTCTGTTGTGCATGGGGTCACGATGAGCCAGAACTAACTCGATGGCACCTAGCAACAACAATGACAACAATATGTCAGCAACACATCAGGTGGCTTGGAGTAGCAATAGCCCGGAGACCTGGGCTACGGATGTGGTTTTCCCATGACCTAATAAAAGGCTGAAGTGGAGAGGCAGGCCAGAAGCGATAGAGACTAAGAGGCGTCCCCAGGGGAGAGCCAGTTGTTGTACCATTGTCGCCTCGGGGATATGGGGTGTAAAGAAGCAGATTTCCCAGCTAGTCCTTTAACCTCACATTCTAGCTGCCTGTTTTCCCAATGTGGTCTCCTGATGTCTTAATGGAGCAATCGAGCTCTGCTCATTAAAACTGTGCAGCCATTACAAGTATCACTCATTTTAAGTAACTGATTTTATCACATTTCAAACCTGCCAAGTTGATAAATTAAGCGTAATGCTGTAGTACACAATCTGGAGTTTCAGATTGAGGGAATTTTGAAAATTAGTAAATCCCGTGGCAAATGGCAGCACCTGCTGGCAAATGTGATATTACAGGCTACCTCCAGTAGACGATGCAATGGCCCAGAAAAAGATGACAGGGAACCCCGCTGCAGGGGCTGGAAGGGCTGAGGAGAGGAATCCACTGGCTTGAGGAAAACGAATCTATTCTGGGAAAAGACAGCACAATCAATCAGCGATGGCAGGAAACCCCCAAAGCTGAGCAAATCAATCCCTAGAACTTTTCAAAGATCGACTAGTTTTCGTTCGCTATGCTGAGTGCTGTGAACAGTATAAATGTGATAATAGACAACAAGGCTCTGGTCCTCATCCACGATGATAATTTAGAATGATAAATTTGAAGTCTCTAAATGCTGGACAAAGTTCTTTTAGGCTAACAGTTCAGAAACTAATACTTCCAGATACTGGCTACCCTTCCCCAAACTTCTTCAACCAGAATTCTGAATGGAATGTATTTGAAAACTGTTATGATACTAGAAATTGGTGTGTGTGTGTGTGTGTGTGTGTGTGTGTGTGTGTACCTGGAGGGCATGGATTCACGTAACTAATCTTGTTACAAGAATTCTTATATACTGTAAAGTCTGTTTTTCCAGACTACAAATACTATCATACATAATTTAAGGAAGATACCAAAATCTATATATGGTCTGATCATAGGCTGGTATATAAGAAGACTTGGTAGCTTTTTGTTTGTTTATATCCCTCTCTCTTCTTTTCCCCCAGGAATCATGGAGGACTATGTTGAGACAAACATGGTCAACAAAGTGTAAAGAGCTAAGTATGTACACATTCTATACTAGTTATGGAAAGGAACAAAATGGGGCTTGAGACGTGGCAATTCCTCCTTTGTGGTAGTTAGGTAATTTCATGTCAACTTGAAGTATAGGGGTGGAGTCTAGCCTGTCAATCAGGTCACATCCTGATGGTGCCTCCCTGTGGGCGTGACTTCCTCATAAGGAGGGTCCTGGGAACCTCCTCTCCCCTCCCCCCTGCCTCTGCTTTACCTTCCTGCTGTCAAGAACTGCCAGAGAGACCACCATTGGATCCACACCACTCTGCACCCACCAGCCTGTGATCTCCCTGCATTCTGCATCATTGCATGTGGCTGTGTGAGTCTGAAGAGGGATTTAGGGACTAGTATCGGACTTATGGACTAGTTTTGGACTTATGGACTTGTTCTGGACTGGGCTAGGATGCTTGCTTGATATATAATTAGCTTGTGATATGAAGCTCGCTCTTACACCTATATGAGAGTCACTGAACTTATTTCTCTAGTCAACCCAGCCTAATACATCTCCCTGGCACAAAACGAAACAACAATTGGTTAGGGAGACAAAAATAAGTTTTGAAAGTTAAGGAATAATAAAAGGTAATCTATTAGAAATGTAGAGAACATCATGGTACTTGGAGCCAGATTGCCTGTGGCAAAAATCCTGGCTCATCTAACTGGGTAACCTTGGGCAAGTTGCCTAAGCTCTCAGTGCCTCACCTGTTAAAAGGGGGATAATAGTAGCACCCATCTTTAGGGTTGCTGTGAGTTTTAAATAGGTTGATATATGTAAAGCGCTGTACAAAGCTGCCTGGCATATAGTAAGCACTCTATTTCTTAGCTACTATTATTATGGTAAGTGGTAAATGAGTTGTATATTCAGCAATCTCTGTAGGAGTTAGTTGTAAAGCCTTTTGGGAAATGGTGATATAAATAGAGAAATAGTGCTTGGAAGAAAAGACCATAGAAGGATGAACCAGGAAGGCTTATTGTGGGGTAGAGGGTGATTCATGTAAGCCGAATTTTTAAAAAGAAGCCAGGTTTACGTAAGAGGAGAGGCAGGCAAAGCGGCCTGAATCAGGAGGCAGAGACAGGAATGCATTGCGGGGATGGGAAGAGAGAGAGGTTGGCCTGACTGGAGGGGAGGGGAAGCAGTTGAAGCTCTACAGTAGGGAAGCTTTGGAGGGTCTTGAAACCTGGATAAGAAGTTAGAACTTACTCTACTCTAAAGACCCTTGGGAGCCACACAGGAGGTTGGAATGGGAACGTGCGGCACTTGAAGGAAACGAATCTGCACTGGCAAGGTGCAGGGCCCAAGGTCAAGAGACTGGTGTGTAGCCACGTCACTGGAGGCCCAGAAGTACAACGATGAAAGTCTGGATAAGGGGTGAGGCAGATCGAAAGTCGGTGGAATGGACCTCACAGAGGAGGAACCTAGTGACATTGAATGTGGTCCCAAGGGAAGGTAGGAGGAGTTTCTATGTTTGAAGCTTGAGCCATGGGGATAATGGAGCTTCATCAAGTAACGCGAGGAGGAGATTGTGAATGTCACAAATGGTGAGCTTTATTCTGGACATGTGGAGGTTGAAATGATAAGAAAAATGAACACACGATTTCTCGGAGTGTTCCCACCAAGAGGCTCAGATAAATGTCCTTAGTAGTTCTAGGGCCAAGAGCTCCTTGAGGATGGAGGCCCTCCCCAGCAGACATCACAATGACTTTTTTTCAATTGTACCTTTTTTATAGGTTTTTTCTTTTAAATAAAAAGATCGTTGTATTGGGGGCTCTTACAACTCTTATAACATTCCATACATCAATGGTATCAAACATATTTGTACATATGTTGCCATCATTTACTTTCTATGGAGCCTTTGTGTGTGTGCATGCAATGTTCTTTTAGGGCTAGTGACTTATCTGCTTTTAGGCGGCATCTCAGTAGCATGTGTTTGAGCTTTTCGCAAAGCACTTGAGCCATGTAAAGTTTTCCTCATTATAACCATGAAGTCTGACTCATCTATCCTGGCTCATTCACATTCAGCCTATTGTGTCGAGTTTCTGCCTGAGGACCCCAATGTCTTTCCTTCCAATTTGGCATTAATATTAATGATGACTGCAGAGCAGAAAATCAGCTCAGCATGCAAAGTCATAGATCTGCTCCCAAAAGAGTGGCAGGTTTACCAAATGCAAAGGTCTGGGGATGTTTTTGTCCTTCAGGGGAAGTCCGGTAAGTGAGGAGAAGAACCCCTTTCCCCAAGTGAAAAGCCGATGTCTAAGAGTGTTTGCTCTTTGCAACCCCATTTAGCAGCCCGCTCAGCAACGGTTTATTAAGCCGTAAGCAGCTGTGTAGTGGCACCAGAGGCTTCGAAGGGCACTAGGCTGAGCTGGTCGCTTCACTATTAACTTCTGAGACGGGGCCATTCACAGATCTGCAGGAAGGGCAGAGGAGTGAATGCAGTGAAATCTAACACGGCCAGATTGGTCCTTACACAGAACTAAGACACTAGGCCCAGAGATCCGGAAATAGGAACAGCATGGCCCATCAAAGAAGGTGGGGTCAAAATTTCATGGTCACATCTTTTTTTCCCCATTGCAAGGCTTGAATCGTCAGATGTAATAGGGATAAGAAGTAAAAGAGAAGTAAACATGCAAATCTGTAGCTTGGCCCAGTTGCCAAATAAGGTTCAATGGATTCTTCTAGATCTTTTTGTTTTCCTTGCATGGCAGGCCTTGTGGGTGGGCTCCCACGCTGTCTTCTGGTGAGAGGATTTTCGGGTGTACAGCAACTCTTCACCGGTTTTTCTTCCACTTCCAAACCAGCCAGGCCTCCAGTGGCAGTGAGCACAAATAGCGCAAGAAGTGCTGAGTCATGGTTTCCATTTTTAGAGCTTTTGCAGGGTCTAAGTCTAATTTTAGCTATGACTTATTTTTTCCCTTGAAGTAATATCTTAACCCAAATCGCAATGTCTTAAAGGTAACAAAGACTCAAATGTTTGTTAAATGACTATTTCATAATCATAGTAGACAGGAGAGAGATGAGGATTAGCTTCCCTAGCTGTGTTAGGCTGGGTTGTCTAGAGAAATAAACCAGTGTCACTCAATATATGTACGAGAGAGAACTTTGCATCAAGAAGCAAATTGACATGAAAAAAGGAGCCCCGGCCCCTTTAGCGCAAGTCCATAGGTCCAATGCTATCCGGCTTCTTCTCTGAACTCCTTTAGCTACCGGCTGATGACTCTGGAAGGTGAAGCGGGCAACAGAGGCCACAAGCTCAGGAGCGCAGAATCACGTGGATCCAAGGAGTGCAGAATCACGTGGATCCAAGGAGGCAGACACACAGCGCCCCGTGAAGTTCCAGCAAGGTGACGTGGCAGAGAGGAACAGCCTGTTTGATTTTGCTTTTGTACCAAAGGCCACCCCCCCCAAGGAGGTGTCATCACGCTATCACTTGGTTGTCATGAAACTATCCCACTAGCTTGGTGAAGTTACTGTGCAAGCAATCTAGGCTGAAAAGTCAGAAGCACTCAGATCCCCGCTCTAGGTGACCAGAGGCAGGTACTCCTCTGATTCCAGGTTCCAGATCTGCTAAGTGGGGGCGTAGAGTCTTCACAGGATCGTTGTGAAGAATGGAAAGATAACATATTAAAAAGCACCTAGAAAAATAATGAATTTATTTATTCCTAGGTCCTTAGACACTATTTACTGAAAAGACGGTTTCCCTAAGGGAAAATGTCATAAGACTTGGTCAGTCCTCAAACTTCTGAAGTGTGATACTGATGGCATGGCATTCCTCGTGGTGTTCGTTGTAAACTACCCTCCTTTTTTGCACATGTTTTAAAATTGTTTTGATCATTTTCTAAGGTTGAATTTAAACGGATTCACTCTTTGCTTTCACTATTGTAAACCAAGAGTAAGAAGAGGATCTGTAGGGTACGCCCTTATGTAAAATGCGTACAAGTGAACCGTGAGTTTGGTGAACGTGAGTTTGGTGAACGCTGCATGCAGTGGTGGTGATCCTGGGGTCACGATTGACTGTCGCCTCGTGAACCCCCACCAGGGAAACAGGCCCTGTCCTTGACAGAGGGATGGAAGGGCACCCATGTGGGACGTCCTCTAGCTACACGAGGCGGAAGCAGAATCCAACTCCACATCTGCCCATGAATGACTCCTACGAGGCAGAGGCCGGACATTCCCGATCCTCCGTTCTTCTTCATCCTATTCTGACAGCAATCACCCCCCCCCCCACCCCACAGCTCTCTACTTCTCTCCTGGGTTCACAGTGTAAGGGCCACACAGAATTCAAAGGCTATTAACACTCAGGAGTATGGGGGTTTGCTAGGGACTACGAGGGATGTGAATAGGTTAGAATGACAAAACATTAAGGATGTGGTCCTTTTGTCCTCAACACCTCTCCTGGGCCATGCTGGCAGGCCTGGTCATCTTAGCCATGCTGTCCTTTGGCCTCTGCCCTGTTCGGGCAAGTGTTACAAATCTCCTTTAGTACAGATAAATGCTCAAAGAACACCTTACTCCTCAAGCCAGCTTCTTGCCTGAATGGACAGCTTTATTTGTTCTGTGCTCTGGGCAGCCCACCACTCTCTCTCATGGTCTCTGGGTGACTCTTTTGTTATGTCTCATGGTCTCAGTGCTGCAGCCTGTGGGCCTCTGCTGCTGCTCCCGTGTCAAGCCGGGATGTTGTATACTGCTTACTGGTGGCTCTTCTTTCTTGATGGTCCTGGGATGTTCTGTTCCTACTTTTGAGATGGCTCACCCCATTCTTATATCAGGCAGAATGGCAAAACTGACCAACCCTTGAGTTAGAGTCCTCTCTATCTTTTTTACATTCTCCCACCTAGACATATCATCCCTTGTCTGCCACTTTGTCATACTGGAGTGCCTGGGGTGCTGCTGTGATGAGGGAAGCGATAGCACCAGGATTTCAAATACTAGCAGGCTTACTCATGGTGAACCATTTTCAGCAGAGCTTCTGGACAAAGAACAGAGTATGGAGAAGGAATATGTTTCCCATTGCTGAGGGATCCACCCCTGAAAACCTTAGAAATAGTCATGAACAATGTCAGATATAGTGCCCAAAAGATGAACCTCTCTGTTGGAAGGCACTAAAAATACAACGGAGAAAGAGCTGCCTCAGAAAAGTAGAGTCAGCCATAAGGTGGCCGAGTAAAGTTTTGGGGACCTTCGTTTGCTGATGGGATATGATCTACAATGAGAAGAACAGCTTCAACTATCCATTCTTAATCAAAACACGGGATATACAAAGTATGAGTCTGTAAAAATAGGAAATCATCAAAATGAAATGGAATGCATAAAGATAGATAACTTAGGTACTTAGTCAGCTGAAATGGATGAGTAACAGTTAATTTGACTCAGCCAATCATTTGCCAGGAATGACAATTCCAGAGAAATGGTGTTGCATTCATTGTCTAAAAAACACCACTTCAAGATCTGTCTTGAAGTACAATGCTGTCAGTGATAGGTAATATCTATAAGCAAAGAAGTCCAGTTAATGCATCTGTTATTCAAGTTTATACACTAATCACTACAGTTAGTAATACAGAAATTGATGAATTTTACCAATACGTCTGTCTGAAATTAATCAAATATGCAATAAAGATGCATTGATAATCATTGGTGATTGGAATGCAAAAGTTGGGCAAAAAGAGGAAGGAAGAAATAGTTGTTGGAAAGTATAGTCTTGGTAATAGAAATGTAGCTAGAGATTGCATGATCAAATTTTGCAAGACCAATGACTTCCTCATTGCAAATACCTTTTCTCAGCATAAAGGGTGACTATATACATGGACCTCAACAGATGGACTAAACAGGAATCAGATTGGCTACACCTGTGAGAAGAGATGATGGAGAAGCTCAAGATTAGCAATTTCAATGAGGCCACAGGGTGACTGTGGGACAGACACAGTTGGTCTCATGGAAGTCTAGGTTGATGTTTAAGAAACCAAAATAAGTCCACAAGAACAAAACCACAATTTTGAGACTATCCCATGGATTTTTCTAAAACATCTCAAGAATAGATGCGCACACTGAACACTAATGACAGAGACCCGAGGAGCTGTGGAATGCCATGAAGAACAAAGTCATGAGGAAAGCAAAAGGTCATTACCAGAGAAGAAAGAAAAGACCAAAGTGAGTATCAGAAGAGTCTCTGAAACTTGCTTTGAACTTAGATGAGCTAAAGTGAGCGGAAGAAATGAATGACGGATTCAAGCTGACTTTTGAAGTATAAAAGCTGCATGGAAAATACCAAAAGGCAGTTGGAGAAGACACAGTAGAGTATTAAAATGTGTAAAGACTTGGTGTTGGTGAATAATATTGAAGGTACTGTGGACTGAAGAAATACAGCCAGAAAGTTCCTTAGAATTCCTTAGGTGGCGAGACTCTGTCTTATGTATTTGGGACATGTTATCAGCAGAGACCAGTCCCTGAAAAGGGACACGATGCTTGGTAGAGTAGGATGTGGGCAACAAAAGGGGAAGATGAGACAGAGTGACACCGTGGCTGACAGAATGGGCTCAGGCAGAGGCACAGTTGTGGAGAGGGTGCAGGACCGGACAGCGTTTCCTTCGGCTGTGCCTAGGGTCGCCATGAATCAGAATGGACCAGAGGCATCTGACGTCGACAAGGCAGCCACTGGGCGGGAGTTCAAAGACAATGGCTAGAAGAGCCTAACAAGTGATTGCCCTGCATTGACTTTCCACGCCTTTTGTTTATTTGTTTTTGCATCAGTCCTCCAACCATTGGGAAGAGGGTGTGATGGGCCTATCTGCATTTTAGGATTTAATTTTCCTTTACCAGGTAGTAGAATTCTTTCTGGAAAGGGTAAGTGGAGCTTCATGCTGAGAGTACTGTTTGACCCTTGGGCCTTTCCCATTGATTGTCCCACACTCAAGCAATCAGAGAAGAGAGATAGAATTACATACAATCTAACAGAAGCCTCCACCGCCGGTGCATTTGGACCCCAGTTGTCTCCACACTTCATGCTGGCTGTGCAAAGCAAGCATGCATGGTCAGGTAGACCACCTCAATGGGCCTCAGCGCCAGTGGGGGCAGCCAATTCCAAAGGTTATACCTTGCCCTGTCTTTATTTTTACAAGTTTTGGCTCACTTTTCAGTCATACCTGTTTTTAGACCTTAAATCTTAACCCAATTTCTATTGCCTCTAAAATGGAGTAGCTTATCCTACCATAGCATTCCATGTGCACATACACACAGATACAAACCTGTCCTACCAGAGAATAATCTGAAACTAATCTGGTCGCTGTCTTCATTTAGCCAGCACCTAGGTGCTGATTCGAGCTCTGATTCAGAGCTACTGGAGAGGCGTGTGTGGCTGTTTGAACCTACTCATAACTTTACGACGATGGAGAACTCCTGAAGATGGCAGCAGCACTTTACATTTCGCCAGCCCGGGAAGGGCTTGTACTTCAGCACAACCGGAAATCCAATGACTGGACAATCTCCTCTTCAGTGTCCCCTTCCCCAAGTGACATTTCAGACACCACTGCAGATTTCAACTTGACCTCGTGAGGCTCTTGCCCACGGAAGGCAGAGAGAAGAACTAAATGCCCGATCCTCTTTCTGTCAGAGGAGGAGCTTTCTAATGCCCTCGATTGCCTTTGTAAATGTTGAGTTCTCATTTTTACATGAGGGTTAAACTCATGATACAGAAAAATGGCCCTTTACATCTCTCACTGACTTTTAAAATATCATTTTCCACTGGCTACTCAAGCTATTAGACAAAAAAATGAGCAAATTATATCTTCTGCTTTTTACTGCCAGGATTAGACATTAAAGAAAATTAATGTTTATTCTGTAATTATTGAAAACTATAAATCATGATGCCTACAACATAAGAAGTGTCTATAAATATCAATCTCAGCCTTTCACAACTTATTTGAAGAGCTGTGTTATTCATATAGCTTCTGACATGGAGCTGAAGATGTAGGACACATTTTCTAGATGGATTATTACTTTTACATTTATAGGTTTTAAAACTTAATTAGATTTTTAAATTGCAAAAGCAATAGAAGCTAGTATTGAGAGTCAAACAATTCAGAAATATGGAGAGAAGTTAATAATAACTCTACTCCATTACACTTCCTAAGGTCACTAGTATAAAAAAGCTGGCCGTGTTTCCTTCCACGTTTTAAATTTGCTCATAAAAATGTAACTCCCTAAATATGGGGTCTGACTATACATATTTTTGCAACTTTTTCAGATTAATAGATTTCAACCGGATTCTTCAATGATGTCAATTGTCATTGAGTCGGCTCTGAGTCCTGGCAATCTTAGGTATGGCAGAATGAAGTATTGTCTCGCCTGCATGGTCTTCATGATGGTGGTTGTGTTTGAGTCCATTGTTGTAGTTGTTGTGTAGTGCCTTCTGACCTAAGGGCCTCATCTGGAAGCTCATCTGGTTGGCTAATTTTCAAAATTAGATCACCAGACCTTTCTTCCTAGGGTTAGTCTGGAAGTATCACTGAAACCTGTCCACCATAGGTGACCCTGCTGGTATTTGAAATACTAGTGGCATAGTTGCCAGCACCCTAGTAACATGCAAGCCACCACAGTATGACAAATGGACAGACAGGTGATAGGGAGCCTTACTCAATTGCTGTGTAATATCCCATAGTGTGCGGATGTAGCGTAATTTTTAACCATTGCCCTATGATGAGTATTTGTACTTTTCCAGGTTTGTTGCACCCACAAAAGATACAGCTGTTTCATGCGTAACTGCCTGATAGGCTAGATGCTTTCAGTTCTGCAGGTCAGAACCTCAAAGTGGAATGTTTCTTACAGGAGTTTGTGTACTGTTAAGGTTTTGTGAAAACTGCCTTCTGGATCCCTTTGTGAGTCCTACCTCGTGAATACCTTCTAGGCTAGCTGTAACAATATTTGATGGTTCATTGCCCACATTCTTAGCAGCTCTTGATATGATCACACATATTTTTAAATTGACAATCTAATAGAAAATCGTATCTTTGGATTTAAATTTTCCTGGGAGAAAGACGAGGCCTTTTATTCCTGTAAAGAGAGAACTTCTCGGAAACCCAGAGGAGCACATCCACCCTGCCCGACAGGATTGCTACAGGTCGGCATCAACTGGACGGCAGTGTTTAGTTTGGGGCTTGGGACGACGCGTGGGCATAGTCGTTAAGAGCAGGGGCCTGAGCCCAATGGCCTGGCTGGGCAGCCAACTGGCCATGTGAACTTAGGCATGTTTCATCTCTTTGTGACTAATAACATTACTTGAAAAATGGAGAAATAATAGTACCCGCCACATAGGGATATTAGCAGGAACAATTGAGCTAATAAATCTTTAAGTGGTGTATGGTGCTTAGAAGAGAATCGAGCATTCCATGATCACTGTGGGAATTAAGTAAGTACATTCTAGTAAAAATAACTGTTTCATTTGTTTATCTATCTATCATCTTTCTATCTATCTATCAATCTATCTATTATCTATCTATCTATCTATCTATCTATCTATCTATCTATCTATCTATCTATCTATCTATCTTTGCCTGGTGAGCTTCATTCTGCTTCATGAGTTTTCTGAGCTTGCTTGCCTGTTCCATTACCGTCTCACTGTGGTGTGAAACTTAAAAATAAGGCGCAGTCTTTCTACAATACTAACCATTTGTTTTATTCTGTTAAATATGACATGCTATGTTTAATGTTTGAGCTGCTAACCTCCAGTTCAGCAGTTTGAGCCCACAAGTCACTCTTGGGAGAAAAATGAGAATTTCTACTCCCATCAAGATTTACAAACTTAGAAGCCCAAAGGAGGCAATTCTATTCTGTCCTACTGGGTCGATATAGGTTGGAATCAGTTCAATGATCGTGGTTTTATTTTATGTTTATTGTTTGCTTGATTTTTCAAAGAGAGCTGTCTGAGTTATCTCATGCTGCTATAACAGAGAAGGGCCCTCCATAAGATAGATTGACATTGTGGTTTCAGCATTGGGCTCAAGCACAGAACAATTGTGAGGATGGCGCCGGACTGGGCAGTGTTACGTTCTGTCTTACCCAGGGTTGCAACGAGTTGGCACTGACTGGATAGCAACTCACAACAACAAAACAACAGCTATAACAGAACTAGCACAGGTGGATGGCTTTAACAAGCAGAGAGTCATTCTCTCACAGCTCAGAAGACGAGAAGGCCCTATTCAGAGTGCCCGCTCACTGGTCAGCTTCCTTTCTCAGAGGCTCCTTGCCGACTCTCAGCATCTGTATGGCTGGCATGTGTGTGTTTGGGGTCACCGCCTTCCTCTGGATCTAAGAGTTTCCCAGGGTGGGGGAAGCCAGGTGCAAAAGACTCACTTCACTCCGGGCTCTTCTTTCTTGGTGGTAGTACAGCCTTTTCTCTCTGCTCACTTCCCCTTCCAAGGAAACTCCTTTTATATCAGATTGGGGTTGTGACGGAATTAAATGTGTTGCAACCCATCGCAACATCTTTATTGGTTTATCACATCAGGTCACACCATGGGCAACCATCACATAGCTGCCAAACCAAACCATCGAGAACCATGGCCTGATCATTTGGCACATATTTTGAGGGGACATGATTTCAATCCATGAACGATAATCACCCCCTTTCCGCATTTATCAGATGACTCCTAGAAGAAAGTTTAGCAACCCCCTTCTTTATCCTAGAAACACCCCACTGCTTGAAAATGCCAGAAGTGGAGATGATTTGTACAGCAATGCTTAAATGAGAAGGAACAGAGAAAGGTTTTGTAAAATGGAAATAGAGTTTTCTAAATAAACGAACATTCTAGGGTTAATCCTACTTGCATACACACATACACACAAATGACTTAAAGTACTTTTTCCTAATAGATGGGACCTCAGTTTACCTGAACAGGGATTTAAATCCATTAGGGCTTTTCCAAGAGAGCTATGAGGCAGTTGGAAAGTAATGTAATTGCCAAGGGTACAGTTTTAGAAATGAAAAATAGTCATTTGGTATCTTAGATTTCAGACTAGTTCAGCCTTTCCTGTTGAGATTGCTAACCACACGCCTTTCTTCTCAATTGGTTATTTTTCACTTGGATTTGTCCTCTACAGGGAATCTTGTATTATTTATCAGTCACATAAATCTAAAAACACCAGCATCAGGCTTGCTTAAATGTCAGAGACAACTATTTCTTGTGTTCTTCCTCTCAGCTTCTATCAGCTACATGCTCTTTTAGTGTTTTCGCTATATCTTCAGTGGGATGAAGAGATACTCTTTCATCAGGTGCTGGTTTGTGTCTGTTTCGGTTAAATTCAAATTCAAGCAATACTATTGCATTTTAGAATCACAAGAGAGAGGGTGTGGGGGAGACACTGTCTGCATCTCCTTGGCATTTGTGCAGCAATCTTAGACAATATGAGACTGATTTTTATTGAACCTTAAAAATAATGTCAGTCGATGTGAGTTATATGGAAATGTACCCCTTTCACATATCCAATTTCAAACACTCCACTACTTCCCCCATCATGTCTGTTTTCCAGCTCATTCCCTCTAGTGCTTGGGCTCCAACTATTCTCCCACTTCATCTCCAATCCCCTGACCCTACTGCCTTTGAGCTGGTTATTAGCTCTCCTCATGCCTTTAATCCCATCCTTAACATCCTAAGAATCCAGGCACGGATCCCCTTTTCACTCTCTCTTTAATAGCAACTTACTCTGAATTAATGACAACAAATCACAAATGGATAATGCGACCAGCCAATCTTATAATATTTTCCTGGTCAATTCACTCTCTACTTCTCTTGAGACCTGCGTCTCCCAAAGGGGGCTGATCCGGGGAGCTGCAAAAGTAGGTTCCACACTTTATCCTGGAATATGGGTGCTTTTAATATCCAGGGGAGAGCTGAGTTATTTTTTTCTGAAAAGGAGGCGATAGGCCCAAATAAGTTTGGAAACCTTTGCACTAGGCCACTTGTAATACCTTCTCCAATCCCTCCTGACCTCTAAGACCTCTTCTTATCCCTCACTCTTAGCTCATGACATGGCTTCTTACTTTGCTAAGACGATAGACTGATTGGAATAGAAATTCTCACCACCAAATTGAGTCACCCAACTGTGTCTGTATCCACAGACGTAGGTTGTTGCTGCACCTCAGCAAGGAATCAATCATTTGCATGCTGTTCTGGGGCCTGCTCGTCCCCCAAACAGACTCACTGAAGGATAGCACTCCCTTAATTTGACCTTCTCCCTCTTGTAAGTTCTCCCACTTGTCTGTAGTTTGACCTACTGTGGTGACTTGTGTGTTGCTATGATGCAGGAAGCTATGTCCCTGGTACTTCAAATGCCAGCAGGGTCACCCAAAGTGAACGGGTGTCAGCATCAAAGTTAGTGATGAAGAAACTGAAGAACTCTACCAGTGCCTTTAGTTGGAAATTGACCAAATGTGCAATCCAAATGCATTCATCATTGTTGGCGATTGGAATGCCTAAGCTGGAAACAAAGAGGAAGGAACGGGAGCTGGAAAACATGGTCTTGGTGACAGAAAGAAAGCTGGAGGCTGCATGATAGAATTTTGTAAGACCAATGACTAGTTTATAGCAAATACCTTTTTCAACAACACAAACGGTGAATGTACACGTGGATTTCTCCAGATGGAATACAGAAATCAAATTGACTGCATTTATAGGAAGAAATGATGGTAAAGTTCAAGATCAGCAGCTACAACCAGGCCAGGAGCTGACTGTGGAACAGACCATTAAGCCCCCCACCCCCACCCCCAATGTAGCTATTTATTTCTTCATTAAGCTTTCCCCTGGTATGTAAGGCTTTGTTCTTAATCATTTTTGTAGTTCAGGTTGAACTGATATGCTTGTGAAAGTTGGACCTTGACTAAGGAAGGCCAAAGAAGAATAGATGCACTTGAATTGTGGTGCTGGAGAAGAATATCGACAGTACCAGGGACTGCTCAAAGGACAAACCGATCTGTGTTGGAAGAAGTACAGCCTGAGTGCTTCTTATAGGCAAGGATGACTAGACTTCATCTTACGTACTGTGGACCTGTCGTTAGGAGAGGTCAGAGCCTGGAGAAGGACATGATGTTTGGTAAAGTAGAGGGGCCATGAAGAAGAGGTAGGCTTTCAATGGGCTGGATGGGCACCATGATTGCAACAATGGGCTCAACTATGAAGATGGTGCAGGTCCCGCAGGGTTTCATTCTGTTGTGAGTATGGTCTTTATGGGTGGGAACAGACTCAATGGCACCGAACAACTATAACAAGTTCAGGTTGAAGCTGAAGATTTTAAAACAAGTCCAAGAGAACCAAAATATGATCTTGAGTGTTTCCCACCTGAATTTCAAGACCATCATAAGAAGAGGTCTGCTGCATTGGTCATGGATGACAGAAGACCTGATGAGCTATGGGAGGGCATCAAGAGAATCATTTATGAAGAACTCAAAAGTTCATTAAAAAGAAGGAGAGAAAGAAAAGATCACAGTGGGTGTCAGAAAAGACTCTGAAACATGCTTTTCATCATAGAGTCGCTAAGGGAAATGGAAGAAATTAGTCAAAAGGCAGCTTCAGAAGACAAAATAAAATATTTTGTCTAAACAAAAACCTAGAGTTAGGAAACCATAAGGGAAGAACACTCTGAATGTATCTTAAACTAAAAGAACTCAAAAAAAATTCAAGCCTCAAGTTACAATACTGAAAGGGTTTATGGGTAAAATATTGAATGATGCAGAAAGCATCAATAGAAGATGGAAAGAATATGCAGTCACTGTACCAAAAAGAACTAGCGAACATTCCACCACTTTAGGTGATAGCATATGATAGAGAACCAGTGGTAGTGAAGAAAGAAGCTCAAGCTACATTAAAAGCATTAACCAAAAAGAAGGCTTCAGGAATTGATGGAATAACTATTGAAATATCTCAACAAGGTGACGAAGTACTGGAAACACTCATTTATGCCAGGAAATTTGGAAGAGAGCTACTTGGCCAATTGACTAGAAGAGATCCATATTTGTACTTATCTAAAGAAAGAAGACTCAACAGTGCTCAAATTATAGAACAATATTATTAATATCACATGCAAGTAAAATTTGCAGAAGATCAATCATCCTACAATGGTTGCAACAGTACATTACCAGGGGAGAAGCCAGAGTTTTAGAAGAGCAAGTGGGACAAGGGACATCATTGCTAATGCCCGATGGAACTTGGCTGAAAGCAGAGTACCAGAAAGATGTTTACTTGGTGTGGTTTTTTGTTTTTGTTTTTGTCTCTGTAAGGGCCTTTGACTGTGTGGATCATAACAAAGCATAGATAGCCTTGAGAATAATGGGAATTCCAGAACACTTCCTTGTGCTTACACGGAACTTGTACATGCATCAAGAGGCAGTTATGTGAACAGAACAGCAGAATGCTGCATAGTGTAATAGAATCAGGAAAGGTGTGTGTCAGTGTTGTATCCTCCCATCATACTTATTCAATCTTCATGCTGAGCAAATAATTAGAGAAACTGGATTATATGAAGACGAATGTGGCATCAGGATTGGAGGAAGGCTCACTACAACTTTCAATATGCAGATGACATGCCTTGCTTGCTGAAATTGAGGAGGACTTGAAGCTTTATTTGCTGGTAAAGATCAAGAAATGCAGCCTTCAGTATGGATTACAATTCAATGTAAAGAAGACTAAAATCTTCATAACTAGGCCAATAGGTAACATCAATATAAATGGAGAAAAGATTGAAGTTGACAAGGATTTCTTGTTTGGATCCACAATCAATGCTAATGGAAGCAGCAGTCACAAGATCAAATGATATATTGCATTCGGTAAATCTACACAAGACCTCTTTAGAATGTCAAAAAGCAGGGATATTACTTTGAAGACTATGATAGGTAGGTTTATTGTGCCAACCTGGTCAAAAGGAACATGTGGGATTAATATGGTTCCAGTTTGATTGGAGGGCTAAGAGATAAATGGCTCGGCAAGCCCCACTCCTCTCTCTCTTGCTTTCTGGTGATTGGACAAGCATGTGACTGGTTTTGCTAGTTCTCTGCCTCAGCTTCTGAGCTACACTACCTGTGGGACAGCCAACTCATGGATTATGGCAATAGAGCTTGATGTTCCTTCGAGACCTGCTTTGCCACACTGCTGGTGTATACATCACTTGAGCTCAAGGCTGGTGGATCCTGTTGTCTTGAATTGCATGAGGTAGATATCCCATCCAGTGATCCGCCCTACTATTTGCTGCCTGTAGCCAGTCTGCCTTCCTTGCTCTAAGGAAGACTCAGCTGTCTGCTTCCTTGACCTTGGACCCAGCAGCCCTCATGAGCTAAAGGACTTCCTGTATATTAACTGTTCCATGGAAGTGATTTAAACTGAGCCCTCTGTACTGCTGTGTGGACTAATTAGCTCTTATATTCCTTTGTGCTATACACACACACACACACACACATATATATATTCATAAGTGTCCTGGTTTTGTTTCTCTAGAGAACCCTATCTAAAACACGAACTACGGTTGCACCTTACCCAACCATGGTAGTTTAACTTGCCTCATATTCATATGAAAGTTGGATATTGAAGAAGGAAGACTAAGGAAGAATCAATTCATTTGAAGTATGGTGCTAGTAAAGAATATTGAAA
>NW_022103915.1:39436149-39452743 GCF_000313985.2 Echinops telfairi
CACACACACACACACACACACACACACACACATATATATATTCATAAGTGTCCTGGTTTTGTTTCTCTAGAGAACCCTGTCTAACACAAGGACTACGGTTGCGCCTTACCCAACCATGGCATTTTAAATTGCCTCATATTCATATGAAAGTTGGATATTGAAGAAGGAAGACTAAGGAAGAATCAATTCATTTGAAGTATGGTGCTAGTAAAGAATATTGAAAGTACCATGACTGCCAAAATAACCAATAAATCTGTCTTGGAAGAAGTACGGTCAGAATGCTCCTTAGAAGCAAGGATGGCAAGTTTGTCTCATGTACGTTGGATATGTTATCAGGAGAGATTAGTCTCTGGGGAAAGACATTATACTGGGTAAAGTGGAGGGGGAGCCAAAAGAAGGAAGGCTTTCAATAAGATGGATAGATACAGAGGCTGCAACAACGGCTCCAGCATAATAACAATTGTGAGGACGGTGCAGGACCAGGCAGGGTTTTGTCCTGTTGTACAGCGGGTCACTATGAATTGGAATTGATTCGATGGCACCTAACAACAATGCCAGTCAGCTCACTGTTCCCTTCTCTACTTGATCCTTGCCACCGGTATGGATACCTGGAGCGCTCATCTTAAAAAAAAAAATTCAGAAGTTTTATAAATAAATTGCTTGGCAATTTGAGAAAGTGAAATATGATGTGCAAAGTACAAAACATGAAACTAATTCCTTTTTCTTAATGAAGTATAAAACATTAATTCATATCCCCAAATTAATGACACAGTAAATAGACATTCTATGAAATGAGCTAATGCACATTTCCTCATTAATTGTTATATTTTGAACAGGATAGACTTCAATGCAAAGCAGACATTGGAATTACTAGCAAGCTTCTATGGAGGAATTGATGAAAGGGACATTGATGAGTTGAAAGCGCCAAGTAAACTTTGGAAGTTATTTCACTTTGATACAGGTAATGCTAAAGTGGTGTAGCTTAGAGTTTATAGCACTCTCGAGAGAGTACAAGAAAGACTATGCAAATTCATAAGCATGAAGCTGATTAAAGCATTGATAAATGATGTGCATATTGCCTGAGGAGATGGAACACTTTCGTTTCTTCAAATATTTGAGTTGTATTTACCAGCCTTTGTGGGACTGGGGCCCACCCCTATGAGGATATAAGGTCAATGCGTTGTATCCATTGGGTTCTCCCAGTTCTTTAGAACCTCTGCTCTCACACTGCTGAGGCTTCTCTTCCCATGGTTCACAGAGGTGCTCTGGGAGCTTGTGCCTGGCTGCCAGCTCCTCTGCTGGCTGTCTCTGGTAGACTTCATATCTTTCCCAGCCTCACCCTTCATCCAGCTCCCATCTTCTTTCCTTCGCTACCTGGATATTGTGGTGAAGTGCCTGGGACTGAGGGTTGCCTCTTGGAGACCCTAAGCATCTGAACACTTGAAATATGTATGATGTTTGGTTCTATCCAGAAACAAGATCTCTTATTGTTGGAAAGGTGACAGACCTTTGTTTTAGATCTCTCTTCTAGAAGTCACAGACAGACACATACTCTTCTTCCTTCTGGGATACAGGGTAACTGGCTGCTCAGCCACCATGCTCCCCCAGGTATTCTTGGGCCAAGGAGAACTTCTTGCAGAAGCATCCCTCACCTCAGAGACAGCTATACTTTCTGGTAGGAAAGTCAAAGTGGATGTTACACTGCACATACATTGGACATTCCTGGTCTGGCATGCTTCATGGGTCTTCCCCGCCAACCTGGAGGTCACTGCTCTCTGCATCCACAGACCAGGAGAGTACTGACATTCTGGAATAGCATGAAAGGCCACTCTGGGAACAGGATGCCACTTTGTATACCCTGATTACTGACTACCTTTTCACCTCAAAAAACAAGAGAAAAGAAGCCCCCCAAACCATACTTTCTTTCACTCCTCATACTTTCCATCTACTGCCCTGTTTCCACTGCTGAGTGCCTATGTTTCAAAAAAATCCTGGATAAAAATTGGGAATGTAAAACCCTCTAAACAAGTTGAAAGTTTTCATAGAAAGATCAGAAGAACAACTCAAAGGCACTTTCATTTTGTCTCTGTGTCTGTGCATATTCTTGTATAAACATGTTTCTTTTTTCCTAACGAATGAACTGCTTTTTATAAACTTTAAACTCTTTAGTGAGTTCTGAGACACTAGAGGGATCTACTTATTTATTACCATTTTAAAGAAATAAAATCAAGAAACAAGCTCATTGTCACTGAGTAGTTTCCGACTCATAGCAACCCCATCGGACAGGATAGAACTGCCCCTGTGGGTTTCCAAGCCTGCAACATTTTACAAGTGTCGAAAGCCTCATCTTTTATAGTAATTACAAAGTCACAACATTTTTTAAACAATGTGATGAGAGACTTTGTGGATTCTAGGGTCTCAAGATCACATTTTCAAAAATATCTCCTTACTATTTCCTCCTTGTGGTAGGACCTGCATCTTATCAGGGAGACAATTTTATGAATTGCTCATGGGGGTCTGGTGTCTGCTCTCCAATCTTTACATTAAAAAGACAAAATCCTCCAAGGTCAGTTTCCAGACGGAACCTGCCGTGTTCACTATTGTTCCTAGTCACCAGCTTTCCTTTCGGTCCTTCTTTGAAGAGTGCACAGCGGCAAATGTGATGTGAGCATGCTCGGGAGCAGGGTGGTCGGAAACACGATCTCTGAGAGTGTCACAGTACCTATTCTGGCTTCATGGGGGATCTGAGTGTATAGAGATTAAGTTGCCTTAGCTCAAGCAGCTAGTAAATAGCCAACCTGAGATTTGAATATGGTGGTTTCCTTCCAAGAGTCTGGCCTTTTACCATATTATACAGACTTACCCAAGAGTGGCTAGCTGACCACTTATTTGGAATCCCTGATTTGAGATAGGTAACAAAGGTTAGAGAAGATGGGTCTGTTTAGGGGGTAGCCAGCATCATGAAAATGCTAGTCAAGGAAACAAATTTGTGGAAATGATAGAGAGATGGTCTGGATGGAGTGAAGGTGCTCTGGGCATGCTGCTTAAGGACAACCTTAGATTATCTGTGTTGGTGCTTATAGAAATAGATACATAAAGAAAGAAACCAGTTCATTCTGCACCGTCCCACCACTTCGCTGCCAGTTTGTCATACTGCGGTGGCTTGTGTGTTGCTGTAATGCTAAAGGCTATGTCACCGGTATTTAAAATGCCCACAGGGTCCCCCAGTGTGAAAAGGTTTCAGCAGAGCTTCCAGACCAGACCAGATTATGCAGAAGGAATCAGATGTCTACTTTGGAGGAATTAGCCACTGAAACCTTATGCGCAGCACTGAAACACTATCACACGCACTCAAATATGGTTGAGGAAGAGCTTCCTTCTTAAATCAGAGTTGATCATACGGCGTGGACGGAGTAAAGCTTATGGAAGTAAAGATTTCTGGACCTTCATTTGTTGATGGGGCAAAACTAAAAAGTGAGAAGAAACAGTTGCAAAATCGCTACTAATAATTGGAACTTGGAATGTACAAAGTATGCAGCTAGGAAAATTGGAAGTCAGAAAAAATGAGATGGAACAGATAAAGATGAATATCCCAGGTGTTAGTGAACTGAAAGAGACTGGTAGTAGCCATTTTGAGTCAGAAAATCAAAGTTTACTATGCTGGGAATGACACAAGAGAATTAGTGTTGCATTTATCATCAAAATTTCAAGATCTATCTTGAAGTACAATGCTGTCTATCTGTGTGGTAATCCTCTGATTTTATGTCAACTTGAATTTGTGTGAAAGTATAGGGGTGGAGTGCAACCTATCAATCACGTCATACCCTGATCATGCCTCCTGAGGGTGCGATGGCTTTCAAGTGAGAAACTGGGAACTTCTTCCACTCTCTCTGTCCCTACTTGCTGGGACACCGTGTCTGCCTCCAGGCAGCTCCTGAGAGCTGTCAGTGCCCTGTGATTTTCCACTGACCCCGGATCCATGTTACTCTGAACCCACCAGCCTCTGATCTCCTTGTATCCTGCGTTATCTTTCTGCATCATCAGCCTGCAGCTATGTGAGTCTGAGGAGGGTCCCAGCTTGCAATGGACTTATATACTACATTTGGACTGGACTGGAATGCCTTCTTGATGTAAAATTACTTCTTGATACAAAGCTCTTTTTTTATACATGTATAAGGGTCACTGGTTTTGTTTCTCTAGACAACCCAGCCTAATACAACCTGCATTCAAGGAAATCCAACCAATATAACTATTATTCAAATTTATGCACCAATCAATAGAACTAGTGATGAAGAAATTGAAGAATTCTACTAACACTTTCAGTCTGAGATTGATCAAATATGCAATCAAAATGCATGAGTAATTATTGGTAATTGGAATGCAAAAGCTGAAAACAAAGAGGCAGAAACAGTAGTTAGAAAACCTGGCCTTGGTGACAGAAACAAAGCTGGAGATCACATGATCGAATCTTTCAAGGCCAATGCCCTGTTCCTAGCAAATACCTTTTCCATCCACACAAATGGTGACTATAGACATGGACTTCTCCAGGTTGAATACACAGGAATCAAATTGATTACACCTGTGGGAAATGACAATGGAGAAGCTCAATATCAGTAGCTAAACCAGCCCAGGGGCTGCTTGTGGAACAGACAATTGTTCATATGTAAGTTCATGTTGAAACTGAAGAAAATTAGAAACAAATTTATGAGAGCCAAAATATGACCTTGAGTCTATCCCACCTGAATTTCAAGAACAGATTTGTTGCATTGAACACTAATGACAGAAGACCTGATAAGATGTTTGGAGAAATCAAGAACATCATTTATGAGGAAAGCAAACGGTCATTCAAAAGGCAGGAAGGGAAGAGAAAAATCAAAGTGTACGTCAGAAGAGACTCTGAAACTTGCTTTTATGTAGAGTAGCTAAGGCACATGGAAGAAAGGATGAAATCGAAGAGCTGAAAAGAACATTTCAAAGGGCAACTGGAGAAGACAAAGTAAAATGTGATCATGCACTATGCTAAGACTGAAAGTTAGCAAACCAAAAATGAAGTTCACAGTCAGTATATCTTACACTGAATTAACTCAAGAAAACATTCAAGCCTTGAGTTGCAATACAAGGGGTACCCCATCAAAATGGAATTTTTCCCACAAGCTATGTATTTATTTATTTATTTTTACAAAATCAGCCTTACCACCTTCAAAGTACTCTCCATTACACTTAGTACATTTGTCAAATCTGTGATTCCATTCTTGGAAACAGTTTCCAAATTCATCTGTTTGATGGCTGAGAGGACCTCCCTCATTTTTTTCTTCACCTCTTCTATGTCGTCAAACTGCTGTCCCTTCATGTTCCTCTGCACTTGCAGAAACAAAAGGAAGTCACATGGAGTGAGGTCAGGTGACTTAGGTGTGTGGCGCAAGAGAGGCATGCTGTGTTTTGCCAAAAACTGGTGCACTGAGATGGCTGCGTGAGCAGGTGCATTGTCATGGTGGCAAAACCAGTCTCCTGTATGCCACAAATCAAGCCTTATCTGTTGCACACTGTTATATTAGGGATTTTCAGAACCCCTAAATAGGAAGCTTGATTAACAGTCCAACATGGCAGAACAAACTCCGAATACACTACAAGTAGACATTGTCCAGAATGAGGTTTGTCATCAAATGACATTTTACCTGTTTTGAAATCATTAAACCACTCATACACTTGAGTTTTTCCCATAGCACTGTCCTTGTAAGCTGTGTTCAATACCACAACAGTTTCTGTGGCACTTTTCCTGAGCAGGAAACAAAATTTCATAGCCACATGCTATTCTCTTAAATCAGTCATCACAAAAAAACAACAACGATGTTTCAGCGAAACTGCTTTCACAAAAAAATTCACTGTGACCACAGAGAACCTTCTCAGGTGACACCACTGGGTGCACGAACTCAGAGCAAGTTGCTTGATGCTCACCCAGCAGGAAAAATGTGTACTACAAAAGCTCTTCTCCTCCCAGTGCAGTTCTGGTTTTTTGGGGGGTGTACCCCCTCATATTTAGAGATTCTGTGGGCAGGATGCATCAAAAGAATATGGAAAGAATACACAGTTAGTGTACCCTAAAAACCTAGTCAACCTTCGACCCTTTCAAGCAGTAGTATATGATAGAGAACCAATGGTACGGAAGGAAGAAGTTCAAGCTGCACTGAAGGCATTAGCCAAAAAGGAGACTCCAGGAATCGCTAGAATGCCAATTGAAATGTTTCAGCAAGCTGAAGAAGCACTTGAAGCACTCACTCATCTATGCCAGGAAATTTGAAAGACAACTACTTGGCCAGTTGAATGGAAGAGAGTCATGTTTGTACCCATTACAAAGAAAGGTGACTCAACAGCATGACCAGGTTATAGAACGTCATTAGCATGACATGGAAGTAGGATTTTGCTGAAAATCACCCAACAACAATGGCAGCAGAACATTGACAGGGAGCTTCCAGAGATTCAGGCCAGATTCAGAAGAGGACGTGGACTATGGCATATCATTGCTAATGTCAGATGGATCTTGGCTTAAAGTAGAGAACACCAAACTATATTATCTTGTTTTTATTGACTATGTCAAGGAATGTGACTATGCGGATCATAACAAACTATGGAAACCCTTGAGAAGAATGGGAATCCCAAAACACTTCATTGTGCTTCGGAGGAACCTGTACCTGGATCAAGAAGCAGCGGTGTGAACAGAACAAGGGAAAACCGTAGGGTATAAACTCAGGAAAGGTGCGTGTCAGGGTTGATTCCTCTCACCATACTTATGCAATCTGTATGATGAGCAGATCATCAGAGAAGATGGATTATATGAAGACAAATTTGGCATCAAGATCAGAGGAAAGCTTATTAACCTTCAATATGTAAATGAAACACCTTGCTTGCTGAAAGTGAGAAGGAGTTGAAGTATTTGCTGATGAAGATTAAGGATTGTAGCCTTCAGTATGGATTGCAACTCAATGTAAGAAGATCAAAATTCTTACAACTGGACCAGTTGGTCATAGCATGATAAATGGAGACAGATTGAAGCTGTCAAGGATTTCATCTTGTGTTGGATTCACAATTAATGCTCATGGAGGCAGCAGTCAAGTGACCAACTAATGCATTGCATTGGGTACATTTGCTGCACATAATCTCAGTAAGTTTTGAAAGACTTTTTTTTTTTTAATTATTTTGAGGACTAAGGTGAGCTGACTCAAACCATGGTATTTTAAATTGCTGCATACGCATGTGAAAGTTGGACATCGAATAAGGAAAACTGAAGAAGCATTGAAGCGTTTGAACTGCGGTGCTGGTGAAGAATATTTAAGGTACTATGGACTGCCAAAAGAACAAGCAAATCTGTCTTGGAAGAAGTACAGCCAGAATGCTCTTTAGAGCAGGGATGATGAGACTTTGTCCCATGAACTTTGAACACGTCAGTAGAGACCAGTCCCTGGAGAAGGATCTCATGCTTGGTAAAGCAGAGGGGCAGCGAGCAAGAAGAAGGCCCTGACAATCTAGATCGACACAGTGGCCGCAACAGAGGCTCAAATATAAGAACAATTGTGAGGCTGCTGCAGGACCGCGCAATGTTTAGCTCCGTTGTTCCAAGAAGTTGCTATGAGCGGGAACCGACTTGATGGTACTTAGCAACCTGTACAGCTGGTTGTCTGAATTCTTCTAGGCTCAAGGTACATCTGTTCATGCTCATTTCATGTTAGCTGCAGAATTTCAGATAGGAAATATTTCATTGATTATACTCAGAGTTCAAAATATTCACAAAAGACTCTGATTCTGAAAAAGAAGCAAATGTTTTAAGGGCCCTTTACATGAGAAAAAATGGGTTAGTTTCAGTTAGATTTTTGTGTGTGTGTGCGTAATATTTTGTCATTAGATAAATTTTAAGATCCAGAAATTGGCAACTGACCAACCTCCTATATATTTATTTATATTAATAAAATATACAGTATATAGTAAGCTTATTTTATATGGTAAGCTTAACTACAACCAGACTTCTGGACCAGGCAACCAGTCATACTATATTTCACATATTTTCATTACCAGTTTGGACTCACTCAAGGTTGATTGAATGTGATTGAAACTAAAGGCAAAAAATCAAACTTCTTGCTTCTCTGTGGCTATAACAATGTTATCGTTTTTATTCTCATCACCTTCATTATCAGCAACAACATTCATTTCATGGTGCATTACCATCTATGTATCATGAATGACCTATGATGTTGGGTGTGTTTTGTCGTTTGTTCCCTGATGATTTGTTTCTATTAAGACTAATATTACTCAATTGACAGTTGAAATGACTTATGCTTTTGTCTACTTTAAAACTGTTGTGACAGAGATGTATGTGTGGATCTACTAACACTTAAGAAAAATAATTGTTATTATTGTTGATTCAGGTTCTGACTAATGACTACCCGATGCACAACAAGTGAAATACTGTAAGGGCTTGTGCCATCCTTATCATTATGGCCATGCTTGAGTCCCTTGTAGCCACTGTGTCAATCACCTTGCTGAGGGAGGGGCTCTTTCTTGTTTCTGATGCTCTACTTTACCAACCATAAAATAGTTCTCCCGGGACCGGTCTCTCCTGGGGAACCTGTCTAAGAACACGAGATGAAGTCTCACCATGCTCCCCCGTCCAAGGCATTTTCTGGCTGCACTTCTAAGACAGAGTTGCTCATTCTTCTGGCAATCTACAGTATATTACTGATTCTTCACCAGCACTAGAAGGTAATCGCAAATACCCTGGTTTGGGGTAGTGCCGGCGAGTCTTCAAAGAGACAGCTTTGCTTTTTAACACTTTCAAGACGTCTTTGGCAACAGATTGGCTCAATACTTCATTTGACTTCTTGACTACTGCTTCCAGGGGCTTTGATTGTGGACCCACAAAAAATGGAATTCTTAACTTCAATATCTCCTTAGTTTATCATGATTCTGCTTAGTAACCCAGTTGTAATAACATTATTACTTTTATTATTATTATTTTAGTCTCAAGGTGTAAGCTGAACTGAAGGCTGCAGTCTTTGATCTTTATCATGAAGTATTTAAAATCCTTTTGGCTTTCAGCAAGCATGGTAGTGTCTTCTACATATTGCAGATTAAAAAAATCATTTTATTGGGGGCTCATACAACTCTTATTACAATCCATCCATCCATCCGTTGTGTCAAGCACATTTGTACATTTGTTGCCATCATCATTCTCAAAACATTTGCTTTCTACTTGAGCGATTGGCATCAGCACCTCATTTTTTCTCCTCCTTCCCCGCTCCCCTGTCGCTCATGAACCCTTGATAATTTATAAATTATTATTTTGCCATGTCTTACACTGTCTGATTTCTCCCTTACCCACTTTTCTGTTGTCTGTCCCCCAGGGAGTGGGTTATATCTAGATCCTTGTAATCGGTTCCTCCTTTCTTTCCCACCTTCCCTCCACCCTCCTGGTATCACCACTCTCACCACTGGTCCTGAGGGGTTCATCTGTCCTGGATTCCTTGTGTTTCCAGTTCATATCTGTACCAGTGTACATCCTCTGGTCTAGCCAGATTTATAAGGTAGAATTGGGATCATGATAGTGGGAGGGAAGGGTGGGGGGTTGGAGAGGAAGCATTTAAGAGCTAGAGGAAAGTTGTATGTTTCATTGTTGTTACACTGCACCCTGACTGGCTCATCTCCTCCGCAAGACCCTTCTGTAAGGGATGTCCAGTTGCCTACAGATGGGCTTTGGGTCCCCACTCCCCACTGCCCCTCATTCTCAATGATAAGATTTTTTGTTCTTTGATGCCTAATATCTGATCCCATCAACACCCCGTGATCACACAGGCTGGTGTGCTTATTTCATGTGAGCTTTGTTGCTTCTGAGCTAGATGGCCGCTTGTTTACCTTCAAGCCTTTAAGACCCCAGACACTATATCTTTTGGTAGCCGGGCACCATCGTCTTTCTTCACCACATTTGCTTATGACCCACTTTGTCTTCAGCAATCATGTTGGGAAGGTGAGCATCATGGAATGCCAATTTAATAGAACAAAGTGTTCTTGCACTGAGGGAGTACTTGAGTGGAGGCCCAATGTCTATCTGTGACTTTAGCATATTGTAGATTTTTAACGATCCTATAACCCTGATCCTTTGTATAGCGCAACTTCTTGGATTTAGGACATTGAATTATTATAAGGACATTGAATCAGTATGATACAACTTTGATTCATACTTTTCTTGATTTTATATGGCACAATAATCCCTGGTTTTGCTTGAACAACTGCCTCTAGGTCTATGTGTGTACTTCTCTTGAGCAATCAAGTGGTCAGGAACTCCCTTTCTTTGCAATGTTATCCATGACTTGCTAAGATCCACAGAGTTGCAACACCATTGCTTTCCAATTTGTCCTTACTGGCATAGTAGAACATAGGATTTTCCATCTCAAAATGGCTAAGGCCAGCCCATTTTAGCTCACGAATGCCTAGTTTATCAAACTATATATATTCCACTTCATTTTGATGGCTTCTATTTTTCTTATGTTCCTTCCTACTTGGTATACTTTACATTATGATGACTAATGGATGTTTATAGCTGTGACTTCTCACTTTGAGTCATTAAGGTCTACTCCACTCTAAAAGTGTTCTAGAATCGTATTTTGAGTGTGTTTCACTCAGAGGGGTCCATCTTTTGGCACCATATTCAACAATGTTCTGCTTCTATTCAGAAGGAGTCCACTAGCCATTTTTTTCACAAGTAGATTACCTGATCCGTTTCCTAGTCTGTGTTTGTCTGGAAGGGCTGTGGGTACCTGTCCACCATGAGCAACTCTGTTGGTGTTTGCCATACCAGTGGCCTCACTTCCAGCATCACAGCAAAGCACAGCTACCACAGTGTGACAAACTGACAGGTAGGTGGTGGCTGAAGTAGATAAGCAAAGTGAAAAAAAATCACTGTAGTAATTACATCATTAGATTTGGGTAATTAGGTATGACTGTGGTCCTTGAATATTAAAGCAAGTAGATAGGCAACCAAAACTGGCTTTGTAATTTATAAAAAAGATAATACTAAGTAGTCCTTTCAATATTATGTCATTACATATTGGGAAATTCATCTTAGATGTACCTAGGAACTAAGTGATGACGCTGTAGGATTGGACCCCCAAAACTTTCTAGCACAAAAGGATCTAACAGTTAGATTATAACTAATCAAAACCAACTGGAAATGGGAATACAATGCTTATTTAACTTGTTTCAGATTCTTTCATGAAAAATATGTAGTCATCTATTATTTTTTTATTTGAGATGCTGGGCAAATATTAGGCCTCTCTGTATCTCCTTTGTAAAATGGCATTCTCTGGCCTGACCTCTAAAGGAAGTTTACATCTAGGGCCAGCTGATAGCAATGCTTATTAAAAAACAGACAAAAGTGCATGAGGTGTAAATGCTAAACACCGATGCTACTGCTATGGAGTGGGAGGGAAGGTGTGTTGGCTCCTTTGCCTAAGACATCCCTGTACAGTTTGATCTCCAGGAAAGGCATTTGGTTTGTGGGCGTGAGAGCAGACATGCATACATCTGAACTATCCTAGAATATAGATTTAACTTTTTTTTTCATGTTATGTTTTTATTTTTTATCACCATGGCTTCAGGATTTTATAGATGTCAGGTCAATCACGTATTGAAATCTATAAAATAAAGGTATTCTTTTCTGAACAAACTTAGTTGATTTTATATGGAATCTGAGTTGGGTGATATAGATAGATGAAAACAACAGTTTTTCTCATCATTAACCAACTTTAAAGGCAACTTCAGTTTAATAGGCTGTAGCTGACTGCTCCCAGCCCAGTCAGCCTCTCTCTGCTTGAGTGCAGGCAAGAGTAATTCACTCTCAGTGGGAAGCAGAAAGGGCATGGACTGTTTTCCTAAGACGCCAAAGTAAAAGTTGTGTATCTGACAGCCAGTGACATCCCACTCCCACCCCCAGAGGAAGCAAGACAATCGAGAACATTTCCCACTGTCATTACTGGACTGTGTGGCTTTAGTTCCCCCAAGGGTTTCTCCCCAGTACAACCTTGCTGATGTGACTGCCCTCCCGTAAGATCTCACTCCAATTGTGCATTTGGGTATTGCTTCCTAGAAGAGCGTCAGAAACCGTAAGAAGGAGCCAGGCTAATTGTAGCGGAGGCCCAAATATATATTGCAGGAAATAAAGATCATAAGTGAAAAGACCGCATTGGAGAGGAGAACTCAGTTCGCGCTCGACAACTGAATTGGAAAGTATGACTTTGTGTTCTTTCCAATCCCAGGGGATTCTAGAGCAGAGTGCCATCCCATTTCTCAAGTGCCTTTGGAATTCAGACAGATTTGTTTGACAAAGGCATCATAATATTTGGCAAAGCCTCAAAATGACTTCTGTTTTCTCGTCCTTACTAGAAACTTTATCTGGATTCAGAACGTGGAGTCTATAAAACATACCATCTATGGTTTCACCAAGATATTTGTGTGAGAGACACCTCACCCATTGTTTCTTTGCACTTGCCCCTTGGCATTGGTGCTTATGTGGGTAAAGATCATGAACCTGATTACAACCTTTGGAGTCTCCAACATTACTCTTCATAACCATGCATTCTGCTTCTTACAAAAATGTAGGGATCTGTCTGTCTGTCACTCATGTTCTTTTGTCCTTTATTATGGATAGATGTAACCTATGGAATAAACTTGATGCTTATCTTTACTTCTGTGATCAGGGCAAACACTATTTTGTCTTCAAAAGTAGCTCACATTCAAGCCTCTGTTCTTGGAGTACCTACTAGTTCTTGGGTGATGAAAAGTTGCTAGCCCAAGCCCACTGAGAGGCACCTTGGAAGACAGTCCTGGTGATCCGCTTTAGAACGGTCACAGCCTTGATACGTCCATGAAGCAATTGACTCTGCATACACGGAGTCGACCCAATGGCAGCTAACAACGCAACTACAATCTTATGCAAGGCACTCTCTTAGACACAGAGGGTGCCATCTCTTGTAGCTCAGTGGGAGAAAGCTTTAGATGAGAAACATATGTGGAACTGGCACGGGCATACTCCCAGGGGTTTCCTCTTTGTGTCATTTCTCTCATTTATATCTCAGTGGTGTATCCCTTCTGGATATGAACCCACAGAATAGAGATCAAATAAAATTGAACATTGTGTAATATCATTACTGGGTTTCAATGTGTTACCTTTTACAAAGAGTTAGAACTGTAAATCCATTTTTGATATGTCCTAGGGTACAAAAGAGACCCCAAATTTCAAATACAATTTAAGGACAACATTTATTAAGACTTAAGGACAAGGACAAATGCCCATCAGCTGGGTGAGAGAGACCATTAGCATGAGCTCGTAACGGCAGCCAAGGGTTTTTGTTGAGATACAGACATGTAGACAGGGCTTGGAAGGGCAAAAGGAATGGTCACAAACGCTTGACGGCCACATATCGATAGATCACAGCTCTAGATGGGGCTATAGAAGTGGGAACATGATAGGTACATTTTGTTAGATAGAGGAGCTTATAAAATTGGTTCAGGGTCTTCTGGCCAAGACACTCAGGCCTGACTCATGAGACCTTCAGTAAGGTGATTTCTATGAAGGACATACCCAGGCAAGCCCCCAAGGGAGACTGCCCTTCCTTGGGCTTGTAGGGGTGGGTGGAGAAAATCCACTTTCCAGTGCACTCTGCTGAAGGGCCAGACTGTTCACACCCCTGGTACATGGTCCCAAGGAATTCAATGGAGGCCTAGTCCATGTGGGGACTCAGCAAATAGACTTTGGCCTTTCACTGTTATCCAAAGCCTTCTACAATCCATGTGCTCCGAATTTAAGCACTAATGCAGATGCTAGCAAGAGTCTTCCTAGGAAAAGGAGGAAATAGAACATTTTTTTTAAAGAAACCCAAAAGACCGGAAAGCTCTGAGGCCTGTTTCCTGACCGCTATTTCTCATTTAGCTATTATTTGATTTGCACCAGTACATTGTCTGTCTTTACTTGTTCAGATTCCCTTAGGTGAGGATAGAGGACATGGTTTCTAGCAGAGATGGTAAGGAGTCCCAGCTTTGACGAGTGGCTCTTTGATGAATCTTTTGATCTTGCTCAATTCTTAGGAATCTGCTTCCAGACCCCTGACACTGAGCACACTCAGCAGAAACAGCCTTCCGACTTCATTTCCCTTTCACCCAGGGAATCCATCAACCATGCGCTTTCATCTCTTCCTCGGGAGCCAGATTGTGTCTTTGGTCTGAACTGATGAATTGATATTAGGGCTCTAAACTCCCTTATGCCTTATTTTTCCCCCCTTCTTTTTCACATGGATGAAGTTGCTACTGTTGGTCTGTTGATGATAATGAAGGAAACAAGATCCAAATTCCATAACTCCTTAGACGTGTATGGTGCCTGAGGAAGCGTGAAGGAGTAGGGGGGCAGGGTACCCTTACAAAGCCTGCCTCTGGGTCTTCTACGAAATTTCCTTTCCACCCGCTTCTGTACCTTTTCTAGGTCAACAAGTCCCATTGTTGAGTATAATTCAAATATGGAGAAGACAGTGTTGGAATCCCTGGGTGGCACAAACATTTGCCTGTTTGGTTGCTAATGAAAAGGCTGGAGATTCAAGTCTCCGTGAGGCACTTCAGAAGACAGACCCGGCTCTCTTCTTCTGGAAAACCATCCATTGACAACCATATGGCATACAGTAGGACTGAGACACACACGGGGCTGCCAGAATTCATTTGATGGTCACTGGTTTAGCTTTTGTTTTGGAGAACTGCTAGGGCATAGTTCTGCCAGGCTATGGCTGGCACAGCTCAGATTGATACCAGGAAAAGAAAAACAACAAACTCTCTGTAGTAAGAGAGATTTCAAGGGGCAGAAATTAAAAGCATATCAGTAGGAAGAAAATGTCTGGGTTAAATTGCAAAGGAAAGAGAGCAACCATTGGGAATCTTTTTAGGACACATCCCCTAAAGAGAAGGCCAGCGGTGATGCCATGGGTGAAGCATGGGCTGCTGTCCATAAGGCTGGTGGTTTACACCCACTAGCTGCTCCTTGGGAGAAAAATGAGGCTGTCAGCTCGAGTAAGACTTAGAGTCTTGGAACCCCTCCGTGCCAGTGGGTTTGCTTTTTACACCCTAAAGAGAGTAATAAAACTCTTCCCTATTCTGAGCACCATCATAATGCTGAGAGAAAGGGTTGTGAGGGAAGCCTTTGTGGAAGAGGGAATGATAATAGCCGTGAAGTGCTTACTGTGGGCATTTCTTTGAACGGAAATGAAGCCACTGACTTCTCAAAGGGGTAGGATTACCCCCATTTTGTAGGGCATGAAATAAAGAGTCAGAGAGGGGCTTTGTCTAAGGCTTTCCAGTTCATCCGTGGTAGAACTAGGATGGGGACGGAGGCTAATCAATTCTCTTCTCCATGCCAGTCTGCTTCCCCCAGGTCAGGCCCTGAGAGATCACGTGTGTGTGTGTGTGTGTGTGTGGGGGGATTGTTATAAGAAATCTAAGAGCCCCCAATAAAATGATCTTTTAATTAAAAAAATCATTTTCATTCCAATACTCAGGAGGCTGTCTTAAGACAAACAGAAAAGACAATGTCAATTCAGCAGCTGCCACCTTGCTTTGGGGCTGTTGTGAGTAAAGTTCTATATTGATCAGGTATTTTTTTGTTTGCTTGTTTTGTGTGGTTTTAATTTTTTTACAAACATCAGAAGTTTGTTCTGCCTAATTTAAACAATTAAAAATAAAAAGGCATCAGGTAGCTCACAAAAACTAAGAAAAATCTATCCTTAATCATTAGTGCAATCAAGAACAAGGAAAGCTCAGAGCCTCTCCATTAGACATCATATCAGGTCATCTTTTGATCAGTCTACTCCATATTTAAATTTTTAAAAAGAGAATTGTATTGACCTGAATGATCATCCCTCTTTGAATGTGTGCACTTGTGTGTGTGTGTGTGTCTGAGAGAGTATCTATAAGCAACCAATAAAAGAGAAAACAATGCTTTAGTTTAAGGTCCCACTAAGCGTTGCAGATAACACGGGAGGGATGGTTGTTACCAGAGGAAGAAAGAAAGAATCATAGCAGGATGTCCACGACAAGACCCCAGACCAGGAGTTCCACAACAGAACTGAGTGGGCAGATTTTGGATCTTTCTAGGAATTCTTTATTCTTGGGAAGCTCCTAGGAACCAGAGTCTATTCCTAGCTGGAAGAGAATCAGAAATAGCAGAACCAGTACATGTCAAGTTTGGACAGTCTGACAAACTCACCTTAGGATTACCACAAGTACATCTTGCTGGGGCCATTCACCACCTGGCTGATGCTCATTCTCCCCAGAAGGCAGAGCTGGGTCACAACACATTTCAAAGGATAATGTGGAGCCATATGAGCAAAGGTAATCTGGTTACCCAATCTTGCACACTTGATTTAGAGGAGAAATGTACAAGAGGTTCACCCCCCCCCCACCATGCCCTCAAAAAAGCCCCCGAAACCTTTTTCAAAGCTATGTATTTATTTATTTATTTTTAACAAAACACCCATTTCACCTTCAAAGTACTCTCCATTACACTTAATACATT
>NW_022103915.1:39453410-39455727 GCF_000313985.2 Echinops telfairi
TCTGCCACAAATCAGGCCTTTTTTGTCACACACTGTTACGTAGTCTTTTCAGAACCTCTAAACAGAAACTTGGTGAACAGTCTGACCCGCTGGAACAAAGTCCCAATGCACTACAAGTCGACATTTACAGCCATTTGGGAAGCAAAGTTGACAGACATTCCGACAAGGTTTGTCATCCATCGACATTTTACCTGTGTTGAAATGAGAAAACCACTTGTACGTTTGAGTTTTCCCCATAGCACTGTCATTGTTAGCTGTGGTCAACATCACAACAGTTTCTGTGGCACTTTTCCTGAGCAGGAAACAAAATTCCACAGCGGCACGCTGTTCTCTTAAATTGGCCATCACAAAACATGAGCTTCTAGAGAAACTGCTTTCACGAATAATGAATGCACTGTGACCAGAAGCTCCTCCCTGGGTAACCCCACTGAGTGCACTAACTCAGAGCAAGGTGCTCCATGCTCGATTAGAGGGAAGAATGTGTACTATGAATGCTCCGCCCAGTGGAGCATTTTTCTGTTCTTTTTTGTAAGTGAGAGTGTGTGTGTGTGTGTGTGTGTGTGTGTGTGGGGGGTGGGGGGGAGGGGGTGGTAACCCCCTTGTATACAACCTTCATGAGCTGACCCAGCTATGCAGCCAGCTTCTAATCACTTAGCAATCTAGGCAAGCTTCCTGATCAAGGGTAGGGAGACGGATGGACCGCTGAGTTACATCAGATATAAATGAATCAATACAAACCAATTTCTTCACAAAAGGAAACCTAATTAGTCACAGTGTTGCCCAGCTCAACTGTTCCTCGCTCCCAGCGGCTGACACATGCTGATTCCTGCACACAACTGCATCCTAGCTCCTATCAATGAAAAATACATATCCATTTGGTTACTGCCAAGGTCAAACATCGCTGAGTTTGTTTTGTAAAACACAGTGAGTACCAGAAACTTTTTACTTAGCAGGGGTTTCCCAGTTTAAAGAACAGTAAAATTCTATTTTAAGGGAGTAAATATTAGGGAATGATGATCGGATCAGAAGTGAATTGTTGACTGAAAAGATGCAGAATGTGGGGTCCGGGGAGGGAGAAATAGCTATGACCCCATAGTACCATCTGGAATATGTTGTGTGCTTACTCTGCCTGCTGGGAAAAATGAGGGCTTTCCATATATCTTTGCACACACTGGCTCTGCATCCGGGAAGAATGAGCATTTTCCAGACACCTTCTTGAACACAGGTGCTTTGTCTCACTGCAGGAGTGGTCACCTGTTAAGTGAAGTCAACGGTCACCTGTTAAGAAATAGCCGTTCTTTCATTCATTCATCATCCATCACTCTTCTCAGTGAACCCAGCAACCGAAGAGACTACTGTCTTTTGGGGTCACTGTAGAGCATTCATTTCATCACCATGCTGGCATCGCAGAGGCTGTCGCTGTACACTGCCTGTGAGAGGTGGTATTGTAGCCAATTATGTGTGCGGACCCGGAGTCACACGACTGGATTGAAATCCTGGTTCTGCCACCATCATACCTAATGATCTTGGGTAGAGGACCTCTTCAAGCAGAAATGTGGCTGACATTGTATTTCCTCAGCTCTAAGATGCTAGCATTACTGTATGTGCAAGGGAAGAAAAGTTGCTGCCAATAAAACTATGATGAAACATTGATTAAAAGAGATGCTGATTTTAAGGTATTAATATGGTATCAGTGTGAGGACTAAGTGAGATACCATATATACTTGTGTATAAGTCGAGTTGTTCAGCACATTTTTAATGTAGTTTTTGTGGTAAAATTAGGTGCCTTGGCTGATATTCAGGTCGGCTTATACTTGAGTACATACGGTAATTTATACAAAGTGCCTTTTGGATGCACTTTTAAAATTTATTAGTAAGACCTAATAACTGGTTTGAGAGGCTGGATTGTATAAAGAGGAATGTGGCATCGGGACTGTGGGAAGACTCATTAATGACCTGTGAGATGCATATGACACACCCTTGCTTGTTGAAAATAAGGAGATCAGTTGAAGCACTTACTGATGAAGATGAAAGACTACAGTCTTCAGTATGGACAACCAAGTTGAGAGCTTGGGAAGGGGTTGCTTGTAGAAAGAACACTGTTTGCAAGAACTACGGGTGAAAGAGAGGGTGGTATGTAGATTACAGATTATAATAACTATACAGTAATGTACACATTGTGTGTATGTCTAAAGAGGAGTCAATTGTGGTGGTGATGGAAGAAGATGAAATGAGGTTGAGATAAGCTTGTGAAGGTCTTAAATGTCTCTTGGCCCTCTACTGGCATGGCCCACTGGTGTTGGGAGAGGGCCTTCCA
>NW_022103915.1:39456143-39474236 GCF_000313985.2 Echinops telfairi
GGAGACTTGGCATCCCCAGACTGTGGCCTCCAGCGACTCCACGCCTGGAGCTGTGCTCACTCCCTGACTCAGCTCTCAGCCAACGATACACCAGCTTGAGGGAAGAACAGCATCCAGGAGGATGCACTCTGTAGAACAAGCCATGGTGCAAAATCAAAAGGACAGCACTTGTCTTTGGATGAAAACCCTTGAAAGTTAGAAGGAACAGGAAAGGAGCATGAATAATAATGGAAAACACAGGGAGGGCGGAAGTGGGAGGAGTGCTGGTCCATCTTGGGGACCGCAATCTATGTATGAAGTGTTCAATGGAAATTTATGATTTAAAATTTTTAATCATAAAAAAGTTTAAAAATAAAAAAGAGCTCATGTTTAAAGTTTGGACTTTATCCCTTAGGTATAAGGAGTAAATTCAAGAAGTGTTAGCCAGAGTAGTAGCTTTAGTGAAAAACACGATTTCTGGTATCTAACCTGGATTCTTAGGCATGCTGGTGGTGCAGTAGTTAAGTGCTTGCTGCTAACAGAAAAGTCAGCAGTTCAAACCCATCAGCCACTCCGTGGAAGAGAGGCTCTTGAAAACCCTACAGGTGCAGTCTTTCTTAGAGGGTCTCTATGAGTTGGGATGGACTTGACAGTAATGATTTCTTTCTTTTTAAAAGTTAGACTCCTGGATAATTAGGAGGGGAGGGTTTACTGAAGCGGAATTGTATCTCCTCAGATTCACATCCATCAGGAACCTGTGAATGTGACCTTATTTGGAAATAAGGACTTTGCAGATGCAAGCAAGTGAGGGTAACATCATACTGGATGAAGGCGGGTCCTAGTCCAATATGACTGTTGTCTTTTTAAGAAAAAGGGGATTTGGGCACAGAGGCAAAGAAACACAGGGGAGAAGGCCATGTGGGGATGGAGGCAGAGGTTGGAGTGCTGTATCTACAAGCTAAGGATTACTATCTACTACCAGCTAGAGAAAGGAAGGAAAGTGTTCCCTAGAGCCTTCAAAGAGGGCACAGACCTACTACCACCTTGAAAGCATGCCAACATGATTAAGGAGTCAGACTGCATTTGTTCAACTGCCAACTGCCAACTGTGAGCTTGCAAAGACTGCTCAGCCTACGGTTCCTCATTTGGAAAATGAGGAGCAATAATGATACCTATTTATAAGGGGTTTCTAAATTATATATCTGGGGCATCGCAAAGCCTCAATAAATCTTAGCTCTTCTTTTTATTATGATCTCTATTTTACAATTCTGCATTTCAAAATGGACTCCATGAAGCTTTGGGCAGGAGGAATTTATTAATGGAGACACTCATCCTTAATTTAAGGCAACACAACATGCGGACCAAGAACACGAGCTCTGGAGCCAGTGCTACGGAATTAGTCTGCACCTGCCACCTGCTCGCTGTGTGATCCGGGGCCAGTTACTAACATCTCTGAGCCTCACTTTCCTCCTCTGTCAACTACAGATAGGAATAGCATTTCCCTGGAAAGCTTGCTGTGGGGATGAAATGAGCTAATAATGCCTGAGGGTGTTTGGACAGCTGTCCAGCACATAGTAAGTGCTTTGTGTTTGTGGCTGTTGTCACAATAGCCTTATTTCTAGACTGTGAACCGTTTGGGAACAGTGACCTCCCTTCCTGAAGGAGCTTTCCTGCGGCAGTGGCTTTGTTCAGAGGCACGCAGGGATAACCAAGGCCCTGCTCTTCGCTGTAGGACACTTGAGGAGACTTGCAGGCCAGTGGCTGAGTCTCAGACACCCCCGCACCCCGCACCCCTGCACGAGCTGCCGAAATGGCGCCTGTTAAGTAAAACAGGCTCTCTTTCTCGCTGGTTTTTGTGTGGGAGGAGAATACATTTGGCTTGGTAATGAGTTTGCTTTCTGAGCGGACAAGGAGGGGAAGGGAATCAAGGGAGAGGCTCGGCACCCCCAGAGTGAAAGGAGAGTCTGCGTTTCTGCAGAAAGGAGAACAACCTACAATCGCGGGCTCCTTATGATTTGGCATGGAGATAGCGCAACGTGACAGTAATGTGACGCCTGTGTGAATCCCCGCAAGACAAAGGCGTGGGAACGGAGAGCATTCGCAGCATCAGCAGCAAGAGAACCTCCTCCCTTACCGACTGCGCTTAGATGAGAGCAGGAATGGACCTCAAACGCCACTCCATTGCTCCAAAGGGGCCATCTCCCTTCGCTGGCAAATGATGGGAAAGTGTTGTGTTTTCTCTTGAACAGAAGTCGTGGGAATCGTTAAGCCCCTCGTGCCCTCTGTTGTTAGAAGACTGGAGGCTGACCGTGAACTCGGAGGTGGGCACGTGGTCTTCTTGTTCTGCTCACAAAGCGGAGTCAAAGCATGCGCCTTGCCCTGGATGTCAGAGGGTGGTCGAGTTCTGGGTCGGAGAAGCATGTCCCATGGACTCACGGTGATCGTTTGCCTCCCTTCGCCATGTGTCTGTTCTTCCTATTATCACACTTGACGTCTTTCTTCGGCTTTTCTCATCTGAGAAGTGCAAATGATCCTTGCAATCAGATGGTGAGACAAGGTCGGAATGGCAGCTCCAGGTATAGGGTTTGATCAGATGAATTGCATGAACTGGGGACTTGGTAAACTGATTTTTGTGTGTTAGAGAAAGAGCCCACAATTATTTAACTAACTGGTTTAAATATACATCATGTTAAGAGACGTTCTGAGGATCCAAGCCAACTGAATTAAGTCACTAACATGCACTTCAAAATGACATCAAAGAGAATCCCTCAAAAATTACCATGCAGACCCAATGACCTCACTCCTGAATGCATGCCACAAATAACTGAAAACAGGAATTCAAATAGATATGTGTACACCAATGTACATTGCAGCAGCATCCAGAATACCCCAGAGGTGGACAGAACCAGTGTCTACCTGGTGGTGCAGTGGGTTATGCCTTGAGCTACTGCCTGAAAGGTCAACAGTTCAAAACTATCAGCTTTTCCAAGGGAGAAAGATGAAGTTTTCTGCTCCCATAAAAAATTCACAGCCATGGAATCCCAAAGGGGAAGTTCTACTGCATCCTTCAGGATTGCTATGAGGCAGAATGTTTTTCCTCAACAGAAAAATAGATAGACAAAACGTGACATATCCATTTGATGAAATGTTATCCAACCACAAAAAGCAAAAAGTACTGATATATGCTGCTACCACATGTATCAACCTTGAAAACGGAATGCTCACGGAAGTAAATCAGAAACAAAAGGACAAATTACATTATGATTCCATGAATATGCTTAATCTAGAATGGGCCAATTTATAGATATAGAGGTGGATTAGAGGTGCCAAAAGCCTGGAGGAATTAGAGAATGGGGATACTTGCTGAGTAGGTACAGAGTTTCTGTTTGGGGTGAGGAAATTTTCTGGAAATAGGCAATGGTGGACCACACAACATGAGGAATATAACTAATGCCACTGAATTGGACACTTACATGGTAACATTTTATGTTATGTGTGTTTTACTAGGGTTAACCTACCCGAGGAAAAGTGTATGAAGGGTCCATGCACACGTGCAGACACTGGTCTGTGAAAGTCAGCTTACTTTTTGACTTCTAATGACATATTGGGCCTTGTATCATAAAATACATGAGTCTTTTTTGTTTGAAATGTTTACTCTGACTGTTGACATCATGATTTTATATGTACAGTGAAGTAGAAGTATGAATTAGGTGACCAGGCCCCTGGCCTCTTTATAACCTTGACGAAGTCACTCAAACCCTTGTAGGTTGAAGTGTCTTCATTTGCAAGACCAGAGCAGTTAGAAATGACACTTTGTAATTTTTCTTTCAGCCCAGAATGTACGTGGTTTCCATGAAATGCACATTACCAGGATGTGAACAAAATACTCTGCTCACATATCCAGCAACAGCGAGAAAACATAATAGGAGCTACAGAGACTGCTGGGGCTGTGGAGATAGAAGACAATGTTCTCCAAGGGGTGGGCAGGGGGCTTGAATCAAGGGACATGTGATTCTCCTTGCTCTGTATAAAAGGAACTCTGGAAAATAGGTGAAAGAACTAGGAGGCAAAGGGCATTTATAGAGGTCTAAATACAGGCATGTACACATATAAATATATTTATACATGACAACGGGGAAATAGATCTATGTACACATATGTATAGGTTTAGTATTAAGGGAGCAGATGGGCATTGGGCCTTTATTCAAGTATGCCCTCAATGCAAGAACACTTTGTTCTAATAATCTGGCATTCTAAGGTGATCACCCTCCCAACACGATCACTGAAGACAAAACGGGTGCATAAGCAAACGTGGTGAAGAAAGCTGATGGTGCCCAGATATCAAAAGATATAGCGTCTGGGGTCTTAAGTGCTTGAAGATAAACAAGTGGCCATCTAGCTGAGAAACAACTAAGCCCACATGGAAGAAGCACATCAGCCTGTGTGTACATGAGGTATTGATGGGATCAGGTATCGGGCATCAAAGATCCAGAGCAAAAAATCATAATGTGAATGAGTGTGGGGAGTGCAGAATTGAAGCCCAAAGCCAATCAGTAAGCAATTGGACATCCCCTTACAGAAGGGTCGTTGGTAGAAGACAGGCCAGTCAGGGTGCAGTATAGCACCGATGAAACATACAGCTTTCATCTAGTTCTTTAATGCTTCCTACCCACACAACCCACTACCATGACCCTAATTCTACCTTAAAAATCTGGCTAGATCAGAGCATGTATATGGGTACAGATAAGAGCTGAAAACACAGAGAATATAGGACAGGTAAACTCCTTGGGATCAATTTGAGAGTCGCCATACCAGGAGGGTAAGGGGAAGGTGAGGGGAGAAAGGAGGAACGGATCACAATGACTTACCTATAACCCCTTCACAGGGGGATGGACAACAGACAAGGGGGTAAAGTGAGACATTAGACAGTGCAAGACATGACAAAATAATAATAATTTATAAATTATCAAGGGTTCATGAGAGAGGAAGGGGAAAAAAATGAGGAGCTGATACCCAGGGCTCAAGTAGAAAGAAAATGCTTTGCCAACAATGATGGCAACATAAGTTCAGAAGTGCTTGAGACAATGGATGGATGGATGGATGGATGGAGTGTGATAAGAGTTGTATGAGCCCCCAATAAAATGATTTTTTTAAAAAAGCAACCCTGACTTTTCCTGCCAATGGTCACATTGCCACCTCGCCTGTGTGCGTCCCATCCTTCTGTCTTGGCCCTTCTTGGGGTGCTGATCTGAGGGGAGCTGACTGATGAACGGAGCCCTCCTTTGTGCTCTGTAGATGCTCACCCAGAAGCCAACCACTAAGCAGAAGAGACAGAAACCAGGCTTCTGAGACTGTCAGGCAGAAAGGGATCTCAGCCATTGCTGAAGCCACCCCCCTGAAGACACTTAAACCTACTCTGTCATTAGACAATTAAAGGAAGGCTCTTACCCTTTTCAATGTAATTTGCTCATCATTTAAAAAGGTTAATATGAGCATGAACTAGTACTTGGGAAGGCAGTTTTGCAAACTAGAGAATCATGAATACAATGCACTATTTAATTATCAAGCCTTTATTTAGCACTTTCTAGCCTCCGGTGTCTCCCAGCCCCTTTTTCTAGTTTTATCAGCCGCCTTAAAGCTTTCTCTTTAAATTCTTTCCATTTCTGTCAAACTGCTGATAGGCAACTGCAATTCATGTTCTTGCTCAGGGACACCTGAAGCCAGCTTTCACTCTGAACCAGGTATCTAAAGCCAGATTTATATTTCTTTTATAAAAAAGGGAAATGAAAGCCTCAAGAGCAAAGCTGTCTGGCAACCAGATAAAAGAAAGGATTTCTTTCAGGCTTTCCAAGAAGACAGAATGGAAGTCTTGAAATATAAATTACTTTTTAATGATATCTTGAAAAGGTGTTATTTTCTACCATCTGCCTCTATTACCCCTCTTCCTGATCATGGCCTCGGCGAGCAATTAACTATTGTGTATCTTTAAAATGAGGAAGAGTAGAGATATTTTAGGAGATAGAAGGACCTTAGAGATGTCCTAGTTTCTCCATCTAGTTTCTGAACCAGGGATTTCAAAGAGGGAAAGGTTTCTTCTTGATCTTCAACTCTTCCATTCTGCGCCAAGATTAAACCTAGTGCTCCTAATTTTTAGGCCAGAATCCTTCCTACTAGACCAGATATAAGATATGGACACTTTCTCTTAGACCAGAGGAAAGACACAACTACACTCGATGCAGATGATAGCATGCTCAAAATAGCCCCAGGTCTCAATGCCCCCCTGGAGATGGTCCACTTGGAGGGAAGAGGGGCAGAAGCAGGCAAAGGCATCTAGACAAGCAGACCATGAGGATCTCAAGTGGCTGTTAAACTCTCTAAGGGCATCTGGGCCAGAAAGGGTAAATGGTACAGCAAATACTTACTTTGGAGGTGAGACACCTGCTGAGTTTAGTATTGTACCCATTTAACAGAAAAAGGACACTTGGGTCCACTCCCCTACTCACCCCCCAGCCCCCCAGCTCAGCATCATTCCTGTTGTCCTGGTTTTTCTGTTCAGTCTCTGTCCTTTCCTTATGATCTCTCCCAAGAGGAAGTCTGTTGGCTTTTCTGAAGTACCAGATTTTGGAGAAGAAGAGTTCTTAAGAGGGAGAAGGCTTTTTTGGTCACAATAAACCCCCCATTTATGATCTGAGCTTCCTTGGAGTTCATCCAAATCAACCCCGCTAGAGTTACAGAGGCCAATGTGTGGGGCTTACAGATGACTGCTTTAGGAGCTCTCACCCTGACAGCACATTCCTTCCTGTCTTTTCTCGTAGAGATTCTTTTCTGACCATCTCAGAGGAGCAAGACCTACCTAAGGAGAGCAGGTCTGGACCCACCTGTCTTCTTCTGCCTCTATCATGGCTTAGAGATTCTTCATCCTTTGAAGATCTATCTTGAGGAACCAGAGCTTTGAACAGGTTTGAACTGGTTCAGTCATGGTGGCTGAGGTGAAATTAAAATGGGCCCAATTTTGAAAAATGTGGGTACAGAAAAATTAACACATAAAGGGGGAAATTATAGGACAAAACCATGAAATGGGAGAATCACAAGAGGCATAGTGAGTCCTTTTAGGAGCCTGATGCTAGAGCTCGCCAAGACTGTGGAGGGGAACATACCTTCACAGTGATGCAGTAGGCCACCATGTATCAGGCAGGCACCATTGTTTCTCACATTATTGGTCAAGAGATTTTACTGCTGGAAGGGATTGAGTTGTGTTCTCTGAAAATGTTTGTCAATGTGGCTAGGCCATCCTCTTCAATTGTTTGGCAGTAAAGCAATGATGTCCCGTGGCAGTTATGTAATGATGTAACCATCTCCCATGACGTGATCTGGTGTAATTACTCTCCATTTGGGATGCACTGTAACTCCTGGCCTCTATGTGGAGAATTGGGTTATGTCAGTGAGGGTTAGGTTTTGTTTGTCATATCAGTGAGGCAGGAATTAGGTTAGATGCAACATCTTAACTCAGGTCATAGCCCTGATCCCATGTTAGCGGCGATCCCTTAGAGTATGGCCTGCATCACCTCTTACCTGCCAGTTAAAAGGAGAGAAAAGCCAGAAGAGAGGGAGGGACCTAACCACAATCACCAAGAAGATAGAACTGGGAGTGGAGTGCTTCCTTTGCACCCAGGATCCCTGCTCTGAGAACCTCCTCGATCCAGGGGAAGCTGCTAAGACACAAGGAGTTTTTCAAGAAACTCTGGACTCACAAATGTTGAAAAGTGACAAGGATCCTTTCCCCAGAATGAATACAAATAGATATCTTCCTCTTGAGCTGGTGCTCTGAACCCTGACTTCTAGCTTCCTGCTCGTCAGTGACTAATGGTCTGCTTGTTAGCGCCATCCACTAATGGTATTTCTATTCCGCAGCACTAGATAAGGTGGACAGTTACAATACAGTGCACGCAGTGGTCTTGTTTTCTATGAGGGAAGTTGGGTTTCTAGTGAGGCAGTGACTAATGTTAGCTATCATTCTCATGTTAGTTATCATTCCCTTGGTTCGCTCACATTTTGCACATTCGGGTCTGTCTGGCTTTGCTTCACTGGCCATGACTAAAGTGGGGTATCTGAAGCTCTGGAAGGAAGTAACACCCCACTGCCACCCCGAATTCCTTCTCGGATGGACTTGGTGGCAAGTGGGGTGTCTCTTGAAACCTTGACATTTACACTTCTGCATTAGTGTTGTTGTTGTTGTTGTTAGGTATGACTGTCAGTGATCCTACACACAGCAGAATGGATACTGCATGGTCGTGTGCCATCCTCGCAATTGTTTCCCTGCCTGAGCCATTGTTGCAGCCACTGCACAACCCATCTTGTTGAAGGACTTCCTCCTGTCCCATGGCCCTCCACCTTACCAAGCGTGAGGTTCTTAGAGGTACTAGTCTCTCCTGGCAACATGTCCAAAATATTTAAGATGAAGAGTCTTGCCATCCTTGTACTCTGGCCTTCCTTCTTCTAAGATCCATTTGTCCTTTTAGCTGTCCATGGTACTCCCAATAGTCTTCTCCTGGACCACAGCTGCGGGATTTCAGGGAATTAGGTACTGTAACCTAACTCAGGAGTGACTTGGGGCCAGGAGAATGGAAATGTTAAGTGGGTCTATGTGTAAACATGAAATACCTACTAATAAACCTGACCAAAACACAAAAGACATGTACAAGGAAAATCACAGAAGAATCTTACAAAAACCAAAAGAGACCATAAATGGAAGAATATCTTATGTTCATGGATTTAATCTTGTGAAAATGTCAATATGACCCAAAGCCTTCTATAAACACAGTATAATTCTGAGCCAAATATCAACTTATTATTTAAAGAAATGGAAAAATGAATTACCAACTTCATATGGAGAGGGAAGAGGCCCAGGATAAGCAAAGAGCTTCTCAAAAAGAAGAACAAAGTAGGTGGCCTTTCACTATCTGGCCTCAAAACCTACCACACAGCCACAGTCGTCAAAACAGCCTGCTACCGGTACAATGATAGACACAGAGACCACAGGAACAGGATAGAACACCCAGAAATAAAAGCATACGCCTACAGACAACTGATTTTTAACAAAGGACCAAAAAATATTAAATAGGCAAGGGACACTATCTTCAACAAATTGTTCTTGACAAATCAGATCTCCATCTGCAGGAGAATGAAACAGGGCCCATGCCTTGAACCATGCACAAAAACAAACTCAGTGGATCAGAGACCTAAATATAAATCCCAGTGCCATAAGAGTCATCAATGAAAATATTAAGACAAACTAAGGGCCTATTGAAGGGCATACACGGACTGCCCAATAGAATAAAGGAAGCAGACACATTGGAAGACAGAATAGATGACTGAGCCTAGTGAAGGTAAAACACTGATGCAACCAAAAGACTTCAGCAAAAGAGGAGAACAAGAATGGCACAAAGAACAAGGGAATAATAACTATCTTAATACCCTCTCTGCTTTCCTATGACATGTATTAACTTAGTGGGCATAGTTCTGCCTTTGTGAATGAATGTTACTGAAGTTTTGCCCTATCACCAACTCCCATTGTATAAATTGTGTCTAGTCATCAAGAGTTTAATTTGCACAAGTCAACAATTCATGTATTGGTTTGAAGCTGTATACTTATATAATTTCCTTTTCTCAACAGTGCTTTAAGCTCTATATCTTTGTCTAATCAATAGAATTACCTTACGCCCCAAGGGGTTGATTTATAATGTTCTCTATCATAAAATGATAATGATATCTTTAAAGTGAATCAGAGACTTATATAAACCATAGATATATGAATGGATTTTAGGTTCCCAACTTAATTCTAGCCCCAATATAAGAACAATTAGTTCTTATGACATGGCCCTGCTCAATGCTCACCCTCATAAAGAGATCACTAAAGATGTGGGTTCTATAGCAAAGTGTGGTGAAGAGATCAATTGGTGCTCAGCTATCAGAAAGAATAGCACCTGGGGACTTAATGACTTGTCTTAAAACAAGCAACTGTCTAAGTGACGTATCAACTAAGTCCACATGGAAGGAGCACACCAGCCTGTGTGATCCAAGGATTGTAAATAATAAAATCCAAATCTGGAGGAGGGAATGGTATCAGAGCTTAAATTATGAAAACTCAGTTTGCAGAAGGCTATGGATGACAGTGGAAGCCTACAATCCATTTTCAGGGTCCCCACCTGGATGCAGCCTCCAGTGAACCCATTCTGAATAGCCGTGCTGTCAGACAGAGAACATTGTAAAGTCAATGGTGGCACATGCAGTAAGGTTAAAATGTAATACTGTATCATTCGAACTCCCTCCTGACCCATTTTAGAGTTGTTTCAGTGTTAATATTTTATGCTTTCTTTGACTGAGGTTTTTCTATGTTTTGTTTAGTTAACGTTGTTGGGTTTTTGTATATGAAATCCAGGTTAGGCATATCTGTTGAGATAGTAATTCGATTTATGATCACCTTGGGGCATGGCAGGGGAGCCTGAGGGGGGAAATGGGGAGCTAACAACAAAGGGTACAAAAAAGAAGAAAATGTTCTGAGGTCAGTTGTGGTGATGACTGCACAGATGTTCTTCATATCAGTGAATGATTAAATTGTATGACATGTAACGTGTATGCCAATAAAATTATTTTAAAACAAAGTTCTGAGTTAAACAAAGAAGACACTCTATGTGTAGAGGGTTCTAAGCACACAAACCAGTATCCTAAATTTAGAAGGGGCCTTAGGGTTATCTACAGCAAATCGCTTAGCTGAGAACTGAAAGAGTGGAGACTCAAGTCCATCTAGAGCAGTGGTTCTCAACCTTCCGAAGGCCGTGACTCTTTAATACAGTTCCTCATGTGGTGGTGACCCCCAACCATAACATTATTTTTGTTGCTACTTCATAATTTTAATTTTGCTACTGGTATGAATTGAGCAACCCCTGTGAAAGGGTTGTTCAACCCCCAAAGGGGTCGCAACCCACAGGTTGAGAACCGCTGACCTAGAGGCAAACGTCACCTTTCTCCTTGGAGCAGTTGGTGGTTTCAAACTGCCAATCTTGTGGTCAGTAGCCTGATTCATAAATTGCCCTGATAGGTGTAGTGTCTTGTCTGAGTCTTCACGTGACCCCTTTACTTGTGTCAGTCAGGACGCTGTGCTTTCCAGAGCACGCACTTTGGAGATCTGTGGGGACTAATCTTTATTGAATGAGTCAGAGTGAAGCCAGATGTTTGGGGCTAGCGTTGGGCTCCATGACACCTGCACTGACTGCTGGAACTTTGTACCGAGGTCATCCACCTGATCTCCCACCCAGGTAATGAAGCAGTGACTCGCTCCTGCCAACAAAGGATGGAAAGGGTCCTCCTCCCATGGTTCCACCAGGAGTGTAAAATATCAGGTGACTGTTGGTGTTTGCACATGACAATTAATCAAGGGAGACATGGGTGTCTGGCAGGCTCAGTGTCTGCCTTCTTCAACTGCTAGCAGAGTTTGGCTCAGGCTTGAGGAAAACAAGGACTTCACAGTCTACCTTCTGAGTTGAACTCATGGCCTTATCACAGCCAGGCGGCTCGTCTCCATCAGAGACCAGGTCATGGAGCAGTTGGATGTGCAAGGCTATAGTGGAGTGTCCAGCTTACATTCGGTTAGAAATAGAAACAAAAACTTTTATTGGAAGGTCGAGAGATTCTCCAACCAGGAGGCACCTGAGTATCAAGGCAGGGCGCTGCAGTGCCCCAGGCTCCAGAAGGACAGGGAAACTCTTCCCAGGTGGAGTAAGCAAAGGGTTTCGTGCTCACACCAGAAGAGGGTTTCCTGGCAAGACATCCTAAGTGGGGTTGCTAAGCTACAAACTTTCTTAACATCATCACTTCTATTCTCAACCTCCCGGAACATGTTGACTGAAGCACTCTTCTTGGATTGAGCTGTGCAAATTCTGCCTACAAGCATCTTTTAACAAATAATTCCTTGCACAGGCTAAAATCTCAACCCTTGCTCCTTTTGGGTCACAAGCAGCTAAACCTTCAAAAGAAGCTGAATTGTCTTTTCAGGAGAGCATGAGCAGAGACTTTGGCCAAGCTGCAGTTTAATTCAACATGGGTTTTAATTTAGATCTGGTCAGGCATCTTACTCGTGTCAAGCACCCTGATTTGGGGGTCTACATACAGGAGGACAGCGCTGAGGGAGCTGGTCAGTGTGCTCAGAATACCTTCCTGTTCCCGAAGATGGGACGCAGTGGACTGGAGAAGACAGAGGGGGAGGGGAGCGCGGGAAGGACTTTCTCCCAGGTATATTGGGCACACAACTTCCTATTTTATGGGATGACACAGGAACAAAGGGAGAAAGTTGCTCCTTTATATTCAACTTCTTTTTCCCAGTAGATGTACTTCCAATGGAGCCATGTTCCTCACTGAGGTGGTCTGTGGTGTGCTTTGTGAATTCCCCCAGCCCATTTAGTGCTGCTTACAGAGGAGGTTTCTCAGCCAAACCATGTAGAGACTCACATCTGTACCTGGTGAAATAGGGACAGTCCTGTTCGTCAAGTGGTCGTCCTAGACTGAAGTTGTTCTAGTCTTAGACAAGGATTTGGGTTCTAGTGGCATAGATAGAGGGAAGCCTTGAGCTGCTAAAGGCAAGGTCAGCAGTTCAAACACACCAGCTGCCCCACGGGAGAAAGATGAGGCAGGCTGCTCTGTAAAGACTTACAGGCTTAGAAACCTTAAGGAAGAGTTCTCATCCTAGTCTCTGCAAATTGGAATTGACTCAGTGGAGAGGGGATTCTGTACTTGGCTTTATTTGGGGTCATTTGAGAAGTGATATCAAGAAACGCAGATAGAGGGAGCTCAAAATGAGACAGGGAAGAGACGGCAGCCAAGGAAGGGGTGTGATCAAGCAAGTGAACAGGGGACGAAGGAGCTCTTCCCCTGGGGGACTCTACAGTCAGGGAGGCAAGACACCTGTAGTTATTATTCCCGACTGAGCGAGGGAGAGGGAGCCCACACTCTCAGGCCGGTGAGGCATGTCACATGTAATTTATGCTCTTTGGCGTGAACACAGCCTAGCAGTGAATTGTGAGACATTCAACAACTCCATGCGATCTTTGAAAACATTTCTTTAGCATTATATAAAATATTTAGGTTGCTTTTGTCACAAGGGGCTTGTGCACCTCTTCTCTGAGGTGGAATGCATTGTGAACAGTCATCTAAGGAATTGGCGACCTTTAAGACAATGGGAAGAAAACGGCAGCCTTGAGCAGTGCTCCACACCCAACATGAGGTCTTACAGAGACTGGCAGGGACAGCCATAGAACGGACCTCGACGCTGATCCCTTCTGGAAGGAGCATCGAGGTGCCATGCAGTCGAGTTCCGAATCAATGTTTCCCATGAGAAATAACGGAAAACGGATGAATCCTTCTCCACCACCAAGTTTTTACCCTAACCTGGCCTGTTTATACAAAACATTACACAGAAAATTCAAAGTAAATAAGTTCAGAGTTAAATAATATAATTTAAATATGAAGCACAACATTAAAAAAATTTTAACAACTACAATATGGCCCATACCTTGAGACGGATGAGGATCTGGATCTGCGGACACGGATGTGGAGAGGCGGTGTGGCGAGAGGGTCATTGTTTGGAAGGGGAATCCCCCTCCATCAAATCAATTGGTAGCTGCTTTTCAGGAGTTTTTTCGCCCCCCGCTTCTTTGCCTTTTTCACTGGGACCTGGCTGGCTTTCTTTATTTAAAAAAAAAAAAATCTGTCTGATGTGGTCTGCTGTTGGCGTTTCCTTACTGTTTTTTTTTAAAGGGTTTACTAAATTATCTTCAACAATATTGAATACGGTTAACCAGTTCCTTATCATGAAGATTCTTTTCAAAAAACTTTTTTAGGACCCCTGTTTTTTTTTTTATCTAAAAACAGTACAAAAACGCACAAAAACTCAGAAAATTATAGCAAAACTCTTGGAACACAGCTGCAAAAGGTTTAAACAACACGTGCTAACAACCAACTGATGCGTGACCGAAACACAACCTGCTTTTGTTTACAAAAATCACCTGCGTCGAGTCGGATTCCGATGTTTTGTTTGAGCTCTGAAGTAAAATTCTATCAACCTTTCATGACCAAACCCGACTGTGTCGAGTCTTGAAGCGGCCGAGGACCGGGGTTCTACTGTCCGGGACGACGGTCCGGGAAGCTCCACAGGAGGTCGCCGGGCCCGGTCTCCTTGCAGGTGTTGCCAAGCTGAGAGGGCGTGGACGTGTGCCAAGTTTCTGAGTACTGGGTGAACCCGACGACTTACATTCAAAATGCCGGCCAGGGTCCTGGGCCCCTCTTCAGGGCTACACAGTCTGATCGCCCCCTGAGGTCCCTATCGGGCGCTTCTTGGGAGGAGGATGGATCAGGTGTTCTGAAGATGTCACTTGAGCTGCCTGCCAGCTGACCTGCTCCCTGCTACACAGGTTCCCTGGGGAATCAAGCTCCCTCTGATACCTCCCAGCTACGTCAGTCACTTCTGCTAACCCGAGAGACCACCGGGTGTGAAAACGGATTTCCTAGGCTATGGTTCAAATACCCTTGTGGCCTGCGCTCTCCATTAGTTCTCCTATCTCTTGATGCAAAGTGCCGTCCTCCCAGGGTGGGGGTCCGAATAGAATTCCGCCAGGTCAGGTGGGCAGAGTGCTACTCCATTTCTTGAAAACGGAATCCAACACTCCGATCCTCGCTTCCTTGATGATGATACATTTGAGCTTGCCAAACCAAAGCCAGTGTGCTCCTCTTCAGGATCACCCCGCGTCCTTTGAATGTCCAGACAATCGGAGCCCCTTCCCCTCCTCCTTTCTCCAGCGTCCTCCTCAGGCCACGGCCCTAGGGAGATGTGTCTGTCCTGGCTGGCTTCCGCTGACCAGTTTCCGCTTCTCATTTTTGCTCTGGCTCTAACACTGTCTGTTTTGCTGAATTGTCCACCCTCGTGCCCCACCCCCATTGGTTTCCAGTCTCTTTCATAAACTATTCTCCTGAACCTGCTGCTGTGGACTTGATTCTGTCCGAGGCCTTGTGCTACCAAATAGAATGGCTCCACAGGGTTTCCTTGGCTGTATTCTTGATCGCCAGGCTTTTCCTCTGCGGCGCCACAGGGTGAGTTCAAACTGCCAGTCTTTCGGTGAACAGCCCAGCACAAACTATTTGTGCCAGAAAATATTGACATGAATCTATTAATGGAAGAGAAAATTATGATCAGTAAAGAACAGGTCTTACAGAGACCGGCCTATCTCTCACTGGTCTGTCTCTGAGGTGAATTGTCCGACTCTCTCCATCAAATCTGATCAAGGACGCCTTGGCGTTGATGGCTGAGTTAGTTTATTGTGCCAACCTGGCTGATAAACACAGGTGGGATTAATTGAAGGGTGGAGGGATAAATGGCTTGGTGAGCCTCGCCTTTTGAGTTCTTAGATCTCTTACTTTGTGATGGTCGGACCAGGGTGCAGCTGCTTTAGCAGTTCCCAGCTTGCGAGGCTGACTTCCTGCAAGACATCCCTGAGGAGAAGCCGCATGGACCTACCCCGATGCAGCCCTGGGTGCTGGAGCAGCCGTGTGGAGACCCCTGCCAACGCTGAGATGCTTACACGTTCACTGACTCGGCTTTCCTCCTGTAGTCGGCTTCATTGCATCTGTTTTATGAGATGGAGGAGGACTTTGTAGATTGGTGTTGGATATACAGTATGGGTTAATGGGTTAATGTTGGACTTGTGGGCTTGGGCAGCACTGGGTTGGGATGTTTTCTTGATGTGCACTTAACCTTTATGTACAACTCTCTCTTATGCATGAGTTTCTGTGGATTTGTTTCTCCAAAGTACCCAGACTAACTGAGATGTGGTTAACACAACACTTGAGTAACTAATCAAGGGCCAGAAAAAGGCAGCTCCCCAGAGCACTCCAGACCCTAGACCACATTGTCACAGAGGCCTTTGGCAATCCAAAAGGAATCAACTTGAATCAAGTAACACGGGAACATCAATATCATATTCATGCTAAGCGTGCCCTGATGCCCTCCATGACAGGACTCGCAGCACAGATCGACTGACTTCTCTTCTGGTGGAAGATGGGGGCGCTCAAGTGTGCATTTCTAGATACCAATCTTTTTAGAGAGGAACTCCAAGTTCCTTCCTCTCTAAACCTGGAGATGAACAGCCGAATCCCAGTCTCACACAGCAGATTCAGCTCCAGTCCTCCCCACACGACATAAGCATTCTTGGAGGACTAGTCCTGGGGTCAGAACAAGGATAATAATGGTCATTAATAACCCTCCCTCATTACACGTCGCTACTCCCCCTAAGTTCTTTAACCTGCTGTTTATAAACGCTCTTTCTGCCCTGAGTGAGCAGCCCCAAGCAGACAGGTGTGCAGAGGGAGGGGGACTGCTGCTGCCAAGGGCAGCCTGGACTGTGCCGGTGACCTTCTCGGGTCCAGTCCCTCTCCGTTGGCTGAAGGGTTAACGGGTGGAGGGCAGGGCTGTGCGGGACCATGTGGTGGGGAATCTAATGACTGGTTCTCATGGGTGGGCCTATGTGTGTGTGGCCCAGCTGAAGTAATCCCAGACCCTGCCTGCTAATGACCTTCTGGAAGCTCATGGTATTTGGGGAGGCCCGGAAGAAATGATTCCTTTAGTGTAAATCTAAAATGCCCAGTTGTCCTTACCGGATCCTTCCTGCTGGGAGCTCTTCTTGATCCGCTGCAATGGAATGATCTCTGAGAGAGCCAGGATTATTTCTCTGTGTGTCCTTGCCACCCTGGGTCTGCATGCCTGTCCTCATCTGCCTCCCCTTCCTCGAGGCTCCACGCCCCAACTGGTAACCTTGCCCACGCCTTCCGAGCAGGTGGGGACGTATTCACTGCTCTTCGCAGACGTGACTGGTTGTCTTAAAGCACCTCTGAGTTCTCGGAGCTTTGAGTAAGGGAGGGGCCATCTCAAGTCTGAGAAAGACTGAGCAGGATTGGCGGTGACCATTGTCATTGTGGTTGAACCTCGCACCTCGAGGGGTCTTGCTCGTGCATCGCGGTGGCTGAGGTGGTTTTCTGATCGTGTGGTGTGTGTGTGTGTGTGTGTGTGTGTGTGTGTTTCAGCCACGAACATCTGATTTTGTTGGTGAGCGAATTCTTTATTCTGGAGTCCTTGAAAAGTAACATGTCTCTGTTCCTAATCCGTGGGTGACTATTCTGCACAGAGAAACATCTCCCTGTCTCGAATCTTACAGGCCGACATTTTCTCTGTGAAGTCAGAAGCTAAAATGTAGAAGCGCCTCACCTGACAAATGATTAGGGAATGATTCCCCTTAAACCAAATGAATGCCAAAACAAATCAGCTCCCTAAAGCGACTCGAGATCTCCTCAAGCTGTGCCTGGGAATATTAATAAACGAAAGAAGCGCCTGTGCCCACAGCTTGTCATTTCAGTACCCCCTACCTCCCCCACCTCGCCCCCCACCCCTGCAGGCAGCAGACTGCAAGCTGTGCAGCGCCTTTAGAAGGTTGGAGCCTGCCATCTAGAGGCTGCTGTCTGGAATGACACCAGTAACTCCTTAAAGTTTAAGCCGCATCTGCGGCAGTTTACCTGGGAAGTCACCGAAGTTATTACTGGCCTGTACTCGCAAAGGCCATGTAATTTGGGGCTGTGTTGGTCTCTAGGAGCTCAAAACGTTGTAAATGACCCACAGGGACACTGCGATGCCTCGCCTTCAAGAAGCAAAAGAGAAGGTGGATGCTGGACCGGGGGCTCTACTGCACTGTCAAGTTCTTCCTTAGACGCTGTAATGCTGAATAGTGGGACCATCAGGAATGCCGGGACTGCTGCGGCCGCCTCCCGCTCTAGACGAATGGGCGATTTCTTAAAGAGCCCCTGTGACGAGCAGAGGCTGCAGGCTTGTTAGCTTAAGTGCCATTCGCAGGCGCACCTGGAAAGATCCTGGCAGGTGGTGCCGCTAATCACCCAGGTCAAGAGGCCAATGCGGCCGCTGGGTTCTCAGCAAGGGAGATGTAATGATGCTCGCTACCGATGGGGGAAAGAAAACTGAGGCATCTCAAGCTACCCCTTGTGACTTACATGTTTTTAAGGTTA
>NW_022103915.1:39474336-39501825 GCF_000313985.2 Echinops telfairi
CACACACACACACACACACACACACACACACACACACACACACACACACACACACACACTGTTGGAAGGATTTCAATGATTCCCCCCACATACGGGTTCTGCTTCCTGTAGGTCCCAGGAGTTGGGGAATGGCAGGGGATGGCTGTAGCTGGGTAAGCAGATGGGAACAGGGGCGGGGAAGTGGGCTTACTCACAAACCAAGCTCATGTCAGAAGTACGAGCAAGTTTGAAGGACTGAGTAATGTTCACATGTTCAGCTCCAGCTACGGAATGCTTTTCAGTTTTCCATCTGGGAGCTGAAAATGAAGGGATGGATCTAATGGATGGGCTGATTGTCTTCGAAGGCTCTTACTGTCATGGGGGTCGGTGGTGGTCTCTTAGGTGTTAGTCTATAGACCCTGTTACAAAGGTGCCCTGACAGATTACATGTATGTGTGCTGCTGCTGCCGCTTTTTTAAACTCACACCTGATTCCCAGACAAGTCGGGAATAGAAAACTACCTTGAATAAATGTTCCTTGTTCTTGAAAGAACGCCTGAGTAGGTTGCCTTGGCTATGTAAATGTCAGACTAGCAGGAGTCCTGGTCCCTGGAGGAGGCTGTAACAAGACCTCCTGTGCTTGAGTGCTTTAGAAAAGGTTGCTTTGCATCTGGAGGGAGGAATTGGTGGTGCGGAGCCACCGGGAGGGCCACGTGTTAAATTCAGTTGTGTGTGCAAGGGCGATGGAAACGAATGAAATGTCTCTTGGATCTAGTGGATCCCTTGCTTCTTGCAAAACACTGACTTCAAAACGTGACACTTGTGCCCAGTCACGGCTGCTTCAGTCTGAGCTTCCACCGTTGTTCTTGTCCCTGACTTCTTTGGCAGGATAGCGCTCCTCTGTCTGATAGCCCAAGTGATGGCCTTCCTCATTGTCAAAGAGGTGGAGTTAGACTCTCACCGGGATGCGTGAAATGAGCACACCAAAAGTGTTATTTAGCTCATTAATTAATAAGGGAACACATATGATGTTTAAACTGGGTCGAAGGAGAATTGGAAAATTAGACAGCATTTCAGGAATGCTGACAATGAATTTGATGGAGTGAAAAAGGTTGCTATCCTATAGAACAATAAAGTGTAATGCTTAGAGTCACCATTCCACTAGCATGCAAATCAGTTGTAAATCTACGATGACAAGGTTCATTCATGGCGCTAGGGACAGCTATCATCTGTCTTGCCATCAGCTTTCTACAAATGAATGTCCGCCCTTAGGACTTGTAAAATAGCCCCGACAATCAGGCCACAAGCAGCGGTGCACAGTCTTATGTGGCCCACTGGACAATGCTCAGAGCGCCACGGGAGGCACTTCCAGTCATCTGTATTGCCCATCTTCAAGGTTGTGAACCTGTCCGGAGCCCTGCATTCTCTTCCCGTGCCGTTCCCTCTCCAGGCCTGCTCAGCCAGCCCAGCCCTCCGTTGCCTTCCGTAGCACCTGCCCTGCAAGTTTCTAGCTTTGGTTTACTTCTTTCCGGTTCAAGCCTGTCCGTTCACAGGCTTCCCTGGCAACTCCTCGAGATCTTCCTGAGGCTAACTGAGAAAAGCGAATTGAGCCAGGGTCATTCAGTCTGGGGTTTGCACTTGGGACCATCTGAGTTTCAAACTGGAGGAAAATGCCTGTTACGTCAACAGGAGGTGGTTAGGGAGGCGTCCAGACTGAAGGAATTTGCTATGGACTGAATAAGGAAATAAGGAGCCCTGCCAGGGTCGTGAGTTATGAATTGGGTTGCTAACCACAAGCTCAGCAGTTCAAATCCACCAGCTGCTCCAAGCTGAGGTTTGCAGCTTTATAAACTCACAGGGCCAGGTCTACTCTGTCCTATGGGGCCACTGTGACTTGCAGTTGACTTGATGGCAATGAGTTGTTTTTTGGTTTGTTTAGGTTTTTTGGGGGGTGGGTGTTATATGGATTGAATTGTGTCCTCCCCCAAAGTGATGCTGGAATCCTGACCCCTGTAGCTGTGAATGCGACCTGCTTTGGAGATACGGTGTTTCTTTTGTTATCAGTTGAGCTAGCAAGGGTACCATGGGGGTCTAATCCTAATAAAAGATGCGGATGGACATGGGAACGTCATCACACACAGGGTGTCCAGAAATGTCCCGACAAGGGGTGAGAGAGTACTTCCTGACAAAGCATGGTGCAGCAGTCCGCTTGGTCCAGCCTTCCAGCCTCTGAAACCGTGTGGCTCTCCGTTTCCGTCATTTCAAGCCACCCACACGGTGGCATTTCCTTAAGGCAGCTGCAGGCCTCTGTCATCTCTAGCATTGGCCCGTTCCCTTCCTGTCTTTTCTGGGAAGGAGCAGGCGGAGGCGGGCTTCCTCTTTCCCCCACTTATCTGCACGGGGCAGGGGGACCTCAGGGGAGTGCTGTGCTCTCAGGCCCCTCCCCGAAGCGGGCTGAGCTGGGAGGGCATTGAGAAGCTGGAGGGGGTTGGCACTGCGCCATCCTAGCTACTTAGTCCTTCGACCTGGGCAGGCAGGGAGGACACCTGTCCAGGTCTTGGGGGTCTGGGGGTGGGATGCTTCCTTGGTTTTCCACAGTATCGACCTCTGTCTTGTTGCCCATGGTTTTTGTGGCCCTCTCTCTGTCACTCCTCGTTCCACCAGCGTCCACTGCAGGGCCCCAGTGGCCCCTGACTGGTCTCCCAAGTTAAGCACCCCATTTTCACTTCTTTTTATTTCTTCCTCTGGGTCTCTCTTTCTTCTCTGCCAGGCCTCCTTGTCCGGGAGGCCAGAGATGGTCCTGTCAGTTGGTAAGCCGATAAGAAACAAATGACAATGAGGTGAAGGTGGTGGGTTGCTGGTAACCTTCACGCGCTGGAGAAGTGCTTGTTATGGAAAGTGAATCTCTCTGCCTGTTGGCAGATATTCTGGAGCAAAGGAAGCCTGGCTTCCAGTCAAGTCTAACAAAGTGCCTGGCTCTTCCCTCCTCTCTCTGCCAGGGTATTATTATCTGCCAGCCCGGCGTTCATAAAGACCATGTGAGTGGGCACGTTCTTGACTGTATTGAGAGGAGACATGAAGGAAGGGCCAGGTTACTTGCCCTTCACCTTGACCGAGATACCATTTTGTTAAGCCTGGCAGCCCCTAATTGATAAGCATTTTTAGATCGTAGTTTGGAAAAATACATTGGAGCAAAAAGAGCCTTGTCAGGTGGAGGCACATGATTGCCCCACCCTGTGCTGAGGCTGTCAATCACAGCGCGCACATGGACTCAGCTTGGTCCCTACGTGGCCTGCAGGTCTTTGAATCCATCACCAGCACCCCTCCCGCTTCCTGAAGAGCAGTGGGAGGCCCTTGCCCCATCATTCCTGTTCTCCAACCTCACAGCCTACCCCCGTGTCCACCCACCTCCACCTCAGGTGGCTGCCCAGGCCCTCTGCACCTCTTCTAGCAGCTGCCAGTCCTCCTGCACACTCTGCCCCCTCTGTCTGAGCACTTTCCTGGCCTTAGAGGACTCGGGCTTCCCTGCCTGCAGAGAGGATCCTACGCTCACCTCCTTTGAACTCCTGCCACGCAGGACAGCCAATCACATCTGCCCACAGCACCTCTTCGGCTGAGTCTCTGCCCCTTCTGCTCCGTTGGAGCTCTCTGAAGGCATCTCCTAGCTGAGGTGAAACTACTATGTGGCCTAGGCCTTCAAACAAGAAGACAGACCATGGGTAGTACCTGTAATGGCCTTGAATTAAAAAAACAGAAGGCCGTTTTGTTTTGTTTTTCAAGGGCTCTACCGGGGAAAGACTCTAACCAGCCAATTGTATCCTCTATTCAGGGCTGTGTGGGGTGACAAGGAGGTTTAAAAAACAAAACCAGAAAATGGAGATATCATTCCCATCATAAAATTCACCCTTGTAAAGTATCCAAGTCCTGTGGTTTTTAGTATAGTCACAAACTTTTGCAACCACAACTGTCATCTCGTTCTAGAACATGTTTGTCCCCCTTGAGCCCATTAGCAATTATTCTTCATCCCCCCGCTCCCTGCATCCATAGCAGTCACTAATCTGCTTTCTATTTCTATGAATCTGTCTATCTGGACTTTTCTATAAGTGCTGCTGTTGTTATAGGCCATCAAGTCTTTTCCGATGCATAGATACCATGCGGACAACAGAACGCAAACAAACACGCATACAAACACCACCCCCCCTCCCGTTCTGGTACCATCCTCACAGTTGTTGCTATGTTTTTGTCTATTGATGTAGCCACGGTGTAAGTCCATCTTGTTGAGGCTCTTCCTCTTTTTCCTTGACCCTTTATTTTATCCAGTAAGATGCTCTCCTCCAGGGACTTGGAGAAGTTCCTTGATGATTACCTGTCAGGAGAGACCGGTCCCTGCAGAAGACATCATGCTTGGTGAAGTGGAGGGGCAGCAAAAGAGGAGCAGGCCCTCAGTGAGACGGACGGACACCATGGCTGCAGCAATAGGCTCAGGTATAGGAACAATTGGAAGATGGCCCAGGAACGTGCAGTGTGGGATGAAGTATATGAGATGTAGTCCCACCCTGCTTGCTTCTAAGGAGCGTACGGATGGACTTCTTCCAAGACAGATCTGTTCCTTCTTCTGGCAATCTATCATAGAGTAAATATTTTCACCAGCAACATAATTTATATGCATCAGTTATTTCCTGGTCTCCCTTATTCATTGGCCAACTCTTGCATGCCTTCGAGGCAATGGAAAATACCATGACTCGGGTTAGGCACACCCTACTCCTCAAAGTGACTTTATGTAAAAGAACTCATACAATATTTGTCTTTTAGTTTCTTGCTTCTTTAGCTTGTTTCCTAGCATAATGTCTTCATGGCTCATAATACTGTAGTATGTGACAATACTTTATGCCTTTTTATTGCCAAACAACATTCCATATTACACCTATACAATGTTTTGCCTATCCATTCATCAGTTGCGGGATATTTGGGTTGTTTCCAGTTTTTGACTACCATGAGTGATGCTATTGTGAACAGTGATGCATACATTATTGTATGTTGTTGCTGTTAGGTGCCATTGAGTGGGCTCCAACCCATAGTGACCACATGAAAAAACAGAATGAGACACTGCCAGGTCGTGCACCCGCCTCACAAGTGTTCCTGTGCCTGAGCCCACGGATGCAGCCACTGTGTCCATCCATCGCATCAAGGGCCTTCCTGTTTCTCGTGGCCCCTCTACCTTACCAAGTCTGATATTCTTTTTCAGGGATTGCTCTACTGACAATAGGACCAAAGTATGTAAGGCGGAGTCTTGTCATCCTTGCCTCTAAGGAGCACTCTGGTTGTACTTCTTCCAAGACGATTGGTTTGTCCTTTTAGCAGTCCCTGGTGCTTTCCGTTGTCTTCTCCAGGACCGCAGTTCAAGTGCATCGATTCTTCTTTGTTCTTCTTTATTCAGTGTCCAACTTTCACTCGCATATGATGCAACGGAGACCACCATGACTCGGGCCAGGCATCTTAGTCCTGAAAGTAACATCCTTGCTCTTCAATATTCTAAAGAGACCTCGATGCAGCAATGCAAGGTGCCTTTTGGTCTCTTCCCTTCTGCTTCCATGAGCATTGATTGTGGATCTGCGTAAGAGAGAATCCTCGACAACTTTAACCGTTCCACCATTTATCATGATGTGACCTATTGGTCCAGCTGTGGGGATTTGGGTCTTCTTTACTTTGAGTTGTGATCCATACCGAAGGCTACAATCTTTGATCTTCATCAGCAAGTGCTTCAAGTCCTGCTCATTCTCAGCAAATAAGGTTGTGTCACCTACATATTGAAGGGTATTAAGAAGTCTTCCTCCAATCCTGATGCCAAATTATTCTTCAGATAATACAACTTCTCTGATTATTTGCTCTGCATACAGGCTGAATAAGGATACAACTCTGATCCACACCTTTGCTGACTTTAAATCATGCAGTACTCTCTTGTTTTGTTCACAGAACTGCCCTTTCATCCATGTACATGGTCCTCGTGAGCACAATGAAGTTCTGGAATTCTCATTCTTCTCAAGATTACCCACAGTTTATTATGCTCCACACAGTCGAATGCCTTTGCATAGTCAATGATATTTTTCTATAGTTTGAACATCTGTTGGGACACCTTCTTTTGGAATGGCTACAAATATGGATCTCTTCCAGTGACTTGGCCAACTAGCTGGCTTCCAAATTTCCCGGCACAGATGAGTGAGTGCTTCCAGTGCTTCTTCAGCTTGTGGAAACACTGCAATGGCTGTTCCATAGTTCCTGGAGTTTCGCTTTAGGCTAATGCACTCAGCGCAGTTTGAACTTCTTTCAGCACCACCGGTTCTTGCTTGTATGCTACCTCCTGAAATGGTTTGCTGATTCTTTTTGGGACAGTGACTCTGTGTATTTACCATGGTCTTTGGATGCTTCCTGTATCATTCAATAGTTTGCCCATAGCACCTTTCAAGATTCTAACTCAAGAGTTTGAATTTTTTTTTAGTTCTTCCTTGAAGTTTTTCTTTGACTTGTTTTATTTCAAGTGCCTTCAGACCCGAGGAGCCGATGATGATGTCCGACCAGGTTTGGCTTTCCTTGTTTAGCTTTCAGCGTCTGCCAGTGCCTGGAAGCTCTGCACAAGGTTTTCAGCAGCTTCTTCCTTCAAAGTGGGAAGCCAAGTCCTTCTTCGTCGTCTCTTCTTAGTCTGGAAGCTTCGCTAAAATCTGTCCACGTAGCCCACCCTCTATTCTTAGAAATGAGAATGGGCTGCCATTCATTTTTCTTAACAATCACAGCCCTCTGCACCCTGCTCCCCAATCCAACTACAGAACAAAAACAAAGCCATTTTTTTTGAGTGGACGTTGACGCATCGTCACCCTGGCCCTATAGGATCGAGTAGAACGGCTACTCCATAGGGCTTACAAGGCTATAATCTCTCCTGCCGCAGACTGCCACGTCTGTCTTCTGCACAGTGACTCGTGGGTTTGAACTGCTGTCCTAAGGGCTAGCATACAATCACTGCACCATCGGAGCTAATGGCCAGGGCATCCATTGGAACCCACTCTGTGAGAAAAAGATGAGGCATAAGAGCTGTCAGAGCCCCCCAAATAATGACCTTAAAGAAAAAAAATGAGTTATGGCCTCAGCCACCCACAGGGACCGTTCTACTCTGTCCACAGAGTCACTCTGAGTCTGAATTGACTCAGTGGCAGTCAGTGTTTGGGGAGCATCAGAATCTCCTCAGATCACTCAGCTTTGCATTGGAACCCCGAAGGTGCAAGCACCCACCTGCCTTCTCCCTCTGCAAAGTGAAGGAGATTAATGCTGGGTGGTGGTTTGTGTCCACAGAGCTTAAGTCAGACCTTCACATTTCATGTCACCGGGGACTCAGAGTGTCCTGTATCGGAGTAGTGTCTCCTCGCAGGTCAGGGCAAGATAAAATAAGAGCCAATACTGCAAAATTATTGGAGATGAGTTTGGGCTCCGGGCCAAATCTTGAGTTCAAATCTTAGCTCTACCTAAACAATGTGTGACCTTGGGTGAGTTACTAATGATCTGTCATAATCCCCCTCACCTGTCTACTTCTTTACTCAGACCTTCATGTCTTTGTCTATGAAAATGGAGCTACTAACAGCGCCTATCTGCTACATTTATTATAAGGATTAAATGAGCTACTGTTCGTAAGCTCTTACAAAAATTCGTGGCAGGTTAACTGTTAAGACAAATCACTGCAATGGCAAGAATGCTGGAAGGCTGTGTGGCCTTCCCTGCCAGACTGTGAGGGGTGAGATGGTTCAGTGCTGTGCTCTGGGCATCGCAGCACCTCCAAGAGTGCCTGCATGTGGTCCAGGCTATCATCAACTCTCCGCTACTTGAAGTTCCCAATCGACGTTAGGTCTACTCGGAGGATGATTTCTTGTTAGGCTACAAGTCAAAAGGAGATGTCACCGAGTAACTTTGTGAATTTCCTTGGGGAAACTTTTCTCCATAGTGCTGGACAGAAAGTGGATGGAATGCTTTCTGTGAATTAAATTTCAGAAGTTAAAGAAGGTAGTGCAATTTAGAAAGAACTAAGGTGTAGTGCTTACACATTGGGCTGCTAACTGCAAGGTCAGCAGTTCGAAACAACCAGCCATTCCATGGAGGAAAGAGAGGTTTTATACTTCGGTAAAGAGTTACAGTCTTGGAAACTCAGGCAGTTCTCCCCTGTCATATGGGGTCACTATGAGTTGGCATCAACTCGATGGCAGTGAGCTTTGGTTTGATCAAGGAAAAGATCATGCAAGGTAAGGATAAAGAACTGATAAAAGTCATTATTTGGGAGGAAGAATATTTTATAAGTCAAGTCAAACTCACAAACCCAAATCACAACCCTCGCCATTCAGGGGTCAGCCAAGTTTGATGTAAAGAGCCAGGTAGTCGATATTTTCATTGCTGTGGACCATGGGATTTCTTCTCCGTGTACTCACTGATAGTGCAGGGGAAAAGCAGACAGAGAGAACACGTAGACAAATGGACACAGCTGTGTTCCACCAAAACTTTATTGATCAAAACAGATAGTAGGGTGGATTGGTCTGCAGACCGTACCACAACCACATGAAGAACCACACCCCAACCATGTGAGGCTGTGGAACCTGGAGGAGCAACGTGGCCAGGATCCTTCATCAGAAACCCGTGTGGCTGACACAGATACACTGCAAAATCCTCCTTCTACCAAGTGTACTCCAGGGCGTATGTAGTATGTTTGCTCTAGTCTTAGCTGTGGCAACTATTGAGAAGAGACAAGCAATTGCATAGCCTTCGTGGTAAGAGAGGACATGGAGTTGAAATTCAGTTATAGTAAAAGTAGAGTTGATGATGTCAAGGGGTCCATACAGAAAAGAATGTTTGGCAGCAAATGTACAATATTTCTGGATATGATTGAAATATGGAATGATTTCATATATGTATCAATCCCAATTAATAATAATAGTAAAGTAGATAAAACTAAAACAAACTCACTGCCAGCAAGTCAATTCTGACTCATGGTGACCCTTTGGGACAGAGTAGAATTGCCCCTATGGTTTCTGAGACTGTACCTTTTTATGGGAGTAGAAAGCCTCATCTTTTCCCTGCAGAGTGACTTGTGGTTTCAAACTGTTAACCTTGTGGTTAGTAATCCAACGCATAACCACTATACCACCAGGGCTTGATAATCCCAAATAGAGACTCTTAAAATTACTTTATATATATATAAAGTAATTATATATGCTTATGATTAAGGTTTAATCAAATTTCAAGCACAGTAACGAGGACATATTTTCAAAGCATCCTGTCCAGACCACTCCTGCACCCCTCAGCATCCTAGACCAAGCTGTAGGGATGCTTCAACCTCACCTCAGAGAGGGCTAGGGCTTACTCAAGACCAAAGTCATTCCTAGGTATCCTAGAAAGACAGCCTTTTCCGGACCACATGTTCAAGCACAACGTACTACCTATAAACCGACCTGGAAACCACCTTTGTATTTCTGATCAAGGTTTTCTCACCACTTTGCTCCTCCCTGCTGAAGAGGGGAGTGGAGGCGGGAGGAATGGATGTTTTCCAGAGGCAGCCTCTCATTTATCCATTCCCTGGAATGGCCCTATAGAACTGCAATGAATAGTTGTGAGTGTTTGATTTGAGCTTTAATGAGGCAGCTCTGGTAGGCGAACTTCCTAACTATTGGAAGTTTTCATGTGGTTGCTAAGTCTGGTGAGTCATGGAAGAGACATACCTTCAGACTATTGTATAATTATCTCAGGAATTATAAAGGCAATACATGCATGATTGCTTTTTTATTAATACATTAAAACAGGGATGTGTAATTGGCACTTTAACAATCTAGTGGCAGCAAAGTGGATATTAATGAGATTACAAAATGACAATTACTTTTGGCAATTAACTGGCATCACCTTTTGGTGATTCTGGTAACCACATTTCGTTGGGGCATCCTGTTGCCAACGAGAAGCTGGAGCATTCTCAGGCTGAGTGAGCGCTCTGGGGAAGAGTAAGTTAATTACTTAACAAAACAGTGGCTGATCTTTATATTCTTGATCAATGGGCCTTTGGAGTTTAATAACAGCAGTAATATACTACTCCTTTCTTCCTGAATGATGCCAAAACGATGTGCAAACTTTTGTAATGTAATTACCAGCTATAAATCACTTCATTTCTGAAATATGGTGGCTTCTGAAGGAAAGAGATTGCTTTTCAGAATCTCATTAGTTTAAGAAGAAGAGGGAAAGAAAAGTCTTGCCTCTAATCAACATGCAGGTAAGGAGAGAAAGATGATTTGGTTACATGCTACATGCAACCTGACTGAAAAAGAAACGATAATGTCCTTGTAGTCAGGCTCAACTGTTTACAAAGCACATTTACATACATGATTAAATTTTATCCTCACAGCTGTGCTTTCTTCCTATGGGTTTTCAGGAATTGTTCTAGAAAAAAGGCCACAAACAGAAATCTAGTTGTTTACATTAATATCCTAAGACTCGTCCAGGTAAAACTCCTGTAGCCTTTCTATGTTTGATGAGGTTTTTGACCTGCTTTTAATAGATTAAAAAATGCTAATATGCACAATAGTATATATATGTGTGTACATATATATCTATATAGCTTACAATGTTTTGATTAAATAGCCATCATTATTGGCAGGTAAGCTTATGTTGAAATTGATCATTATAACATTATCTTATCTGTTGATAAGATGAACCTATATATGTATATATTGTCTGTATTGAATTTCACTACATGTCTCCTGTCCTCTCCCGAAACTGAATAATGAGATTAAGGATCCTTCAATAATGAGAGCAGATGCACTATTGACTGATTTCTAACTGCTCAGCTCTATCTGTGTGTGTCGTCTTTTTTTTTAATACAACTCTGAGCCTCTAAACAGCTCTTTCTGCATTTTAATAGCTAGCACCAGAAGAAATGGTATCACAGGGTCACTGGCAGAAGGAGAACTGAAATTGAGGCCACTCCACAGGACCCTCGAACCATTTATTAAAAAAGGCTCTTTTGCGGGGCCAGAGACACGGTAAAGTGACTTAGCCACTGGGAGCAAACGTGGGAGGCACTCTGGTCCCGAATTCCAGGTTCAAGAACGCAGAACCAATGCTCGACCGCAGTGTCTTCAGTTCTTCATTGCAGAGTGAACATGGATGACTGCAGAGACAGACGCAGCTTCGTTCATTTATTCATTTTGCACGTGCAACAATTATTTATTAAATGCCCCTGAAGTCTCAGGAACTGTGCTGCCTCCCGGCCACACATGAACCAGGCGCACTTCACGGGCTGCAGCTGGAAGAAGGCAGGCCCATAATGCTTGCTGTTTGTAGGCAAATCTTAATTTTGATGGGGTTGATTGATTTTCTTCTCTCTTTTTTTTCTTGTATCTCGCCTTTCTTTTCATTTCTCTCACATTTTCTTCCTTTCTCGTTCTTTTCCGTCTGTCTTTTCCTTTTTAACTTGATTCCATGTTGTTTGCTGCTTTCGAGCCCTCTCGGACTCGGAGCGACCCTGGACACAACAGAGTCCAACCTGCCTGACCTGGCGCCATCCTCGTCCTGGTCTGGTTGGAGCCTGTTCTTGGAGCCCCTGTGGTCGCCCATTTCATTGAGTTTTCCTTGTTCCTGCTGGCTCTCTGGTTTACCAAGCAGGACGCCCTTCTCCAGGGACGGATTCCTCCTGATCTCACGTCTCAGTCCCCGAGATGAAGTCTTGTTAGGTCCTCAGGTGAAAAACGCCTCGGTCCTTGGCTGTGCTCGAGGAAGAATTCACACAGAAGCCTAGTTTGTGATCCAAGTGGGTTTTATAAAGAATAGAAGAAGTTTCAGGCGTGACGGTGAACTGAACACAGTCACCCTCATGGCACTGCATGCCTGAGAGAGAGAGACAGAGAGAGACAGAGAGAGACTGTGGCCTGGTCCCACAAAAGGCCAAGGAGCAGCTGGAAAAGATGGCCGTAGTCTACGGGTTCCAGTCTTTTGGGGCCTTTCAGCTGGGAGGCATGGTTGAGAGTACTGGTTGACCCCACTGGCTGAATTAAGCCCAGCTGGCTCAAGGGTCTGAATTGGCGCATGCCCTTTAGCCTGCATTGGCTTCCAACCTCCTGTAGGAGGCCCCTAGGCATGGAGAGGAACCACCCCCTATCCGGCTACCTAACAGTCTTATCATCCACTCTTCTAAGGAGCACTTTATCCAATGGGATTCCAAAACTTATTCTCCATGCAGCACAGATTTGATGCCATGCAGCTCCTCTTTAGCGCATGCTAACTTGAGCGTGTGAGGTAACACAGTCTAGAGGACTAGCCACGTCTCTAGCACACATTCCTTTTGAGATGGGTTGTAGATTTTTCAGTGATATTAAAACTCCCCAGAAGGAATACTAGTATTTAAGGAAATCATAATTAAAGGCGCCTTGATGGGCTGCGATCAGCAGTTTGAAATCACCAGGCGCTCTGTGGGGCACAGGGGAGCTTTCTAAACAGTGACAGTCTAGAACTCTTGGGGCAGGTCTACCCGGACCCATGGGGTCGCTAGGGGTCGGCATCGCCTCGGGGCAGTGAGTTTGGTTTCGAGTTTTCCTGGATTCGTTTTCACAAAAGTGGTGTCGGAAAAAGAGCTGGTATCCGTGGCACCAAAGAACCCCCATTTGCTGAGCTTCTGTTGTGTGTCGGGGACTTTCTCTCGATAATCTCCACTTTCTGGCGGGAACATTACGATCTCCTTTCTATCCATGAAGAAATTGAAGCTGAGCAACTGAAGAAACAGGGTGGGGACCTCCTCTGGCTACACCAACCAGGAGGGGACTCAACTTTACTGACTCCACGGCCCAGAGCAGCGCTCCTCTGCTCTGACTCATGGTCCCAGTGCTGCTGCCTCTGCCGGCTTTGCTCCCTCAGGCAGGGATCTCATGCACTCTGCCAGCGGTTCTCCGTTCTTGTTTCTGAGCGGACGCCTACTCACCCAGTGGAATGGCAAAACTGACCAATCCCTGAGTTGGAGTTTTCTACACCTATTTGCATGCTCATTTTGTGGGAGTTTCAAAGACTATGGATAGAAGAGCCAAACCAAGTAATTTTACTTCACCAGAGCAAGGTTAGGGAACTCGTCTAGGACCACACAACTCATATGTGAAAGATCTGGGGTTTGAGTTGAGGGCCATGAGGGAACAAAGTGCATGTGCTCACACCTGTCCAACTGCTTCTAGATTTCTTTAGTGTTCATGGGTCTACTGCCTAGTCTTCATTTGGAGTCTTCTTGATTTCTTAAGTAAGGGTTTGGACCATGGGTGAGTCTCCGCTTCTACTTACAATGACCTTTTTAATATGAGATTATCAGCTAGTGCTTCTAATTTAGGCTTTATCAGAAAAAAAAGTCTTATCTCTGAACTGTTTCTAGCCATGATACAAAGTCTAGCCATGTCATTCAACCTCTGAAGAAAACCAAAATTCTTATATCTTCCTGAGGCAATGAAGGAGTTGATCTCATTATGAAAATGTATTAGGAAGTGGCTGCGGATTCCTTTCCCACATAGCATTAGCAGCCATCTTTTGCAGATGGGAAAGGACGAGGCACGAAGACTGAATCTAATCTAAATAATTGTGTATCACATTAGACTTAGACATTAGTTGTAAGACTCAAAGACTGCTTTGCTGGTGCTAACACATGAAGATGTTAATAGTTTTAAGAGAAAGATTGTGTTGGTTGTGTGGGTGCCTGTGGTAGTTACCTAATCTGGTGTCAATTTAAGGATTAAGAGTGTAGGGTGGAGTCTAGGCTGTCAATCTGGAGGTAGCCAATGAGACTTCTGTGTGGGCATGACCTTTTCCTGAGGATTCTAGGAAATCTGGTAATTCCTTCTTGGAGGCACAAGACATCTCTCTCTCTGCGATTCCCTGGGAGACACTGCAGAAGACAAGCCATATGGATGCAACCAGACCTCGGAAGGCAGAGAAGCCACAGAGAGACCCCAGCCAGCGCTGAGATGTTTCCAATGCCACTGGATCCAAAGACTTTCTACCCCTGGCTGGTGATCGTCCTGCATTTGGTGTCATTGCATGTCTTTCGTGAGTCTGAAGAAGACTTTATAGATAGATATTGGGAATATGGGCTAATGTCAGACTTATGGACTTGATCTAGACTGGACTGGGATGTTTTCTCCATGTTCAATTGCTCTTGTATATAAACCTCTTTCTTATACACATATGTGTCTCCATGGATTTGTTTCTCTAGTCTACCTGGACTAACACAGTGCCTTTTGAAGTTCCTCCATTATTTAGCATTTCTTAGAAGGTGGTTATAGGGAATTTGTAAATAAATATCATTGGCTGCATATTTTATTTTAGGAATGTTATTTGCTTACTTTGAAGATGGAGATTCTAAGCTTGACTTTGGAGTCTGTTCAATGAGAAAACCATGTTTGTAGTTGAATGAAAGCTTTTCGCTCTTGATATGTTGCCTTTGATTGCTGCTCTGCCTGTTTGCAGTACCTTACCATTAGACCCACGTGTAAGAAACCCTGGCACCAATAGACAAAGGGAAGAAACCCTGGCACCAATAGACAAAGGGAAGAAACCCTGGCACCAATAGACAAAGGGAAGAAACCCTGGCACAAAGAGAAATGTTTCTTTAAGAGGTAGAATTAAGAGTCAAGATGAGTCGTGGTGCTCTTTGCTAGGGTTTCAAAGTTTGTCTGGAAGCTCAAGGTTATAGGCCCCAAGCTACTTATGGTCACAATGTCAAGAAATGGTGATTCAAATGCATCCTGGAAGAGTCTACTGCAAAAGCTGGACACATTTTAAAATGTATTGGAATATATGAAGCCTTCACTCACTCATTCACTTATCCATTGCCTCACTGCTTAAGCAATACTCAACTGCATTCCTACTGTGTACCAGGAACCGGGAGAGAGATGAAACAAGTGAACAGACCAGTAGGATTCTTGGCTTCAAGGAGCTTACAGTTTAATGAGGAAGACAGAGATTTGTGAAATGAAGGCACACACCAACCCTGACTTGCAAATCATGTGAAGTGTTCTGCAGGAGAAGGGTTGGGTTCTGAAAAGGGGAATTACAGGGTGGTCAGGAAGGGCCCTGTTCAGAGGCATCATTCCAATTTTCCGAGCAGGAGTTGGCCAAGGAGAAGGGGGGTAAGAACTTCTCGAGGCAATGGAACAGGCCTAAGAAGGGAAGTAGCTTTGTATGTTTGAGGAACTGAAAAAATCCAGTGTAATTTGTTCGTGGAGAGTGAAACGGCCGAGTGATAAGGTGTGAAGGCTTATAGAGTCTGATAAGATTTTTGAAATTTTACCTAAGGACATTGGGTAGTTGTTAAACAGAGAATGATTTCATCTGATTGCCATTTTAAGAAGATCACCTGACTGTTGTGAGGATTTGGGATAATGATTTGGAGGAGGCCCGAACAGAAGCCAGGAGGCCAGTTAGAAGTCTAGGCTCTTAGGCAAGGTGAGCGGTGACCTTAGCTCAGCGCGGTAACCGAAGAGATATAAAACCACGGATGGATGCTCTCATCAACTGGAAATCGATTCAATAGATTGACAATGGATTAGATGTGGAGCCAGTGGAGAATAGAAAACCCGAGCTCTAAAGCATGGCTTCTAGATATACGGCTTTAGCAAAGGAGAGGATGGCAATGCCATTTAATGGAAATGGATTTGGGCTGAGGATAAGAAATTTGTAAAATAGGTCTACTTTATCAGATTAAAGATCTTACTTCTATTTTTCAATTTGCTATGTGTATGTTTATCATGAATTTATGTTAAATTTTGCCATCTGCTTTTCCTGCATCTATTGAGATGATCATATACTCTTTCCATTTATTTTACTAACGGAGCAGATTTTATTGAACGCTTTTTGAATGTTAAGCCAGCTTTGAATTTGGGACTGAATCTAGAGTGTTTGTGATATATAATCATTTTTTATATACTGCTGAATTTGATCTGTTAGAACATGTTTACAATTTAAAAAAAAATCTATATCCGATGAGAGGTTGGTCTCTAACGTTCCTGCCTTGTAATTTCCTTGTCTGGGTTTGGCTCCATCTTAAGATTACTCAGGCTTCCAAAAACGAGTTGGGGAGTACCCTTTTCTCTTCTCTAGAAAAAAGATAGAGAGAAATCGGTTTGAGTTTTTCCTTAAGTATATTTGAAAGAGAAAAGTGGAGTCATCTGGGCCAGTAATTTTATTTCTGGGAATGTTTGTAAACAGTGAATTACCTTCTTTTTATTAGTCCTGTTTTTGTTATGGTTGTTAGATGCTGTCGAGTCAGCTCTGATTCCTAGCCGCCCTTTGTGGGACAAAAGGGAGCCCCGGCTGGTCCTGCGCCACGTGGTGTTCACACTGGTCCTTAGGTTAGAGCCCATTGTTGCAGCCCCTGTGCCAAGGCATCCTGGGGAGGCTCTTCCTCTTTTCCTGGGTCAGCCCAGTACCCACTTGGAGAAACATTTCCTAAACCTTAGCGTATAAAGTAGAGGTCAATAGGAGCCATTACCTGTTATAAGTTACCTACAAATATGTTCATGATATTCCTACAAATGGACCTCACTGATAAGCCAGGGACTGTTGGTTCATTAGCGTTTTACTTGGTCTCGTCCATCTCCTATGCACCTTTATGCAATTTCCGTTTTCTTTTCTCTTAGCATTTCAATCTGGATATGTTTGATTGATCTACCTTTCAATCAACTACGTTTACTTTCACTGTATCTAACCTGATTTTAGACTCACTCATGGAGTTCTTTAAGGCTCTAGAATTCTTAAGCGATTCTTCTTGTTTTCATTTTCAGCCCCTTTCAAATTTCTTAATTACATGTTTTATTTCTTTGACCATGTTGAACCTACTTCATATAACTCCATACCTGGATCCTCTAAGTGTTTATTTCTATTGTTTGTTCTTGTCCTTTTGGATCACGTGGTGCTGGCTTCCTATGTGCTCAGTACAAAGTGTGCACCCGTCATTCACTCGCGGCCATCACACTGACTCCAACTCACAGTGACTCGAGGGTGCACGGTAGAAACTCTGTGGGTTCCTTCAACCGTAACTCTTACAGGAGTAGAAAGCCTCAACTTTCTCCCATGCAGTGGCTGGTGGATTCGACCAGAAGGTTGGCAGCCCCAAAGTGTAACCACTACATTTAAAATGATGAAAATAAATGAGGTCCCCTAAGGAGAAAGTCTCCATAGAGTAAATAATCGAGACACTAGAAATGCAATCGTGGGAACTCTAGCCTTTAGAAGTTGGAGAATGCACCCATGGGAAGGTGTGATAGAGGGAGGAGAAACCCCACACGATACATGTCCTAGACGCAGAGAATGAAGAGAGACTTTAAAGAAGTAGAGAATGATCAAATATGTTTTAGCTGATGGGAAGTTTGACAAATTAAAGTCTAAAAAGTGTCTGAGGAGTTGTGTCTTACAGAGATGCCCGAGACACTTGATAAGTGACCGCGCTGATGGAGCACTGTGGGCGGACAGCTTTCGGTAGAGCAATTCAGGGCTGTGGGAGGCCTGCCTCGCAGCAATCACCTGAGGAGCTCTCAATCTCTGCTCTGATAATAAGTTCTGTGCTGTCTTAATCTGAAAGACATATTTGAAACCTTGCTCTGTCCTTTTGGCAGATGACTTGGGTAATACCTGTCAAGTGCAAAAAAAAAGGATAATGGTGCTCCTACTTCTCCTTAATACTTAACAATCGCTCCAAAGTCAACCTACATTTGAAGGCTGGACATAGCTGCACCTTCTGAGATGAGTCATCCTCACCTGCCCCCGTGGAACTCCCTTCTATCCTTAATGCCTCACCATAACGAGGAGGCCAAGAAAGCGCCGATTGCTCCTTTTAGGCAGTTGGGCTTCTTCCTGGCAAGCTATTATTATTTCAAGCTTTCAGTGTACCTTTTTTCTTTTGCTTAAAAAATATTATAGTGGTTTAGATGAAGGTTTACAAAACAAATCCATTTCCCACTCAGCAACTGATATACAGATTGTTCTGTGACTTCGTGCAGTCCCCACTGTGTGTCAACGTGCTCCCCATTTCCACAGTGGGGCCTCATTTCCAATAGCTCAATCCCCAGCCCCCCCACCCCTTCCTGCCTTCTTACTTTGCTTTTGGGCAAATGCGGCCCTTTCTGCTTTTTATACTTGATTGTTCTGAGGAGCCTGTTCCTCCCAGTTGTTGGTCAGGGCACAAGCCTGGTTTGTTTTTGGTTTTTGTTTAACGTGGCGGGAAGAGTGGGTTCACTTTGACATTAGAAGAAGGGCCACGGTCTCCAGGCTCTATTAGTCTCGATTGGACCAGCAAGTCTGGTCTTTTTTATAAATTTAAGTTTTCTCAACCTCTTTCTCTCACTATATCCATTTTTTCTACTAGGGTCCAGGTTAGAATGGTCAGTGGTGGTAGCCAGGCACCATCTAGTTTCTCTGATCTCAGATTCGTGGAGGCTGTGGCTCACGTGGACTAATAGACTAGTTCATGGGAAATAAAGGACTCATGGATAAGTACTTTGGACTGATTGTTTCCTTGAACCCATGACTTGGTTCATGCTCCTTTTCCGGCCAGATAAAGATCAGTAGTTGTAATTTAAATGGCTGCTCACAGCTTTGAAGGCCCTAGTTACTACTTACCAAAATAGGATGTCAAAATTGTCTTTCTAGACTGTTATGCTAATTGACCTAGATGTCTCTTGTCAGTGTTCTTTTCTTTAGTCTCTGGTCCAAAGGAAAATGTAAGCTAATATAGAGCCTAGCAATGTATTTCCACATATAACACGTCTATGTAAGTAATTCACTTACTCACATAGCTCTAATAGTATAACAAGGGAAGGGGTTGCGCAGTTTGAAAAAACATGTATAACATGTACACTATTAGAAAAAATTCCAACACTTCTATTTGCCAATATTTCAGAAAAATCTGGTAACGGGTGGAAAAAAATAGGTCAATGATATGGAGAATATACCTCACTATTGTCTCCTTTTTTCCAGGAAACTTGAAAGAATGATTGATTTCCTTGAAAATAGTAGGTAATGTGTTTGTATATCTACGAGGGCGTTGACTGCGGGATAAATTAATGGTATCTAGACTAGAACTGTGACTTTATCAAAAATAGCAACTGCACAACAAGGGGACATTGAATTCAAAGCCCATCGGCCTTTTTGGATAAACGTGGACCCAAACACAAGCTTTTGTGCCGCGACTGTTGACTTGGCGAGCAAACCCTGCCGAGCACTCACGAGTCAAGGTTGACCCAGCGCGCCCCTCTGTGTGTTTCCAAGACCATGACTGTTTGCAGGAGCAGAAAGCCCAGTCCTTTCTCCCACAGAGCTGCTGCTGGTTTCCAAGCCCCTACTGTGGGGATCGCAGCCTGACACATAACCACTGCACCCCCAGGGCTCCCATTGACTTGGTACTGCATGTAAAGTTAACCAACTTCTTTCTTTTCTTTCTCGCTCTCTCCTTTTTCCCTTACAGTGAATGTTTCAGCAGAAATGTGTTACTTTTTAATAAAAAGATCCCTGTAGTTAAATAACAGAAACATTTTAACCTATTTTAGCCTTATAGCCTTACCTGTAAGGCTAAAACTCTATGCTATTTTACTTTTGGGAATTTATAATGCATCCTATTAGAACTGTTGTAATTACCCAATTCCAATGACACTTTGAACCACTTGGTTTCACCTGCAGGGGCTGTGGTTATCATTGTTGTTCAGTACCATCAGGTTGGTTCCAATTCATAGCAAGTCTATGTACACCAGAACGAAACACTCATCAGTCTCGCACCATCCTTACAAATCTTATGTTTGAGCCCATTTTTGCAGCCACTGTGTTAATCCATTTGGTCCAGGGCCTCCCGCTGTTTGGCTGTCCCTCTACTTTACCAGGCCCGAAGTCCTTCTCCAGGGACTCATCTCTCCTGACAACATGTCCAAGTACATGAGATGAAGTCTTGCCATCCTTGCCTCTAAGGAGCATTCTGCGTGTACTTCTTCCATGACAGATGTGTTGGTTCTTTTGGCAGTCCACGGTACTTTTAATGTTCCTTGCCAGCACCATAATTCAAATGCATCAATTATCCGGTCTTTCTTATGCAGTGTCCAAATTTCACATGCGTCTCAGGTGATTAAAAATCCCACGGCATGGGTCAGACGCACCTTAGTCCTCAAAGAAACATCCTTGTGTTTCAACACTTTCAGAAGGTCTTGTCCAGCAGATTTACCCAATGCAAATGGGTTTGATCTCGTGACTGCTGCTTCCATGAGCATTGATTGAGAATCAAAGCAGGGTGACATCCTGGACAAGTTCAATCTTCTCTCTGTTTGTCTTAATGTTACCTATTGGTCCAATTGTGAGGATTTGGGTCTTCTTTACATTGAGTTTTAATGATACTGAAGGCTGAAATCCTTGCTCTCCATCAGCAAGTGCCTCGACTCCCCCTCACTGTCAGCAGGCACATGATGCTTCTAGCAGCTGGTTCTTTCTTTTCCTTAAAACACCAACTACCAACCAACCAACATTTTATTGCCACATAATTCATGTATTGCGCAATTCAATTAGTATAAATGCATTTAAAAGAGTTGTGCAATCATCACCAAAATCAATTTTAGATTATATTCTTCATCCTTTTATCCATTATTTTTACCTCCTCATTTCCCCCCAACTTTCCCTATCATAACCCTAAGAAGCTGTTACTCAAGTTACTGTCTCTACAGATCTACCTAACCTGAACTTCAGATCAAGAAAATCATACAAAAACAAAAGTAAAACTCAAACAACAATAAAATAAAACACAGAGAAATAATCCCAAAGAAAGCAGAGAATAATACAAACTGGAGCATGTTAAAAAAAACCAAAAGGGAAAACAAATGGTAATCTATTAAACTTTGACCTACCAATGTCTGCAGTAATCCACTTGCCAATGCACCCTATTTGAGGACAAGACAATCTACACTCCTGCTCAATGGTCAAAGGGAATTCAACGGAGGCTTAATCCACGGTGAAACTCTGCAATTTGATTTTGGGCTTTCACTGCAATCTCTAGCTGTCTGAAAACTGGGTGCTCATAATTGAAGCTTTAATATAATTCCCGCCTTTGAACTTGGATTTTATCATTTACCACTCTTGGATCACACAGGTTGGTGTGCTCCTTCCATGTGGACTTAGTTCACATCTCACTTAGATGCCTGCTTTTTAAAAAACAAGGCTTTGAGACCTCAGATGATATTCTTTCTAATAGTTGGGTACAATCTGGTTTTATCATCACACTCCAAACTTATGATAGCAGCCAAGTGCATTAAATTTTGTACCACCTGGGGATTTAGGTATAAGTATAGGTGTAGTTTAGGAGCCTAGCAGAATAGAAGATGTAGATAGCTTAGGTGGGAAGTATCTTGGATTCTGATTTACGGCTTTGTTGCTCCTCAGTGCCACCACTTGTCTTTCAGTTTGTCTGACGATGAATTCCTTTTGACCATTGAGCAGGAGTGTAGATTGTCTTGTCCTCAAATATGGTGCATTGGCAAGTGGATTACTGCAGACATTGGACCCACAAGACTATCCTTCCACTGGCCTGTGATCTTCCTGAATTTGACATTATTGCATGTGTTTCATGAGTCTGAAGAGGAATTTATAGATTGTTATCAGACATATGGGCTAATATCGGACTTATGGACTTGATCTGGACTGGGCTGGGATGCTTTCTCAATATTAAATTGCTCTTGTATATACAGCTATTTCTTATACAGATATGAATCTCCCTGGATTTTTTTCTCTAGTCAACCCAGACTAACACAAGTACCTAAGGCAAATGGAAGAAGTGATGAAGTCCAAGGGTTGAATAAAATTTCAAAGAACAGCTCGAGAAGACAAAGTAAACTATTATAATGAAATGTGAAAAGATCTGGAGTTAGAAAACCAAAAGGGAAGAACACTCTCAGAATATCTTAAACTGAAAACTCAAGAAAAGTTCAAGCCTCAAGTTGCAATATTGAAAGATTTGATAGGCAAATATTGAATAATGCAAGAGACATCAAAAGAAGATGGGAAAAACACACAGAGTCACTGTACCAATACATTCTGCCATTTCAAGAGATAGCATATGAGCAAGAACCAGTGGTCCTGAAAGAAGAATTCCAAGCTACGCTGAAAGCATTAGCCCCAAACAAGGCTCCAGGAACTAATGGAATACCAATTAAAATGTTTCAACAAGCTGATGAAGCATTGAAAGCACTCACAAATTAATGCCAGAAATTTGGAGGAAAACGATTTGGTCAACTGACTGGAAGAGATCCAGATTTGTTCCTAGTCCAAAGAAAGCACACCCAACAAAATGCTCAAATTATGGAATGATATTTTTGGTATCACGTAAAAGTAAAATTTTGCTGAAGCGAAGGCTGCAGCAATACATTAACAGGGAGCTACCAGAGGTTCAGGCCAGATTCAGAAGAGGACATGGAACAAAGGATATCATTGCTGATGTCAGATGGACCTTGACTCAAAGCAGAGAATATCAGAAAGATGTTTGCTTGTATTTCATTGGTTATGTCAAGACATTTGACTATGTGGATGCTAACAACTATGGCTAACTTAAGAAGAACGGGAATTCCAAAACACTTCTTTGTGCTCATGTGGAACTTGTACATAGATCAAGAGGCAATTGTACAAACAGAACAGTGGAATATTGCATGGTTTATTTATTTATTTATTGCATGGTTTAAAATCATGATAGGCGTGTGTCAGGGTTGTATCCTTTTACTATACTTATTCAATCTGTATGTTGAGCAAATAATCAGAGATTCTGGATTATATGAAGAAGAATTGGACAAACGCTATTAACAATCTGTGATATGCAGATAACACAAGCTTGCATGCTGAAAGTGAGGACTTGAAGCATTTGCTAACGAAGAGCAAATATTCCAGGTGGATTACAACTCAATGTGGAGAAAACAAAAATTCCCACGACTGGACCAATAGGTAATATGATCAAGAGAGAAAGGATTGAAGTTTTCAAGGATTCCATCTGCTTGAACCCACAATCAATGCTCATGGAATCAGCAGCCAAGAATCAAATGATATATTGAATTGGGTAAATCTGCTGCATAAGACATCCTTCAATTGCTGAAAAGAAAGGCTGGCACGTGTGTTTCAAGTCAATACCCAAGCCATGGTATTTTCAATTATCCCATATGTATGCGAAAGTTGGGCATCAAATAAAAGAAACCTAAGAAAACTTGATGCATTTCAACTATGGTGTTGGTGAAGACCTTGGCCTGCCAAGAGAACAAATACATCTGTCTTGCAAGGTCTGTCTTCTTAGAATAGCCAGAACGCTCCTTAGAGTCAAGACTTTGTCTCATGTTCTTTGGACATGTTATCCCGAGAGACGAGCCCTTGGACAAAGGCATCATGCTTGGAGAGGTAAAAACACAGTGAAGAGGAGGAAGGCCCTGGATGAGCTGGATTGACAGTGGCTGAAACAGTGGGCTCAAATATAAGAACAATGTGAGGATGCCATAGGACCAGGTGGTATTCATTTCAGGCTGACTCAAGGGTACCTAACAACCAAAACAACAACATCAATCCCTCAATGGCTTTGGCAGATGCTTAGCCATTGAAGGAGGTCATACACAGCCACGGGACCTTCCTCGCAGAGAGCTGACTCTCTCAGCCCCTAGGAGAAGATGTTGATGTGAATCACAAAAATGATTTCTGATGATGTCCTTCAGAGAGGCTGACAACACTTCTCCCAGGAGTTGGCCTCTAAATGGAAAATACAGGCTCCAGCTCTCTTCCTTTCTCTTACTTCAGCAATTGACCCAATAGCTATAGGACACATTAGCAATTTGTGGATGCAGGCAACAAGGTGAGCAGATAATAAACAATTCAATGAGAAATCCATCCCAGGAACGCAGGTTGATGGACTGAAGAGTTAGGTAATAACTAACCTGTTTATAGACACTTGCTACAATTACTGAGTACACTAACGTGAATTTATTCTGAATTTTTATGGTTTTCCATGAGTAGAATGGCGGGGGGACAATAAAAGTTCTGTGGAGATCAACCTCAAAGTTACATCTAAATAACTTCTCTAAAGCAAATGCATTTTTAAGTTGATTATTGGCTCACTGAATTTCTTTGGCCATGGGATCCAGCGGGTATCATTATGTGCTTTGAGGCTTCATTGTCTCTGAATGGAAGGGTGAAGATTTGATTCCTATGAAAAGAGATGGAGAAAGTCTTATGTTCTCAGCAGGCTCCTCCAGGGCATGCTATTACTGTTTGCTTGGATGAATTCTTTGAAGGGCACGCTGAAATTGATGAATGACTTGCTCAACTCTAACTGCCTGCCCACCCCCATTCTTCTCTCTTTTATTTTATAACCACATTGAAAGCACAAAGGCATCAAACAGTACTGAAACAAAGTAAAACAACACCCCCCAACTAAAATAGTACCCCAAAGACCCCTATAAAGTTTCCTCCCACTCTTGACGCATAGTTCCCTAGTTATTTCTCACTGACAGTGACAGCTGTTTCTTATGAAAACAAGTAAAATCGTTGAAACTTAACATTTATCTTAATTCTTCTTAATGGCTGCATAGTATTTCATTTTTGCTGAAGTACCCTAATTGATGCCATCCCTTCCCGATTGTCATTTGTGTAAGTTTGTCTTTTGCTGACGGGCTCTGAGTGGGGTGTGGACCGAGTGCAGAGTCTGTGGGCTTTGTTTGGTTGGGTCAGCAGGTAGCTCCAAGCTAGCTGGGAGAACTGAGGGGTATTTGTGGAGGCTGGCTAAGAAAAAGAGGACTTTGACCACATAACAGCTGTCTCCGGGGAAGCTGGGGGAAATCTCGCTGTGTGGATGGGAGTATTCTCTCCCCCCTTGGCCGCTCCAGAAAATCCTAGCAGAATTGGCATTGCTGGGAAATGGTTTTAGAATTCATCCATTCATTCAGCATTTTATTGTAGATTTGCTATTTGCCAGGCACTATTCTAGGTGCTGGGGAAACAGAATGAACAAAATCATTGCATTTACGTTTAGCGGAAGAAAATAAAATAGAACATAAACAAGAAGACAAAGAAAGCCGGCAGAAGGCTGGAGAGTGACACAGTGCCAGACTTGTCTTCTTGCGGTGCCCTGGGTGTGACGTCTTTCTGAAGGTGCACAGCAGCAGGTGCAGAGGCTGCCGGCAAGCACCACCATATCCGAGCAACTCCTCTCCCATCCACATTCCCACACAAGCCTGCCTCCAAATGGGATTTGCTCCAAGACACTGCCTCTGTAGTGAGGATTGGAGGCCCTGTCTCTTTTCAATGCTTGGAAGAACATGGGGAGGGAAGGGGCAGGAAAGAGGAGAGACCAAGCATAAGGGAGGGGTGGCCTTGGGGCAAATATGGATATGCTGCCCACAAATTAATTCAACATCACTGAATTACCAAAGGGCTTCTCATCATTCACCGTTTAGCAGGAGGTCGGGAAAACTATTCATTATTCAACAGGAGCTGAAATGAGAACGCCAAACTTTGTAAAACATGCAAGGTTACCTACTACGGTAACTGCTTGCAGAGTTTAATGCGTCTGCAGCATGGCTAATTAATTTGCTCTGAGCTTCATTGGAATTCCTATTTGAGATGATTGTCTTGGTAACTAAAGGCGCCGCAGAGAGTAAGAACATCAGAACCGCCAAGGGGGCGGCTGTAGCAATAGGAGCCTTTCTTAGGGTATGCCCAGCAGTGCCCCATGTCACCTACGCCCTGGTCCAGCATCCACTGAGACTGGCAGGCTGCGCAGGGGTTACCAGGAGGTAGGCAGTTCTGTACAGTGTCATGCATGCCTTAGGGTCCGAGGTCTGACATTAAACCAGTTTGGAATTCCACACGTACTAGGAGCCCCTTTGTGGACGCAGGTCCTTAATGTCATTGCTTTCTCACCCGTAAGCTGCATGCAGCTTTAGTATCTACCTCAGGGAGATAGCATGAAGATGACAATCGGTACATGCGTTTGCTGGCACCTGGTCTGGAGCAAGCACTCACGAAATAGAGCTATCTTCATCATCATTATCATCACTATTTTTTTTTCTATGTATCTGTCTAGTTTGTGTTTTGGGATTTGAAGTATCATGTCCAAATTAGCTAAACGATCACAGGAAGTGTTAGCACAACTGAAGACAGCTTTATTTTTAAATCATTTTATTGGGGGCTCTTACAGTTCTTATAATTCCAGACATCAATTGTAGCAAGCATATTTGTATATATGTTGCCATCATCATTTTCTAAACATTTACTTTCTATTTGAGCCCTTGGTATCAGCTCCTCTCTTTTCCCTCCCCCGCCCCCACCATCGTGACCCCTTGATAAATTATAAATTATTATTTTCATATCTTACACCAACTGCTATCTCCCTTCATCCCCCTCGGGGGGTGGGGGTATGCATCGATCATTGTGATCAGTTCTCCCCTTCCTCCCTGCCTGCCCCCACCTTCCCATTACCCTTCTGGTATTTACTACTCCCATTTCTGTTCCTGGGGGCTTTATCTGACCTGGATTCCGTGAGCCATGAGCGCTTATCTGTACCATTGAAGATGCTCCAGTCTAGCCAGAACTGAAAGGCAGGATTGGGGTATGAGGTGGGGGTGAGGAAGCCTCAAAGAACTAGAGGAATAATATTGTGTGTGAAAACAGCTTTTGAGGCATCCATGAAATGAAAGATTGGGTGATCTGAGCCCTGAAGAGTCCCAGCTTTGCCTCACTATGTGATTTGGGCCAACCCTCCCACCTCTCTAGGCTCCAAACTCCTCTTTGGTCGGATAGAGGCTGAGATTAATGATCTCTGAGGGTCCTTCCTGATCTGAGAGAGTGACGTTTGACGGGTCGACCACAACTCTGCAGGTGAGGAAGGAGCCTTGGTGGCATGGTGGGCTACCCACTGAACTGCTGCCAGTCACGAGGTCAGCATTTGGAACCCCCCAGCTGCTCCCATGACAATGTCCAGTCGTGGAAACCCAAGGGGGCAGTTGTACGTTGTCCTGTAGGGTCACTATGAGCCAGGATTTATTGGATGGCAGTGAGGTTTTGGTGTATGAAAATTAGAGCTATTGGCAGCTAGGAACAAAGTAGCCCATTACCGATATCAGTTGCCCTCCAGTCAAGTCTGACTTCCGGTGATGTTACCTGTGTCACCGTGGAACTGTGCTCTACAAAACTTCTTTTTCCTTTCTTTAAAAAAAAAAATCATTTTATTGGGGGCTCATACAACTCTTATCGCAATCTATCCATCCAGCCATTGTGTCAGGCCCATTTGTACATTTGTTGCCATCATCATTCTCAAAACATTTGCTTTTTACTTGAGCCCTTGGTATCAGCTCCTCATCTTTCCCCTCCCTCCCTGCTACCCCCTCCCTCATGAACCCTTGATAATTTATAAATTATTACTATTTTGTCATGTTTTACACTGTCCAATGTCTCCCTTCACCCACTTTTCTATGTCCGT
>NW_022103915.1:39501949-39510275 GCF_000313985.2 Echinops telfairi
TGTGTTTCCAGTTCCTATCTGTACTGGTGTACATGCTCTGGTCTAGCTGGATTTGTAAGGTAGAATTGGGATCATGATAGTGGGTGGGGAGGAAGCATTAAAGAACTAGAGGAAAGTTGTATGTTTCATTGCTACACTGCACCCTGACTGGCTCATCTCCTCCCTGTGACCCTTCTGCATTGAGGGAGTACTTGAGTTCAACCACTGATTCTTCCTGATTAGATTGTCGTCTTTCTTCTGAGGTGCCTTGGTGTAGACTTGAGCATCCAAACTTTTAGTTAGCATCCAAGTGTGTTAACAGTGGCTTATTTTTATAAAAGTACGTTGTGTCAACCAAGATGGGTTCATTAACAGTGTTTTAAAATTTATGGATAGTCTAAACTTTTCTCAGCTTTAATGTTTCATACAGCAGATATTACTCACATGAACTCAGATGCAAAGCTTTTTGGAGTCTTCAGTCATTTCTGAGAAGATCTTCAGGAAAAAATGGCCAAGAGCCAGCAGCCTGTCATTTTCCCTAACTACCAGCGAGTTGATGCCAACTCACAGCAACCCTATGGGACAGGGTAGAAGAACTGCTGTGTGAGTTTCCAAGACTGTAAACTGTTTATGGGAGTAGAAAGCCTCATCCTTTTTCCTGAGGAGCAGTTGGTAATATTGAACTACTGACTTTGTAGGTCACAGCCAATGCAGAACCATTACTCTACCAGGGCTCCGTGTCATCTTATCATCCCCTTACTAGGCAGACTGGAGCTTGGTTATCTCATGATTCCTTCAGTGAGTTGCCATGCCATCAAAGCTCCATGCCCTTTCCACTTTGATGCTCCATGTCTTTAGCCTATTCTGCCAGGCAGCTCATGACCACAATAACTCACTGCCATCGAGTTGATGCTGACTTATCGCGACCCTGTAGAACAGGGTAGAACTGCCCTTGTGTGTTTCTAAGACTATAACTATTTATGGGAGTAGAAATCACAGTCTATTGCTTCCGAACAACTGGTGGTTTCAAACTGTTGACCTTGGAAATCACAGCCGAACTCATAACCACTATGCCACCAGGGCTCTCCATGACCACAATAGACAGCAACCTATCCAGACACCCCTATTCTCTCACTGGCTGCAGGGATGTGAATTTTCTTGGGGGCCAGGCTGACTCATGGAAGAGACTGTCTTCAAGGAAGATCTGTACAAGAGATCTTTTTATAGGATCCAGTGACCCTGATGAAGGGTCTTTGCGTGGAGTGGTCACAGAGGCTGGGGGAAGCCATAACTGGCTAATGGGACCCAGTTGAAAGTTCCCAACAGAGGGGTTTCTGAGGAACCTCAAAAGTGCCTTGTAAAAAAAAAAACTGCCTTGTAGGAGGCTTTGTACATTTACTATATAGAGATGCCCCTAAAGCACTTTGCAATCAAAATACTTCATCCTTTTCCTCTAATCACTCCTTCCTGCCTGCATTTAATTGAGAGTAGACACAAAGAACAGCAGGAACAGAATAAGAGAAGAAAAGCCCGATTGTACCTCCCTTCCCCATTGCAGTTAGGCCTGAATTGCAGGGGAGGAAGTATATGAAATTGAGAATCTGGCATTTAGTTATTAGACTGGGCAAGATTTTATCATAGAAAATGGCCCAAATAGCTTTGGAACCTTCAGTCTAGAATCTTTTCTTCCCCACTAGAGGTTGGGATAAAAAAAAAGTGCATAGAATGTATTAAAAGAGACATTCATGAAAAAGCATGGAGTCATTTTCTTTTTGCAGCCCCTGACTACAACTCATTCAACAATCCATATATGTGTACACAGTTTCCCCCTCAACCCAAATGGAGGTTTCTCCAGAAATAGGGTGCTGCCTGAATATCTTTGTACCACCTGGAGTTTCTAGCTTAGTATTTTTAAAAATAAGTATTTATTGATTTAAAGAAAAATGAGAATATAACATGAACGCACGATCTTGGGCAGTTGCCATAGTCTTCGTAGCCCTTTGCCAGGAGACGTGACTAGGTTCTATCAAACACCTAAGCCAAATCCTTGGCTGTCAAGCTGATTATGACTTACAATGACCCCTGGGACAAATTAGAACCGCCGCATCGCATAGGGTTTCCATGGCTGCAAATCTTTATGGAAGCAGGCTGCCACATCTTCTCAGGAGAAGCTGATGAGGTCTAACCAATAGCCTAAAGGTTAATAGCAGAGCACTTACCCAATGTGCCACCAAGGTGCCTAGGTTCTACCAACAAGGTGTAAATTAGTAGATTGTTGACACTTGTGATTGCAGTCTAGCGGCTTACAGATACAATTCTTTCCAGAGCTCTTAACACATCACAATATTAAATAACAATTAACCTTGTGAACAAAAGAGAAGTCACAAACATTATGTATTACTCTGCCAGTCTCAATAAAGACCTAATGTGATAAAGGCGTCGCATAGAGACAGCTGCCATCACTTAAGTAAAACCATCATTAAATTGCACCCACAAGGATCAATAGAGGGAGTACGATGGGGCTTTCTACTCCGGTAAACAATTACAGTCTCAGAAACTCACAGGGGCAGCTCTACTCTGTTCCAGAGGGTTGCTATGGGTCAGCATGGATTCCACGGCAGTAAGTGTGGTTTGGTTTGGGTTTATCTTGATGGAGCAGCTGGTGAGTTTGAACAGCTAACTCTGTATTTATCAGTGCCAGGTGTAACCTACCAAGCTACTCTGAGTTGGAATCGGCTCCAGAGCATTGAGTTTTTTGGTATTTGGACTCAGTGTACCTGTGTGGTAGAAGCAGTTAAGTGCTGGCAGTTGGAATCCATCTAGGGGCTTCTCAGAAAGAAGTATTCCTTATCCACTTCTGCCACATCACAGCCATAAGTATCTTATGGCGGGATGCTCTACCCTAAAACAAACGAGGCTGCCATGAACTGGAATTGATTTGATGGCAAATGTGGCATTTAAATAAATGATTAATGGAAGATTAATTTTGGCTCAGATTTTGAAGCAGATATTATGTCATGACATGACTGTCTGACCACACAGAATGGTCCAGTGCAACCTTAACATCATTGGTCCTATCATCATCAATATGTGCTACCCCATCCCTAGTCTGCTGAAACCTGACACCACTTAGGGTGAATTTCACTTTCTACTTTATTTATATATTGGCTGAATTTCTCATATCTATTACTTGTATTTCCTGTTCAGTCTTGTATTTATTACTTTTATTCAGAAAACAATATTGATGATATTTCTTAGTAGTCTGACTGGGCTGTGTGTCCACTTGGCTGGGCCAAGTGGTTTAACTGTTAAGACAGAGTAATCCCCCAGGATGAGATCTCCTTAAGGGTGCAGCATGTTTTCAATGTAAGTGAGGAAAACTGGGTCTGGATTGCCCATCTGTCTTATCAATCTCTGGTTCTTTGGACTTGAGCCAGCACATGCTGGCTGATATTGGGAGTTGTCAATAACTTTCCATCTTACCTGTCGACTTTGGGTTCATTTACCTCTGAAGCCAGAAGCCTGTTGTCCGACAAGCTGATCTTGAGTTCATCCAGCCTCTGCAGTTATGTGTGTCAGGACAAGCTTCCAACCTGACATCTGTCCCATGGACTTGGAACTTGCTGGCCTCTACAATTGTCTGAGTCATTTCCTTGATACAAACCACTCCATCCCAGGTAAACATTGGACTGCTAACCGCAAGGTTGACATCTTAAACCCAACAGCCATTCTGTGGAAGAAAGATGAAGCTACCTGCTTCCGTGAAGATTTACAGCTTCGGAAACCCCATGTACATGAGTCAGACTTCACTAGATGGCAGTGGGGTTTTGTTGTTGTTGACATATATCAACCCAATTCTCCACCACGCCATGGTGCTGGCAGGGAGGTGTAGCTTGGAGAGCTATGGGGTGGGTTTGTTGCCTTTTTCACCTTGTGGAGTTATTTAAATACTTTTTGTTGTTGTAATTTCCTAAAAGCATAGTTAGATTATGCTTTGGGGCTACATGAAACTGTTCTTGGGTCAAAACTGCTACCGAGATAAAAATATCACGTATTCAAGACTGTGCCTGCAGAGATTTTCCCTGCTTATGTGAACTGGGGGGCAAGTCCGCATCCACAATGAAATTTAAGTTCAAAAACTCCTATGAGCACCTTTTGTTTAAGGACCTCATTCACCTGTGTGGACGCGGAGACAAAGAGGATGGAAAGGGCACCATCCTGAGAGTCTTACGGGGGCAAGCCCGTCTTCCAGGTCACCAGGTCTAGGACTGTGGGTAGATTACCTAATTGAATTACTCTAGCTTCCTTATTCATACTCAGGTGATCATAATGATTTTGGTCACTGTTGCTGTGTTCGGTGCTGTCGAGTCCCTGGGACAACAGAACCAAACGCTGCCAGAACAGCGTCACCCTGACAGCCGTGCTGATGCTGGAGCCCATTGTTGCGACTGGTATGTCAACCCACCTTGTCCAGGGCCTTCTTCATTTCCCCTCTTGTGTACCAAATATCCAAGCATGAGATGAAGTCTCTCCATCGTGTACTTCTTCCAGGACAGATTGGCTGCCCGGGGGCAGTCGGTGGCACTTTTGATGCTCTTCGCCAGCACCGTCGTTCAGGTGTGTCGATTCTCCTTCAGTCTTCCCCCTTCAGTGCCCAACTGCCACCTGCATGGGAGGCCATTGAAAATGCCCTGGCTTAGGCCAGGTGCGCCTTAGTCCTCAAAGTAGCATCTTTGCTTTTCAGCACTTTAAGAAGGTCTTGTGTAACAGATTTACCCAATGCAATGCTCCCTATTACAATTGTTTTAAGTACAAAAATACCTCAAAATCGGTAAAAAGTTCAATTTGTGATATGCTGAATTTTTAAAATATTGATTTGAAAGTGTCACTGAAATATGTTTATGCCTCTATATGAAAAGTGAACAGGGGTAACAGGTAATTATAACCCTTTGGCTGGGAAGCACTTACTCTCCTCCCACCACCATTATAATCTCTAGCTACCTAGGGAGCTATTGAGGGCAAAAAAAAAAAAATCATTGTAATTCAGAGGTTCAGAAAGGAAAGTAAATAGGCAGCTTTGAATGATGAGCTCAGTTTAGAGCAGAAGTGGCAGACTCACAGACGTACAGAGGCCGACTGGGTAATATAAACAAAGAAAGCAGGTTAAGAGTAAGAAAAACAGCAGACATCTAATGGGAAGTGGTCATTGACATAGTGATTGTGGGTACTGACAGGGAGTAATGATGATCATAGTATCTTGGGTGGCACAGGTAGTTTGCAATCTGCTGTTAACCTCAAGGCTGGCCCTTTGAACCCACTGTATTAGTCTGGGTACTTTGGAGAAACAAATCCACAGCAACTCATGGATAAGAGAGAGTTTTATGTAAAGAAAATGTGCCTCACGAAAACATCCCAACCCAATGCTGCCCAAGCCCACAAGTCCAACATTAACCCATTTACCCAACATCAGTCCACAAAGTCCTCCAACTCACAAAACAGAGGCAATGATGCCGACTGCAGGAGGAAAGCTGAGTCAGTGAACGAATAAGCATCTCAGCACTAGCAGGGGTCTCCACACGGCTGCTCCAGCACCCAGGGCTGCATCGGGATAGATCCATGAGGCTTGTCCTTGGGGATGTCTTGTAGGAAGTCAGTCTTGCAAGTTGAAGCATGGAGCTGCTAAGGCAGCTGCACCCTGGTGCGACCATCACAAAGCAAGGGACCCGAGAACTAGAAAGGTGAGGCTCACCACCCGTTTATCCCTCCGCCTTTCAATTAGCCCCACATGTGATTATCGGCCAGGTTGGCACAATTAACTAACTCACCCACCAAGCAGATCTGGAGAGGAAAGGCCTGACCATCTACTTCTGTGCAGATTGCACCCTAGAAAGCTCTAGGGGGCAGTTCTATCCTGGGCTGACCCCTGGGCTCACCGTGACAGCTAGAAACATAGCTAGTAATAGTGATGATTGTAGTGAATGGGACATTGGTGTTTGGGTCATTTTATGATCTTCAATTGCCTGCTGATGGTTACCCTGCAGAGACTGAAGCTCAGTAGACTGTATCTTCCAAGAAATAAGTCTGGATTTGTACATGAAATATTCCTATTTCCTTAGGTAGTTAGGCTACACTGCAATAACAGTTACAAAACACCAGTGGCTTAAAAAAGCTTCTTTCTCCTTTATTCACTTTCCGCCATCTAGTCAATTCTGACTGCTGGTAACCCTATAGGATAGAGTAGAACCGCCTCTGTAGGTTTCTGAGACTGTAACTTTTATGAGAAGGATCTTTTCCCCGTAGAGCTTCTGGTGGTTTTGAACTGCTAACCTTGTGATTAATAGCCCAACGCAAAACCATGCCGCCAGGGCTCCTAAAAAGTCCTCTAGTGAGTGTGCAACTCTCTTGGGAGGCTTTGCTCTCTGCATCACACAAGCAATTTACACTCCATTATCTCTGCATTCATCTCCGTGGTCAAAGTGGCTAAGAAACAGATGAGTGAACCACATCTATGAGTGTTTCCTCGTCTTCTCCTCAAAGACACATGTCATTTCTACTCACAGTCCATTGTCTAGAAGTCATCATAGGGCCCCAACTCACTAAGTGGCTAGGAGATATGTCCTGAAAAGATTTAGTCTTGGAAAGCTATCGAGGGTAGCTAGGAGTCAGATGACTTGAGGGCAGGATGTTTGTTTTTACTCCTGGTTTATGGGTTCCTAGTGGGCTGTCAGGTAAGTGTTGGATTGCTAACCACCCGGAGAAAGAGGAGGCGAACTCAGACAAAGCTAACTCAGCAGGAGCAAGAGGAGGCTGCCCACTCCATAAACACGCGCACTCTCAGAAATCCGATCTAGGTCATTGTGAGTCAGAATCTACTCAATGGCAATGTGTTTGGTTTGCATTTTTGGGACTCCTGTTTTTAGGAAGAAAAGCTGGGCGATCTGTTTGTGAAAATCAGCCAGTGAAAATCCCATGTATCCCCTTGGCCTGAGCCCCAACCGATGGCTGGCATTCTGTGGGGCCAGGCTGCATTCCGTTGCTTTGTCCATGGACTTGACCACAACTAACAATCACTCCTTGTTTTGAAATGTGAGGGAGGAGGGAGCATTAGAACTGATTGTGATGATGTGTATACAACTCATTTAAAAAGCGATTTAACTATGGAAGTATCTGATAGGTGAATAATATATCAAGAAAATTACATACACAAAAAAATAAAAGCAAAGAAACCAAACTTGGCTTATGGTTCCCCTGGGTGCAGGAGGAAGTTTTTGCTTAGGGGGCATGGAGTTTATTTTAATGGTGGTGGACAATGTGGAGAGGGATATCAATAATGCTTGAACAATATGAAGAGTATAATCAATGGTGCTGAATTGTACATGTACAAGTTGTTGAGCTGGAGAATGTTTTGTTGTATATATTTCTGCCAAAATTGAAGAAAATTACACAAAGAACCATGAGTACAGGGAAGAAAAAATGATCTAAAAATTGATTGTGGTCATTATTGTACAACTTTTCTTGATATGATTGAACTATTGTATGATATGTGGATGAAGTGCCAATAAAACTTAAAAAAAAACAAGAAAAGAAATGTAAGTAACTTGATCAGTTAGAAAAAGAAAAAGAAACTGAGCAAGGCCTTGCTGAATGGGCCAAACCAACCCTCCTGTGGCTTAGATCTCAGCAGGGTTCCAGACTGGGACCTGTTCTGGAAGGCAACCTCCACAGGCAGTGGTGGTTTGTCCCAGAGCTTGGATCTGTGTGTCTGAGGGGATATCGGACAAGAGACAAGCACAGCTGGTACATGGACAAATGCGAGTGTGAGACAGGTGACAGCATTCAGGTCTGGAAAAGGGAAGAATGCCCAAGACTAGCACCCACTAATAACTGATGTTAGCTGGAGCTGACTTTTGCCTTCTAGCCTCTTTTTCATCTTTCCTCTTGAATACACATTTTGTTCTCTTTAGGAACAAGGCTAGTCCTATCTCAAAACTCAAAAACTCAGTGTCATCAATTCTGACTCAGAAAGATGAGAATTTCTGCTCCTGTAAAGATTTACAGCCTCCACAACCCAAAGGATAGTTCTACTCCATCCTAGAGGGTCACAGTGTGTTAGTCCTACCTAGTTCATCCAAATTATAGGAATAATCAGAGAGCTTACTTGGAAAGCAACTAAAAGGACAACCTTTTTCTATTGTGTGCAATAATTCATTAGAACAGTTAACAAACCCAAGGACAAGGGAACAAAAAGTGATCCAAATCAGTAGTGAGAGGGTGTAGGAGGCCTGGTAGGGCGTGATCAAGGGTAATGTAACCAAGAGGAATTACTGAAATCCAAATGAAGGCTGAG
>NW_022103915.1:39511249-39516195 GCF_000313985.2 Echinops telfairi
GAGGGAGGGGGAAAATGAGGAGCTGATGCCAGGGGCTTATGTGGAAAGCAAATGTTTTGAGAATGATAAGCGTAATGAATGTTACAAATGTGCTTTATACAATTGATGTATATATGGATTGTGATAAGAGTTGTATGAGCCCTTAATCAAATGATTAAAAAAAAGATCAGTCACAGAAAACCCATGAAACAACCTGTCTGCAGCAACAACTTTAATAACAGAGAAGGATATAAAAAATATGGACAGAAGCGATATATATATATTTGGGAGGAGCTCATGCAACAAGCCTCAACCTCTTAAGTTAGAGGACCCAGTTATTCATCCTGAACACTAGTGTTCATTCTCACCCAACAGGCAACTTTCAAATATGAATAGCTCCATGATGTCAGTTAGTGGGCTCCACTTCTAGCAGCTGGCTCCTGGCTCTCTTGGCTGGGTTTGGCCATTACCTCTGCTGCTATTGTGTAGTATTTGCTTCTCTGGTACCATCACAGGCATTCCTCCGTCAGACGTTTACTCAGTCCTGCAGAGTCAAAACACCGAGCCCAGTCACACTCTTCTCCTCTCATGCCTCTGGTGGATCAGGAAGCCCCAGATGCAACTCCGTGCTCTAGGCTCCTTATCTGTCACCAGATGGTCCCCCAGCCAATCCAGTAAAGGTCAAGTACACAGTGGGGTCCTCCTGGTTCCAACCAATCCGAGTAAAGGTTAGACTGGGGGGGAGCCACAATCAAAAGCCAGTGAAGGGCTGGGTATTTAAAACCAGGACCAAAAGGCTAAATTGTTTTTTAAAGAAAAGCGATTCGACCCCTTGCCATCCTGGACATTTGGTTTCTTTTGGAGATGATTTGGGAAGTTGTCCTCTGTTTGTAGCATTATTTTGGGAACCTACCATCTAAATTTAAAGAAATCAGCATAGAAAAAAAATTTTTTTTTACAAACCAGCTCATTGGTGCATTTGAGACCATTTGTGTATAAGTGTATACCCTGGATTTATAGTCAGCCTAACAATGAGCATTGTTAAATTATTTGTAGGCAAAATGCTTTACTCGTGTGCATATGATTTTAATACAATACATCTAGAAGCTTTCAGCTGCATTTTTTCTCAGAATATATATCATATTAACTTGGCTTGAGGATCATGTTCAGAATTATTCTTAAAGAACATGCTTGGTTGCTTTCATTGAGCCCCCACTTTTTTGGATTTTCTAAAAAGTCAGAGCAAGAAATGAGACAAACTGCACTGTTCATGTACTGTGGCGTCAGCCACAGAAATATAATTGGGCTCCGGGCCAAATTCCGAAGGCAATTGGAGCTGCTTATGTCAATTGGGCATAATTACTCTTCAGTTCTTGTTGACAGAAATAAAAATTGGTCGTGATCCGCTTCCCCGTGCTCGGGATTCAGAGAGATTATTTGGGCTCCAGATCACGGCAGATGGGGACATGCAGAAGCCACTGATGTGTCATTTGCACGGAGCAGGGAATCCTCCGGTTTGGAGGCGTCCTCCTGTAAGCAGTTGCCTTGGGCCATCTGTTCTAGGGCTGCGGAGACTCACCGACTCCGAAAATGTTTGTGCAGTGAATAACAAACCTTTCCCAGACACCATCGCTGCCTAGGTGGCCTCCTTTCCCATGCCTCTGTCCTGCCAGTGGCCCATTCTCCGGAGAACCTGGGAAGGGACGAGTCTCCGCTGATCAGGCTAAGACCCTGCCCTAGATGGATCTCTTCGGCAAATACTTCGTTGGGCCTCCTAGGCCGTAGATCCTGTGCTACCTCCTAGATGTCTGGCTAATGAGCACGCAAACTGGGAAGCATTTGACCTGAAAGAGAGAAAATTGTCTGAAGAGAGCAGGGAAAGCAACACTAATAGAGGTGGCTGGGAGGGGAGAAGTGGCTGTCCGCATTTTGACATTCACATCCAAGATTCCTGCCTGCTGACACTCTCCGGCCTGGACCCTGCTTCCTACCTCTTTGCTTCCTTGCGGGCCATATGCCACCAATGTCTTAGACTCTCTCTTATGTTTTCAGCCTACCTGTCTCCTGGCACTTCTCCCTCTGTATATGATTGTGCTTCGGTCTGAACACAGCTCCAAATCTTAAATTTGCTTCTCAGTACCCCTTTGGTTTCTTCCCACTCCCACCCCCACCCCTTACCATTCCCTTTGCAGCCAAGGGAATTGAAAAGTGAATTTATTCAGTGCCTCCCTTCCCCCTGCCAGTCCGCTGCAGTGTGGCATCTGCCTCTTCAGTGCTAGAACTGTTTCCAGGTGGTCACTCATGAAATCTGTGCTGCCTAAGCCATTAAAACAACAACAACAACAAAACATTGTTACTATTCTGGCAGAGTTTGATCCTGCTCACCATTTCTCGCCCGAAACTATCTCCTTCCCTGGCTTCGGTGACCTTAAACGCTCTTGATATTTCCATTACCTTCCTGGTCTTTTTTTTTTCTCTTAGACACATTCACAAGCAAATCTTATTCCACCCACTCTCTAGAGGGGGCGTTTCTGAGGTTTGGATTTTGGCCACCTTTTTCTTTTCACTCTATTTCCTTTCTCGGGGAGTTTCAACCACCCTCATGTCCTCATCTAGCCCCATCCAGGCGGAAATTCCCAAACCTTAGTGAATCTCCACTAAGATTTCTTAGTGGAGCCGGACTATATCCCTACCACATGCTTACTGTCTCCACTTGTTCATCCTCTTCCCAAACCAAACGCCCTGCCATAGAGTCAATGCTGTCCAATAGCAACCCTGTGGGTTTCTGAGACAGTAACTGTTTATAGGAGTAGACAGCCCAGTCTTTCTCCTTTGGAGCTGCTGGTGGTTTCAAACAGTTGACTCTAAGGATCACAGCCCAACTCCTACCCACTACACCACCAGGGCCCTTGCATGTCCCCTAAAAGCTTCCCAACAGTTTAACCTTGAGCGCTTGCTCTTTTCTCTTCATATTACATTTCCTTCCCCTCCAGGCATGTTGTTATTGTTATTAGGTGTTATTCGGTAGCCTTGCATCAGTTCTGACTCAGAGACCCTGTGCATAAAAGAAAACAACAACACCTGGTCCCGAGCCAGTCTCACAGGTGTTCCTCCATGGGGGGCGATTGTTACAACTACTGTGTCAATCCAACTTGTTGAGGGTCTCCCTCTTTTTAGGCTTTCCCTCTCCCGAGGATGATGTCCTACTCCAGGGACTGGTCTCTCCTGGTGTGTCCAAAATACGTGAGACCAAGTCTCATCATCCTTGCCTCTAAGGAGCATTTTGGCCATACTTCTTCCAAGACAGATCTGTTTATTCTTTTGTCAGTCCATGATACTTTCAATATTCTTCACCAGCACCATAGTTCAAATGCATCCATTTTCCTTTATTCAATGTTCAACTTTCACCTGCATATGAGGCAACTGAAAACATCATGGCTTGGGTCAGGCACACCTTCATCTTCAAAGTAACATCCTTGCTTTTCAGCACTTTACAGAGGTCTTGTGCAGCAGATTTCCCTAATGCAATGATTTCAGGGTACCAGAGTACAGTAAAACCTTGGAAAGACCTGGAAAATCAAGGGACTCCCATTGGATTCCAGTTCTCACGGGGTTCACTGTATTATTATTCCTTGCCCAGTTGCCTACAGAGACCCTTGGTGGCACAGTGGTTAAGCATTTGGTTGCTAACCAAGAGGTCGGCTATTGGAATTCACCCAGTGTCTCTGCTGGAGGAAGACCTGGTCATCTGTTTCCAGAAAGATTACACCCAAGAAACCCCTATCGGGCAGTTCCATTTGGCCACAAGAGGTTACCATTAACCAGAGTGGATTCTACATCACTCAGCAATAATCCATTTGCCTAAGCCATACCATGTCTTGCCAATCTACCAACTCATTTCCATTTTCATTGTCTCCCCTCCCACTAACTCAGTTCAGAATACATATGTATATCCATACACACATATATTAAATAGTAATTATTTAATGTCACTCGTCTAGCTAAAGTCTCTAATTCTAGGGAAATGAACTTTCCTTGCCTGAGTTTGGTAAGAAGGTGGGGGAAGATACTGAGAGAATTCACCTGTGAGTAATTTTGAACAGGATTCCCTGGAGTGTCATCCTGCTGTGTATAAGATGCGCCTCTGAGCAGCAGGAGGATGGATCTCATTACCAGGAGTGGAGCATGTACTCTGGACCGGAGACCTTGCACAATGAACCTCCTGCATCCAGAAGACAGGTATAACATCAGAGAAGCAGCAGCCGAACCAGAAGCCAGAAGATGCAGCAGAGAGATGGACTTCCCAAGCCACGGAGGCAAGAAAACCTGGGTGCCTCTGGGCACTGAACTCAAGAAGTTAGACTTGCTGACCCATGGAATTTGAGCTGAATACCTTCAGGATGAGGCTTACAGTGGAGTTGAATGCCCCTTGGGGCATTTATTAGCAGACATGAAAGACCTTTTTTTTTAAGAAAATAATTTTATTGGGAGCTCTTATAATAATCCATACATCAATTGTATCAAGCACATGTATATATATGATGCCATCATCATTTGCAAAACAGTTTCTTTCTACTTGAGTCCTTGGTATCAGCTCATTTTTCCCCCCTCCTTCCCCAATCCTCCTGCCCTTGTGGCCCCTTGATAAATTATAAATTATTATTATTTTTATATCTTACACCATCCTCTGCCTGAAAGACCTTTGTAACATGCCCTGATAAGTGACATTTCTCACTGGCATTATGACTTAATTTCCTTAATAAACCCTTGAATTATGAATTTTGCCTGTGAGTTCTGTGTAGTCATTGCAATGGTTATTTGATCCCAGTAAAGTAAAACAGAGAACACTAATTCACTAATTTAGACATATATATATGTACATATATATGTATGTGTATATATATATTACTGCACTTTCTCTTTTCTGGCTTGCCTGCCACCAAGCTGACCACTTCAATCTATCATTT
>NW_022103915.1:39517127-39518907 GCF_000313985.2 Echinops telfairi
GTATGTTGAGTCCAATATGGTGGCTATTGAGTCAATCCATCTTAGGGAGGAGGGCTTCACTTGTTTTCATTGGTCCTCCACTTTGCCAAAAAGCAAAATTTTCCCTAACAATTGGTTCTTCCTGATGACATGCCCCCATTAAATTTGACAAAGTCTCACTATAACTTCCAAGGTTGTATTTCTTCTAAATCAGAGTTGTCCATTCTTTTGGAAGTCGACAGTATATTCACTATTCTTTGCCAATACCACAGTTCAAATGCATCAATTTTTCTTCTCTTTTCCTCTTTTGATAATGAAAGAGGAAGACAGAAATAAGAACAAAGGGTGGAAACTATTTATTTTCAAGGGCTACAAAAGAAAATTGACAAATGTCAGGTTAGCACAATGAGAAAAGCCACTCAAGAAATAGCTTCTACTTGAATTTACTTTGCCTTGTGAACTCTGAACCCATGAACAGTAGATCCACAGAACAATAAGAGCTGTAACATTATCATTATCACTGTAGTAACAGTGGCAGATTTCATTTATTGAGCCTAGACTAAATGCCAGAAGTGTACTAGGGAATGTATCGAAAACATCTCATCTAATAATCATAACAATTAGTATTGCCATTTTATATATAAGAAGTCAAATATTTTTTCAGAAATCAAAGCTTTATTTTATTTTTATTCATCAGTGTATTTTTGTTAAAATGATAAAATCAGATTTCTTTAAAAGCATCAATATTAACACTAATAAACCCTAAGTTTATGCAAGGATAGAGTTAACTGTTTGTTTCAATAAGAAAATTAGGTCATTTATCCGAGATTTTAAGTGGTGAGGTCGAAATTCCAACACAGTCTGTGTCCTGCATATCCTAGTCCCCCCTAGCAGCTATTTCTAGCCTCAAGAGAGCCGAACACTATTTTTTGCCTATGTTTTAGGAGAAAAAGACTTGTTTTAACGCTGGGCTGGGGAATGGTTCTCCAGTGCTCCATTAAGTCCTGAGGTGAACCCTGAAATCCCATCTTGATATGGTCGAACTTCCATCAGCCTCGATCCCTGAATGAGTAGGAAGAGATCAGAAACCCCAGCCAGTCGATAATGGATCTGTAGTGTGAGCAAGAAATACTGTAGAATCTTACATTTTAACTCCGCTGCAATTTGGGGATTGTTGTCAACAAAATATGGCCCCTTCTATCTTGACTATTCAACTCCCTTATCTCTTCTACAAGGCAACTCTGCCCCCAAAGAGTGTGCAAAGCACAGGGGAGACAAGGGCCTTCTCAGGGATCTAAATCATCTCAGTCAATCCAAGGGGCCTGCCAAGTAGGCCTTCTTGCACGACGGAGTGTGTATTAAGTGAGTTCCTCTCCGGGAAGACCTTATCTACTTAAATGGGAGAGATACAAAGAATGAACCGGAAATCAACAAGAGTACATACAAATGCATGCAGTAATTATGAGGGTCCATTGTGGAGATCCTTAGTAAGTATTAATTAGGAGTGTGGCTTATAGACATTGAACTGTCCCCTAAAAGTTGGAGAGGTTTAGTACAGGGTTTTCAAGCTTGTCCTTATTAATCATTTGGGTTGTACATTGTACGGTATTTAGAGCATCTCAATGACAGTGGATGTTGGTTTGCTGCCTCTACCCAATACTTGCCAGTATTGCCAACCCTTCCAGTGTGACAGCCCAAATTGCTTCTAGACATTGCCTCAAGTTTCTAGGATGAGGGGGATCACTATAATGTTAGAGCCTCTGGCATTTTGGATATTATTTTGGATGATCTTCTGTCTTAG
>NW_022103915.1:39520878-39528926 GCF_000313985.2 Echinops telfairi
GCCATATGGTCCTCTCTGTGCATTGGCTGCTCTGAGTGGGGCTATCATCCTCAAGGCTTGGTGGGCCAGGATGTGCTCCACTCCCTTTCTCCCCTTTTCATTTGCTTCTGCTTTGGTCTGGGTATTGCAGGTTGGTTCATTTCCCCCACTGGAAGGTCTAGTGGTGTTCTCTGTGGCACACACTTCCAGGGTGGGGGTCAGGCTGGTTCTGGTTGGGGCCGGCCCTGTAGTCCAGTCTTTTCATGGGTTCTTCCATGTGTTACATTGCCCTCCTGATTTGGTGTCATTGTTGGGTCTGTATGCTCATTCCAATTCTGTGGAGACACAACCAATACTCTCCAAGTATTTACATCTTAAAGAAGAGATTTGAGAATGAATTGAACTAAGAAGTAGAAGAAAGTGGCAAGAGACTTCATGCTGAAAAACTTAGCAAGACAAAGGAGGTATCTCTGAGATCAGGGCCAGAGTAGTTCTAGGCTAGTTGTCACCCACCACCCCAAGGAGAGAGCCTAGGCAGTTCTCATGGAAAGGAAGGAATAGTGAGTCCTTTTTGTGCCTTCTGATCTTCCAGTTCTTGTAATGCTCACACCGGCCTGCAACTTTATTCCTCATTCCTATTCTTTACATCCCCTCTGCCTAGTTAACTGTTACTCTTGCTTTAGAGCTTACTTTAGTCTGTTACTTCCTCTGAGATTTGTTGTAGCATATTTGTTAGTTGATAATTGGATATTAATTTTTGTGACTGTGTTATTTGGGATGTTCACCCTCCCAAATTTAATGATAGAAATTTTGTCTATGTGACTCATCATGGTCTCTCTGAAGCCTAGCAGCAGAACTTCTATGTAGATATTTTAAAGTGAGCTCATGAGGGTCCGAATATTTCTACTTTATAATTGTGGCTGGTTGGGTAGGGGCAGGATCCAGAGTGGTAAAAATGATGGCAGGAGGGGGTATAGAAAACAAACAAACAAACAAACAAACAAACAAACAAAAAACTACAACAAAAGGCACAAATAACACGGAATATTTTATTTTGTTCTTAAAAAATACTTATTTCCCTTTATCCAAATCAAGCCACTAAAAATTATGTAGCTAAAAAATGGCATTTGGGGGCCGAAAGCATCAAAGTTATCCTGCAAAAGTGTCAAGGATTAGAATGTGGGATTGTTTGGGCCAGACCCCAAATTTCTTGCTTCACTTAGAGTTGAATCTACTGGCTAAGGGAGCCTTAGATATGGGAACTTGAGGAATTTTAATCTCATTTGGATGGGAAGCAATATCTATTTGTGGGTTTATCTTTCAGAGCAATGGAGGGGAAGCAATTCTTGAACATCCCTGAACCCTGTTCCCCAATAGTGCTTGAACTGGGTCTGAATCACTGTCTTTGAATAGATTGTGTTTAGAGTTATACCCAGGTAATCTGGGGTTCCCATGTCGGCCTCTCTTTACTGCAGACAATTTGGACCATGAAATTCTGCTCCAAACATTCAATACCTTCTAAATGTGTCCTTTTTAAGGTGTTTTAAGAAAATAGTAGAAAATAAAAGCAAGGAGTCTTTTCAAGCCAGCCTTTATGAGGATCAAGGTTAAAAATTGCCAACCATAGCCAACAATTGTTAGTAAGTGTTGACCATCTGCCTGGCATTGTGCTAGGAATTGAGCTTATGGTATTAACTAGAAACACATAGAATTTATAGGCTAGATTTTTTTTAAATTGTGAGATCAAGTTATCTCATATCATGTATCATCTATCTTAACAAGAAGTATATTGAGAAATGAAATAATCAAGGGAAACTGATTCAATAACAGTTTAAGTCAATGTTTCCCAAAGTGGGTGATACTGTCCCCTGTGGGGCACTGGAAGGCTCCATGGGGGTTGCAAAAACAGATACCTACACTTCCTTGGATTATGTACTATAGCACAAATATTTTTAATTGCCAGGAGGCTACTTAGTAATTTTTTTTCTGAAATGAAGGTAGTAGGCTAACTAAATTTGGGAACATTTAAGCAAATGCTCTGAACCAAGGAAACATTAAAAAAAAAACAACCCTGAATACAGGCAGGAGATGAAAGTTTTTTAATTAAAAAAATTCTTTTATCTATTCAGGAGCCCTGGTGGCATAGTGGTTATGAGTTAGGCTGCTAACGCTGAGGTTAGCCATTTGAAAACACCAGCCGCTCCTCAGGAGAAAGATAAAGCTTTCTAGTCCCATGAGGAGCTACAGTCTCAGAAATCCACAGATGCACTTCTACCCGTTCCTATAGATTCACTATGGCGGAATGGATGATGCCAGTCAAGGTTTTTTGGTTTATTCAGAAGTGGAAACTCTTTTCTTGACAAGGTTGAACAATGCAAGTGCTCATTCTTACTCTTCTAGTTGACGTAGGAGGCGACTTCAAGACGCTATTTGAAAAAGATAATAAAAATGTAAAAAGAATTTTTTTCGACCTGATCCACTGGTCCATACATCTATCATTATACGAGTAGCAGGCTGTGTTGACAACTGTGGCTGTGGAGTAGGTTTTGAGGTCAGGAAGTGCAAGACCACCTACTAAGTTCTTCTTTTTGCAGAGTTCTTGGACTATCCTGGGTTTCTTCCCTCTCCTATGAAGTTGGTCGTCAGTTTTTCCATTTCTTTGAAGAATGATGCTGGGATTTGGATCAGGATTGCATTGAATCTGTATAGTGCTTTAGGTAATATTGATATTTTCACAATATTGAGTCTTCCAATCCACAAATATGGGATGTTCTTTCATTTGTATAGATCCCCTCTGGTTTCTTGTCATAATTTTCTATAGCTTTCTATGTAAGGTCTTTAGTGTTTTGGGGTTAGATTTATTCCAAAGTATTTCAATTTCTAGGTGGCTACTGTGAATCTATTGTTTCCTTGATGTCTTTTTCAGTGGTATGTAGTAATCCAATTGATTTCTGCCTGTTAACCTTGTATCCTGCTACCCTATCAAACTCCTCTATTGTAATCCTGTTGTGGACACCTTGGGATTCTCAATACATAAAATCATATCATCTGCAAATAATGAAAGTTTCACCTTCTTTACCTACTTGTACTACCTTGATTTCTTGCTGTTGTCTTGTGGTACTGGCTCGGACTTCCAGCACAATGTTGAATAAAAGTGTGGCTAAGGAACATCCTTGTTCAGTTCCCCTATTCAGTGGAAATGTTTTCAGATTTTCCCCATTGAGTATAATATTGGCTATTGGTTTCTTGTGTATGGCCTTTATTGTATTGAGAATTTTCCCTTCCAATTCTATCTTCTTGAAAGTTTTTATTAGGAATGCATGTTGAATATTATCAAATGCTTTTTCTACATCAATTGATATGATCATATGGTTCTTTTCCCTTTTCTTGTTAATATGGTGGATTCCCTTAATTGTTGAATGTTGAACCATCCCTGCATCCCTGGCATGAATCCCACTTGGTCATGATGTATTATTTTTTTGACATAATGGATTCTATTGGCCAAATTTTTGTTGAGATTTTTTGCGTGTATGTTCATGAGTGATACAGGTGTGTAGCTCTCTATCCTTTTGGGGTCTTTGCCCGGTTTTGATATTAGGGTTAACCTGGTTTCATAGAATGACCTCGGGAGTTCGTTGTCCCTTTCCAGGTTCTGGGTTTGGTATAATTCTCCTGTGAAGCCATCTGGGCCATGGCTTTTTTAGTTTGGAGTTTCTTGATGACCTTATCTATTTCTCCTTTTGCTATAGGTCTGTTCAAGTCCTTAATGTCCATATACATTAATTTGGGGAGAGAGTGTTTTTCTAAGTATTTGTTCATGTCCTCCAAATTATTGAATTTGTTAGCATACAATCTCTCATAGTACTGCTTTATTAATCTTATTTCATTAGGGTCTGTTGTGACTTCCCCTGTTTCATCCCTAATTCTTTTTTTTAATTAAATAATATTTTTATTGCCATCTTACTCATTCCATTATATCTCTTTGCTTCTCATACAGTTATGTTGCTCAATCCCATCGGGTGGGGTTATACAATCATCAATGCTATCAATCCTGTTCTCCCCCATGTCGCCCCCCCTCCCTCAAATTCCCATACCCTCAGGGAACCTTTACTCCTGTCACTGTCTCTGAGGGTCATCTATCGTGACTACCATGTACTCAGCGATCTTGAAGGTACAAATGAACATACACAAATCTAACATGATTAATGAGGTATATCGTATAAGGGCCTTACTAGTAATGGGAGGAAATCTTAAAGCATTAGAGGATAGTTATGTTGTTCATCAGTGTTATACAACACCCTGGATTATCTTTCATTCCATGAGGCCCTTCTAAGAGCGACTGTCCAAATTATCTTGCTGGTGGACTTTGGATCTACACCATATCCACTCTTGTTCATATGGATTTGGTTGCATGTTTTTTTGAACTTCTGATACATCTTCCCATCGACACCACATAATCACATAGGCTGGCATGCTTCTTCCATGTGGGCTTTGTTGCTTCCCTGCTAGATGGCTGCTTGTTTAACTACAAGCCTTTAGGATCCCAGACACTATAGCTTTTGATAGCTGGGCACCATCAGCTTTCTTCGCCACATTTGCTTATGCACCCATTTTCTGTTCAGCAATCATGTCAGGAAGGTGGGTATTGCACAATGCCACATTATTAGAACAAAGCATTCTTATACTGAGGTAAGATTTAACTAGAGGCTCAGAGTCCATCTGCTACATTTTTGCATTTACATATATATATATACATACACATATATCAACAAATTCACACACACATATACAAATACACACATATTCATATTCATTTATATATATATATATGTTGGGGTTTTCCCCCTTCTACCCCACTATTTATGTTTGCCTGTCGTTCGCCTCTCAGTAATTCCTCTCAGATACAATTCTATTGATCAAATACTACCAGAAGAGCTACACCCTCCTCGCAGCCCATTTCAGAATGCTAACTATTCCCTGTACATTTCATTTTTGGCTTCCTGTCCCCCTGGCCCCACCATGACCCCCAGGGACCATCCCTGATCTGGCTGCTATCTCCGTAAGACTGCCTTTCCTGCATTTCTTGTATAAGATAAACACCAAAAAACAAAAACAGAAGCTAAATAATAAAATATTTTAACACCCCCCCCCAAACGACAACAACAACAACATGCACATAGTCATTAGTCAAACCAAGACCATGACATAGAGCCACATTCCTGTCTGAAAGGTGAACTTCTTCTAAATTCACATTGCTATTCCCAGTCAAGGATGGAGCAGTCTAGATGCACCTCCCCACCCCCATTTATTCCTTAGACATTCATTGTGGCCTCCTTGTGAGTAATCCCCCACCAGTTCAGGTGGGGTGCCAAGTGTTACTCCTGAGTCAGAAGTCTACAGTCGGGATTCCTCGGGGACTTCGTGGCTCCACTCCCATTGCTCTCCCCTCTTGGTTTGCCCCCATTTGGGCGGGTCAGTCAGACCACTCTCCCTGAACTATATCTTCAGGCTAGCCTCTGCAACGCTCTCCTCTATGGTGAGGCTGTCATATCTCGAGCTGAGGCCAGCCCTGCAGTCATCTCTGGGAAGGAGCTGCTCTGAGCGGGAACATTGCCCTCATAGATTGGCAGGCTGGAAGGAGGTCTACTCTTGCTCTCGCTTTCCTGTGGAGATGTATACAATTCCCTCCCATTGGGTGGTGCCCTGGCCCACCATTTCCTTCCTTTTCCTTCCTCCACCTCTCTGTGGGCCTTAAAGGCAAATGAGTAGGGGAGAATAGATGCCTTTCACCAAAGGTGCTGTCTGCATCTGTTTTTGATGACGTTTGTATCATTGGGTTTGGTCTGACTCTTGCCAGAATAGCTGGTCCAGAATATCTGGCCCAGGAATTGTGTGTTGTGCATGTTTTCCCTTATGTCCATTCTGCTGTTTGAACTGACCTCAGTGGACTCATGTTGCACTTGGCCTTTTGTGTTTGGCTAACTTCACTCAGCATAATATCCTTCAACCCCTTTCCATGAGATGAGGGGCTTCTTGTTTCACTATTTTTTAGGGATGAGTAGTATTCTATTGTGTGAATATACCAGAATTTTTTAATTCATTCATGTATTAATGACAATTGTGTTAGTCTGGGTAGACTAGAGAGACAAATCCAGGGAAACTCATATGTGTGTAATAGAGAAGTTTATATCACAGAGTAATTGTATATAAAGAAAACATCCCAGCCCAGTCCAGATTAAGTCCGTAAGTCCAATATTAGTCCATATGTCCAGTCTGTAATTTCCTCTTCAGATTCAGGTAACACATGCAATGATGCCAAATACAGGAAAATCACAGGACAGTGGGTGAAAAGTCTTGTGGATCCAGTGATGGCAGAAGCATCTTAGCACTGGCAGGGGTCTCCATGAGGCTTTTCCAGCTCCAGGGCTCTGGCTCTATCAGTGTAGCTCCATGTGTCTTGTCAGCAGGAAGAGGAAGCAGAGACTCTGTTTGTATCTGGCCTCCAGTGAGCTATTTATTTCTGTGGTGCCTCCAAATGAGGTCATCAAGCTGCGCCTTGATTGACAGGCTAGATTCCACCCCTTCACAAGTTGATACCAGATTATGCAACTACCACAGGAATTTAGGGTTTTTCCAATTTTTTTGTGACTGTAAACTGCACAGTGATGAACATTGGGGAGCAGATGTCTGGTCATGGTCTGTTTCTTATTTCTTCTGGGTTTATGCCCAGTAGTGGAATTCCTGGGTCAAAAGGTAACTCGATTTCCATCTGTTTTAGGTTTTACCAAATTGCTTTCCACAGTGGCTGTATGTAGCTACAAGACCACCAGCAGTGAATGAGAGTTCCTATTGCACCACACCCCCTCCAACATTTGTTGCTTTTCTGGTTTTGTTTGTTTGTTCGTTTTGTTTAATTGGGCTATCCTTGTGGGTGTTAGGTGGTATCTCATAGTTGTTTTGATTTGCATTTCTTGATGGCTAATGATTGGGAATATTTTCTCATATGTTCATTGGCCATTCATCACCCCTAATTCTTGATATTGATGTCTGTTCCTTCTTTTCCTTTAAGTTTGCTAGCGGGTTGTCGATTTTATGAATCCTTTCAAAGAACCAACTTCTTGTTTTGTTGATTTTTCTATTGTTCTGTTTCCCAGAACATTGATTTCTGCTCTAATTTTTAAGATGGCTTTACGTCTGCTGTTGGAAGGCTTATGAGGCTGCCTTTGTTCTCATTGTTGGAGGTGTTGTGTTAAGGAGCTGACCATGAGTCTCTCCTCTTTTATCCAGATCCCATAGGTTTTGATATGTTGTGTTATCATTCTCCTTAGTTTTTAGGAACCTCCTAATTTCCTCTCTTATTTGGACTATTATACAATCCTACTTGAGAAGTGAATTGTTGAGTGTCCAATTTATTGTCTTTCTTTTCTATTTGCTCTGTGTCCTGGCATGTGCTCTATTCTAGAATCAGAGCCATGTGCACTGGAGAAGAGGTGTATTTTTTGCTGATGAATGGGGAGCTCTGTAGATATCTATCAGGGTGAGTTGATCGATTGTCTTTGTCAGCTCTTCGATTCCTTTATGGAGTTTCTTACCTGTTGGTATACCTTGCTTTGATCGTGGGGTATTAAAATCACCTACTATAACTGGATGTATATAAATTTATTATGGTTATAGGTTCTTGATCTATTGATCCCTTGAGCATTATGTAATGTCCATTCTTGTCTCTTGTTATCTTGTGTACCTTGAGGTATATTTTGTCCAAGATTAATATTGCCACGCCTGCTTTTTTTTTTAATTACCATTGACTTGGTAGATTTTTCACCAACTTTTGACTCTGAGTCTGTTTTTGTCTGTGAGTTTGAGATGTGTCTTTTGAAGGCTGCAGATTGATGGATCTTACTGTCTTATCCAGTCTTCTACTCTTTGTCTTTAAAAAAAAAATCATTTTATTGGGGGCTCATACAATTCTTATCATAATCCATACATACATCCATTGTGCCAAGCACATATGTACATTTGTTGCCATCATCATTCTCAAAACATTTGTCTTCTACTTGAGCCCTTAATAT
>NW_022103915.1:39530324-39539643 GCF_000313985.2 Echinops telfairi
ACTATTCATCCAGTCTATCTTATCTAGATAGATCTGTAGAGATAATAATATGCACCACAAATCAAGCCATAGCAAGATAGGCGATGAATGAGAACACAGTGATGACAACCCAAAAGAAAACCAATTACCCATAGAAGAATAAATTAATTAAAAGAAAAAAAAATTTTTTTTTAGAAAAAAATTTTTAAAGAAAGAAAAACCTGTAAATAGATCAAGGTCTGATTTTTTATTTCTAGGCCTGTCCCTCAGTCAGGTCTGATGGGGTACCATGCTCTGGCCCCAGAGTCTGTCCCTTGTACTCCCTCAGGGGCTCCCTGCTCTGCTCCCACGGTTGCTCTGTTGCACACCTTTAGTGGTTTGCCTTGGTGTCACAGGGTCAGTCTGGGCAAGTCCTAACATTGAATCTCCAGTGTTGTTCCCCTTAGGGCCCTGGGCCAGCAAATGATGGCGTGTCTTATAGTGGGATTAGCTAAATGGTCCACTCTGTGCACTGGCTGTCCAGAGCGGGGATATCATCCTCCAGGCCTGGTGGGCCAGGATGTGCTCCACTCTCTCTTCCTCCCTCTTCATTTGCTCCCATGTGCTCTGATCAGACATGCCCTTCTCCCCTAGCCGCAGCTTCAGTGTCATCCTCTAAAGTAAATTCTTCTGTGGGGAGGGCCAGTTGTCCATGTAGCTGGTATGGGGGCTACTCTTTGTCTTTTTATGGGTGCATTTAGTCCATTAACTATCAGTGGAATTAAATCTAATTGGAGATTAGTCACTGTCATTAATCTCCATTAATTTTTTAAAAAAGAAACTGGTTTGAAGCCCCCTTATATATTTACATGTCACTTCATGACTAAGGTAAATTTTGTTCTGCAGTATTTGATGTGAGCATGTTGGCAAACCCCCAAAATATATGAGGACTGGTGATGGACCAGAATATTTGAGATTTTAGCAGTTTACAAAATCAAGACCATAGCATAGTTATGTTTATCTCTTAACCCTTCCTGGCTCTTCTCTTTTGTCTTCCTGTCATAGGATTGAAACTGTATCTTCACATTGTTGTTGTTATTAGGACCCATCAAGTGGGTTCTGTCCCTTAGCAACCCTATGCACAACAGAAGGAAACACGGCCTGGTCCTGCGCCAGCCTCACAATTGTTCCTGTGCTTGAGCCCATTGCAGGCGCACCTTAGTCCTCAAAGTAACATCCTTGCTCTTCAATACTCTAAAGAGGTTTTGTGCAGCCGATTTACCTAATGCAACATGTCTTTTGATCTCTTGACTGTGTTTCCATTAGCATTGATTGTGGATCCTAGGAAAACAAAATTCGTGACAATTTCAACCTTTTCTCTGTGTATCATGATGTTATCTATTGGTCTAATTATGAGGATTTTCGTCTTCTTTACATTGAGTTTTAATCCCTATTGAAGACTGCAATCCTCTTTCTTAATTAGCAAGTGCTTCACATCCTCCTCACTTCTGCAGGCAAAGTTATACCTTGTCTGTCAGTTTGTCATATGCTTGTGCCTTGTGTGTTGCTATGTGAAGCTATGTCCCTGATATTTAAAATATGAGGACAGTCCTCCAAAGTGAACAGGTTTCAGCAGAGCTTCCAGACTAAGAACAGACAATAAAGAAGGACTCTACTGCCCACTTCACAGGAAGTAGTCACTGAAAACCGTATGCATAGGTTCAAAATATTGTCAATTGCTGATGGTCTAATGAACGGAAGCAAAACATTGTTGGAAATGGTGCTGGAGGATGGGTCTCTGGGTGTCATTGAACTAGTTTCAAGTCCAAACAACTTTATGTACAACAGAATGAAACCCTGACCAGTCCTGTGCATTCTCACAATTATTGCTATGTTTAGGTCTGTTGTTGCATAGATGGATTTTATTAGGGGAAACCTGAAGTGACAATGCGAGAGGAGCTGAGAAAACTATCATGTTACAGTGTGTTAGTCCAAACAAAGAAGAAAGGAAGGTAAGGTTGTTGGAAACATCTTGGACTGTTGAGCTGTCTGAGAAAAGTTGGGCAAGGCTCTTGGGAACCATCCTGCCCAAAGTCTCCTATCAAAGAGTCTCCAGGAAAAGACTTGCCTTTGTTTTCTTGCTGTGCTTAACCTTGGTGCAATCATCGTGAGGGATTCCCCAAGGATTTCAGAGGGTGACAGCTGTTGAGGCTGCTGGCCAAATAAGCACCCTACAGGTGGTGGTTTATGAGGTAGATTTTCATGGCTCTTGCAACTCAGGATTCACTCAGAAGTTGGTCTGGAAACCATATCTCCTCTATGTAGCAGAGGGGAATGCTTTCAAGATTCTGAGGGAACATTGGTAGACATCCCCAGTCTCAATTACTATAATATTTTTTCAGACTGCTGACTATATACCATATAGATGAAGATGAAGTGATAAAGAAATAATAATTTCAGGAACCAGGTGAATTTTGTTCTTCTAAATCATATGTGAGCATCTATTTTAACCCCATAAAGTTCATGAGGGCAGATGAGGAATCAGAACATTTGAAGTTGGAACAGGCTTGGAAACTCGGGCCATAAAGATCCATGTTTACCTGTCAGTCAGTTCTCGCTCTTATCTTGCTTCCTCTGCTCTCACGTCTGAAAACTGTTCTCTTGTTAGAAAGAATGGGTCCCCGCTGTGAATGGGACTGTGGACTCTCTCCTTTAGCTTCCATTCTGCCTTCATTTTAGTTGTATAGATTATAAAGTTAAAAGCTACATGTATCAGGTTCAAGGACATGTAGTTTCCTCTCCATTGGGGTATATTCAGGGTGATATTTGGACCAGAGAAGGCAGATTAATTTCCTTACAGCAGTTGTTGCTGGCAAAAATGGGTTCAGACATGTGTGCTAAAAAGTTAGGGTGGCAGAACCAGGGTCCATGGCGAGTCATAGCTTTGTGAGTTTGAATGGCAGTAGTGGCAGTGGCAGAAGAAGAAAATCCCTGACCTTGTGGCTTGTCATGGTAGGGTGACCTTGAAATCAATAGTGGCATGACTGCTCCTTTATCTTCTTTGTAAGCCCCTAATACATATCCGCTATTTAGTTATTTTCTGCTTGAGATGTCTGGATTAGTTTCCGTCTACTGCATTTATCCATGACTGAAGTGACTAAAATGAGCTCTGGTGACATAGTGGACTAAAATTTGGGCTCATAGTCACAAGGCCAGCAGTTTGAACCCACCAGTCTCTCCACAGAGAGAAATGAGGCTTTCTGCTATTGTAAAGATTTGCAGCCTCGGAAGTGCATGGAGGTATTTCTATTTGACATTCTAGGGTTGATATGAGTCAGAATGGATCTGATGACGATGAGTTTGAGATAGTGATTAAATGCTCCAGAAGAGAAGGTTGTAGTTATTCATTTGTTCATGCATTCACTGGTGCATGCACTCATTTATGAACTCATTTATTCAACAAGTACTTATTTGTCCATTTAGTTAACGAGGGTTGCACTTGGGCGCATCACTATGTACAGCACTGAGGATTCTTCGGTGAGCCAGACACAGGGTCTATTCTTAAAATAGCAGAAGAGAAGGTCCGGAGATGGTCCAGAGAAGCAGAGGAAGGGGTGTTACAGACAATTATAATGATGAAAATTATTAAAGGGATCAATGTAGAGTTCCTATTTTTCAGAAGGGGAAGAAACCAATATGTATTGAGTGCCCATATGTATCAGGTATTGTGATAGTGCTTATATGCTTTGTTATATTTAGTCATCATAACAATCCATTAAAGCAATTTGCTTTACTTCCATCTGTTAGATGTGCAAACTAACACTCAGGGAGGTTCAGTGTCTTGTCTAGGAGTCTGAATTAGATCTACCCGACTTCAAAGTCTATACCTTAGAAAGCAAGCATTAGTAACTTTAGACAGGGCGTGGACTTTGCCATCTTCCCTGAAGACAGGCATGAAAAACAAGGTCTTGGTGCCTCGCCAGCTTCTTTGTGTCCCTGCAACCTCCCCTGAATTCTTTGATCCATGGCCACACTATTTCATTTCGATCCTTACTTCCCCCCCTTGCTTTCTTTGTTTTTATTTCTTGTCTTTCATTCTGTTGTTGATTTGCTGTTTTTTCAAATTTTATTTTTTTGTGCCATTTTTCTCCTGCCCTCACTTGGGACCTCTTCCGTTTCTGCCTCTCCATCCCTCCCTTCCTTCATCCTCCTGTGTCATAGCCCTTTCTCGCTCAGTTCTCTCGCGGGGCTCCCTGGAGGCTGTTTGTCTCGGAGGTATTCATTCTCTGACTGCCTGTTCCATCTCTCACAGGGAGCCCTGGCTTAGGTTAGTTGGACATCTGTTTTCCAGCTGCTCTGCTCAGCTTGAGGGACAGCTAATTTTACCTTTTCTCTTGGCTCTGCCTCTGGATGGGAGAATTAAGGAGCTCTTACTTTCCTCCCAGCAACAGTGAAAACACTCCCTTGCTTATATACCCGAATTGTAACTTACCATCCTTGTCACCACCTGGAACCTGGCCTGTTTTGCAACATGCTACTTCCAAACCTCAGCCCAGCGAAGCGGCTCTTCCTCCTTATTCCTCTGCTTGGCTCTGTGGGGAAGTAATGGCTTTTGCACATGTGCCAGATGCAAAAAGCTGTCCATGCATCAGATGGCATGGGGCATGAAAGTCCCTGCCAGATTTTTATTTAAAACCTTTTTATTGACCTGTGGTGCAAATTGAATGAGGAATAGAAAACCTAGATGCATTTTGCTCTCAGTAATGCTCCTCTTCTGATCACATGGTAATTGTGGGAGGCTTTGCTAAAACCTTTCTCTGCTGATAGGCAACCTGACCTGTTTGGGCATCTTTAGAGAGGAGGAGTGGTGGTTTATAGGGTAAAAAGGCAGTCTTTAGGAAGATCGTCCTCAGAAAGAAAACTTCCATCATACCTGTTTTTGTTTTCTTTTGCTTTTAAAGGCAATGTCAGCCCTTGAAAAGGCTTCTATTTCTTTTTGAACTGGAAGGGAGAAATCAGTTAAAGTGTGGATCAGTTTTGCTCTTTATCCCATTTTCCTTGGTAGAGTATCGGGCTCCATCCAATATTCTATTTGTCCCCCAGGACTCCAGGGTAACAATTACCTTCCAATCCAATGACTTCCTGAAATTTCATCAGTGAAGATGCAGATTACTGCTTTATATTTGGTGATATATTTATACTTAACCTTTTCAAAGAATGCGATCATGGCAAATGAATGATCCCACTCTAGGCCTCTCTCCTTCCCATTCCGTGAAAACACAATGGGCGGAGTTAGGTGGTTTCCTCCCAGCAGTCATCCTTCCTCAGCCCTGGGGCTAGAAGGGCTCTTTACCGTGAATGTGTGATGACTGCTGAAGTTAACGGACACAAAAAACTGAATTAGTGGGAAAGTCATCTAGTTCAAAAGAAATGAAATTTCCTTGTAGTGAAGTTACAACTGGGGATGGTTGTTCAGACTTGGGAACTTTGTTCTTTGAAAATTACCTAGGAACTGGAATTTAGAGAGGAGGCAATTTACAGATGTGGTGAGTGGCTGAAACCCATATTATTGTACTTATACCGCAGAGTGGGAGCCATTGTACTTATACCGCAGAGTGGGAGCCATGCTGCACTGTAGGACACAGGGTGAAGAAATGTAGTTGTTGTAAAAAGAATCTATTAAGTGTTAGGTACGCATGCTGGTGATTTACACAGATTGTTTTCTGCTTGTTTTAATCATTATAACAACCATTATAACATGATTTTGTTAGGTAGTTAGATTCAGGGACAAGGGGGCTGTCCCTCCCATGCCTGCGAAGGCCCCCATAAAGGAGGTTGGGAAGAACTCAGGCAATCATTAGATGCCTACTTAGGAAGACCTCCCAAATAGAGTCTGCTCAAATTCAAGCCCCAGCCAGGTGGGAGGTATACCTAGTTTGGGTGGCTTATAACCCCACCAGGTGGGCTTAACCCAGCCAATGGGGTCAACCAATACCATCAACCATGCCTCCCCAGCCAGAAGCTGTGGGAAGGGTCATTCTCTTCTACCCAGCTCCTGGACAGAGGCAGGTCAGAGGGTGGAGGCTCAAATATGCCCCTGCCTGGGGTTGCCTTCTCACGGCCTGCTCCAGGCCTGCTTGGGGCCCACAGCCTCTCTCTCACCCCTTTGCTCTTACCTCTCCTGCTCTCTGTGCCACTGCCTCTCTGGCCCTCTGACTCTCTTGCCCCCATTCCACACATGGTGGGGCTGGAGGTGCTCTTTTCTATTTGGTTGTTCGTGCCCAATTGTGAATTTCTGCATTGCTTCTGCATGGCTTGGCACACTTCCCAGGGATAGTGGGTACCCTTTTGAGACTGTACAACCTGAAACTTGTTCTGTCCTTCATCAAAACCCACTGGGACTACAAAACAGGCTTCAGCGTGAATTCTTTCATCATGTGAAGCCAGGAACCGAGGTCTGACCCACTCTGGAAACCTTACAATTTCATCATTATCCCCATTTAATAGATAAGAACACAGTGGTCCAGAAAAGTCAGGATGCTAGCCCAATGTTAGTCAGTTAAAAAATACCAGGGCCAGAATTCATACTCAGCTCTGCCTGTGTAAAGATCTATCTTTGTGACACAAATATTCTCCAAAAAGAAGAGATGGTGGGCAAACTAGCTGTTTGGATGGTGAAGAAAAAAGTCCTTTGTTACATGGGAAACCATATTACCTCTTATTTGCATGCATTAGCAATAGGAACACATTCCATTCATCCCAATTTATAGAGCAAATGCCATGGCACAGGTTCAAGGGAAATATTCTCCCTTGTGCTCCACTCTACTGCTGCTGTGACAAGGACAGAATTGTCAGAGCAGCTCCTAATTAAATAGTCCAGAGCTTCATTAGGAAGATGTGGTTCCACTCAGGACTCACCAGGCAAGTGTTGACATCGCAGTTGACACTAATTGGTCCTTTGGTTGGCAGTCTGGGCACAACACTGGAAGTGGACGCTGAGGGGGGCGGCTACCGGGCTTCAGAAGCCACTTTCAAGCCTGACTCAGAGATTATCCCACTAGTGCAGGACAAAATCCTCATATCCTATGGTCACAAGCAGGGCCTAGGACTGGGCATGTCCCTTGCTTGTGTTGTCTCTCCTTCGGATAGTCATGGAGCTTCTAGGCACAGAATATTTCTGCAGTGGTTGTACCACTTCAAGTGCACACGTATGTGTGTGTGCATGTACACATGGGCACTTGGGCATGTATGTGAGTGTTCCAATACTATAGGGCTGTGGGAGTCTGTTCAAGAAGCAGGTCTAACCTAGTGAATTTACTTTCCTCTTTGGGGGATGTGGTAAGTTTTCAGAAGACCAAGCCACATTAGGAGACTTTCTACATAAAACTAAAATGAATCCTTGTCCTTGAATCTTGATAGACTAAAGAACTAGCTACAGAGCAGTCTAAAGAGCTGCGTGAGAGTGTTGGACCTTCATCTGTTCAGTCCCAGGGCCATGACAGAAGCTGAGTGTTGGTTTCTCGCTGCACTGGGGCCTTTTTGACTCAGAGACTTGAGACTGATGAGTCTCTGAGACTGATGAACCAGTACTCTGAGACCAGAAAATATGAACACAAACAACAGATCCTGAAAACTTCCTCATTAAGAAGGTGCGATTCTAACGGATGTTCCTAAATTCTGCATAAAAGACTCTTTCTCAGTCTAGTCTGGGGTATGCAGGCTAGACTGCCACACACTCTGAACATTCATGTTCTCTGTGGGCATCTCATCTCAATGATAAGGCCAAGCACGAAGGCTTCACTGTGGTTTCCAGTAGGGTTCACCCAAGCCGGGAGCTCATCTTCTTGAGCTAACTGTGGATGACACGTCTTACAGGGCACAAGGGTGTGTGTGTGGGGTGGGGTGGGGGGGTAAGGCGCCATGAAAACATCTGGTGATGATTAAAAGCCTCTGTTAAATATCTGGATTCTGAATCCATCTGTGCTCTGCTGTTCACTTTGCTTCCTGAGACACTGATCGACACAGATAGCAATATTTTAATTTCACAAGGGGAAGTTAGCCATTTTCTCAGTTTAATAGGTTGGGGTAGTGACATAATCTGGTGTCAATTTGGGACTTGAGAGGTTTAAGAGTGAAGGAGTGGAGTCTAGTCTGTTAATCAGATCATCGCCAAGGAAGCCTCTGTGTGGGTACGGCTTTCTCCTGAGAATTCTGGGAAATCTGGTTTTTCCTCTTTGGAGGCAGGAGAGACTCTCAGCTCACTTCCTGCGACACATCCCTGAGAAGAAGCCACATGGACCTACCCTGATGCAGCCCTGGAAACTGGAGGAGTCACCTGGAGACCCCTGCCAGTGCTGAGATGCTTACACTGTTACTGGATCTAAAGACTTTCTACCCACTGGCCTGTGATCGTCCTGCATTCAGCATCATTGCATGTATTTCATGAGTCTGAAGAGGGCTTTATAGATAGGTATTGGACATCTGGACTGATATCGGATTTAGGGGCTTGGACTGGCCTGGGTTGGGATGCTTTCTTAATGTACAATTACCCTTTATATAAAACTCTCTCTTATACATATAAGTTTCTATGGATTTGTTTCTCTAGTCTACCCGGACTAACACATAGGTGGTAAAGCTAAAACTTAGACAATATGAGAGGTTGATACAGGGTCTTATGATTGATTAGATGTGGGGTCCAGCCCCACAGTTGAATGGGTCTTTAGGAGCTACATGTGCAGTTATAGAAAAGACAAACAAAAACAAGACAGGAAAGCAGGACACAGGGGACTGATCTCCAAGACATGGAAAAGAGCAACCTCAAGTTTCTCCAACAATACGATTCTAGAGTAATGAGGCTTACAAGCCTCTGGTTAGTCCATACAGTGAAATGGGAAGCGGTATTAATCTTGCATATCCCGAGTCCTCTAGGAGGACACTTCAAAGGAAGTGTCTCACAAGTGAGAAACAAATGGGGTCAAACATTCTTCAAGAATCAAAGGCAAAGCCATCTGAAATTCTTAGAGGTAGGGTGCCTTTAACTGAGCACTTGCGAAGCCAGGCATCTGTAGGAGCTTTGATGGAGGGTGGATGTGACGAAACTGTCCTGGAGGGTACATGCATTTGCTTCTATCTCTTATCTGTGCAGGTGTGCCTCTAAGCACAAGTGCTGGTTCTCCCAGCCTTGTGGTCATGAGTGTAGAGATAGGCAGTTACTCTTCCTCCCAGGTCCTCAGTCTCCCACAGTTAGAGGAGAGCTATAACATGCTTCCAGCTTCCACCTCTAAATTATAGGTATACATATTATAAAGTTCTGTGATGTTCCCTAAATTTATTTCATTTTTCACTTGATGCCTCTGGACTT
>NW_022103915.1:39540188-39554819 GCF_000313985.2 Echinops telfairi
CTATCTATCTATCTATCTATCTATCTATCTATCTATCTATCAATCATCTATCTATCATCTATCTATCTATCATCTGTCTATCTATCTGGCATAGACCATGCCCTTAAGGAAGCATCATCAGGCTGTGACCTGAGTAAGGAGCTGCGCTCCACCTTGATCTTTGTACAACCATCCTGAGATGTCTAACTTCTGGCAGGGAAGCTTTGAGGGCATGGTGTCTATATTGGCTGTCCCATTGTTGTTCGTTGCCACTGAGTTGATCTGGACTCCTGGGGACCCCATGGGTGCAAAGCAGAACTGCTCCATAAGATTTTCAGGGCTGTGATCTTTTGGAAGCCGATTGTCAGACCTGTGTTCAAACGTTTCTCTGGGGTGGATCCAGGCTGCTAATCTTTCAGCTCAGAGTTCAGCGCTTACCCCTTTGTTGTGCAACCCAGGGGCAATGCCTTTTCTTTATCTCCGAGTAAATAAAGAAGCCAGTGGATGCCATTTCAACCAGCAACCTACAAAAGGTCGGAAACAGATGAGACTTCAGGATTGATATGGGCCCTGTGATGTGAAGGTACATGCTAAGCATGTTCGAGATAAGAGAAATACTGTGACAGTTCATCTGCAAATTGGTGTTGACTGCTGGTTCATCTATAACCCAGTTTCTGACTAGTACACTTGTAAAAGTGCTGGTTTCTTTCTTTACAACCCTGCACATCTTTCACTCATACCTATTTGCTAGTCCCAGTGGAATTCCATCAAGGGAGAGGAAACGCTGGTTTTCTTTTTTCTTTTTGTAGTTGATTCCATTTATTTCAGAAGCCCTTAAGAGAATCAAGATTGTTATATGATTTAATCTATGTCTATTTGTATCACTGCTTTCATTTATTTTTCAAAGTTTTTCTGATGTGACTTTAGTAAAAATATAGCAAATTAAATATCAACAAGAATTTCTTTATATTTCTCTCTCTTTTTAGAAATTACAAGTAAGATTTCTAAAAGAACAGCTACTTATTGTTCAATCGCAAACTACTCTTTAGTAGAGAAGCCCACTTATATCAGCAACACATTTGTTCAAATACGCTGATTTGCAAAAATTCTTTTATTTAAAGATTGAAATTCTACCATATATATTAGCTGGGCATGTTTTCAAACAGAGTAATGCATACAAAAGTGAGGTTTTGAGAAAAGCAGCATCAAAACTTAGGCTTGCTGTTTCGCTTTCTGCACTCTGAAGCAGAAATGTGGCTGAAATGGAACTACTCCCTCCTTTTCACCTGACTGGGTTTGTGTTGATGCTGCTCGATGCCGTCAAGCTAGTTCGGATTCATAACAGCCTCACCATACTTAATATGTAGGCTGAGGAAATAACCCAAGAACCTGGACTATGGAAAGAAGAAGAGCTCATCATCAGGGTTGGAGGAAGCCTTGTTCATAACTGTGATCTGCAGATATTGCTTGCTAAAACGAGGAAAGTCTTGAAGCTGATTACAACAATTCAAAACTATAGCCTTCAATATAAATTACACCTCAGCACAAGACACTGAAAGTCCTCACAACCTGACCAACAACCATCATCAGGCTAAACAGAGAAAGCGCAGAAGGTGTCAAGGTGTCGTTTCCACTGGATCCACAATCAATGGTCTTTGCAGCCACAATGAGGAAATCAGAAGACGGGCTGCACTGGGCTAATCTGTTGCATAAGGCATCTTTAAAGTGTTTTCTTAAAAATTATTTCAAGTCAGAATCATTTCAATTGTTTCATATGCATAACAATGGGACAATAAATAAGGAAGAATGGAGATTAGATCCCTTTGAATTATGGGACTGGTAAAGAATATTAAACATGCCACAGACTACCAGTTGAATGAATAAATGTGTTTTAGAAGTCGTACAATCAGAACGCTCCTTAGAAGTGAGGAGGCTGAGACTGTCTCCCATACTGTGGACACGTTATCAAGAAGGCCCGTCTGTGAAAAAGGATCACATGCTTCGTGGAAGCTGAGGGTCAGCAACAAAGAGGAAGACCACAGCGAAATGGATGGACATAGTGGCTACGACGAGTCCAAACAAAGCAATCATTACGAGGATGGTGCTGGACCAGTCAGTGTTTCAAAACGTTGGGTTTCTTATTTCTTTCTCTCATTTTTTCTCCCACCTCCTCTCCCTCCTTCCCTTTCTCTTTCTCTCTTTCTGTGTAGCATGAGGCCATGGGTAAACAGGTTGGAGTCACAGCGGTAAAACAACACAGGATAAACATGTACCCAAAATGGCTCCACGAATCGCTTTCCGATATGGACTTAATCAGTTAGTATCTATCCAAGGAGGACGTAAGCACTCTTTCTGAATTTAGTCTGGGTGATTTGGATTCTTGAATGTCCTGTAGCATATATGCTGGCTCTCTGGCCTGCTCTAGGGAGTCTAGTGGCATTGCACTGAGAAAGACTGACTTCCCTTTCGTCACTTGAGCAGCTGGCCCTGTTATGATGGTTCTGCACACACTCTCCAATTGGGCCTCCTCTCTCCCTCTGCTGCTGCTGGCCCGGGGTGCGTTCTCATCCGCAGGGACCCTGCCGGAGGGCACGCTTCTCCTGCTTGCTCGGCTGACTGTTTGGATACGTGAGCGCCAACTGGTGAGCTAGCTCTATCTTTTGGCTCTGAGAGAAGCAATCTCAAGTGGCTCTGATCTGAGAGAAAAAAAAATTCATTTTACTTTTAGTTTAATTCATCCCTACATAATTAGGTGGCAACAAGATGATAGAAGCTTTATTATTCCCTGGCTACTAGCATAATTATCATCGTCTTTATTAATCATGCTATTTTATGACACTTGAACCAAACCAAATGTGCTTCATTCTCCATAGGTACACGGATGTTCTCTTCTTTAAATCCTTTTTTTTTTTTTTCCCAATAGATCATTTTGTTGGGGACGCTAACAACTCTTGTTACAATCCATACATCGATTGCATCAGGCGAATTTGTACACATGTTGCCTTCTTTCTTTTCTGGACTTGTGCTTTCTATGGAGCCTTGGTGTCGGTTCGAGAGGCAGATTTTGCACTCAGTGAGCCCACAAACATGGGGACACTTTGACAGACTGGCATAGTGTGTGTGGAGGGGGACTGCAACTCTTCATTCATTCAACTGATATTTAATACGATCCTTTTATTCTTCAACATGAGTCAGATTTACGATGTCCTTATTTTGTGTCCGTCACTATACTGAGTCTTTCTAAAGTGGTATTTTGTTTGATTCTCTACAAATTTCTATGAGGGATACATTATTGTCAAGCTTGTTTAATAAGTAGATGAGAAAAATGTTGGACTTGAATCCAACAGATCGATTCTTCTCTTTAACCTCTGAAAGGTAAGAGGTCAAAGATAAGATGAGGTTAAATATAATTAAGGACAAAGAGCAAATAAAGGGTATGGAGCTATCCTGTAAAGAAGCAGTCCTTGTCTTAGAAATCTAGAAGGCTAGAAGTAGAAGGGAACTTCAAGATTTTCCATGCAGTTTTTTGCTTTACACACCAAGGCTCAGAAAAGTTTAGTCACTAGCACAAGAAGCCCTGATAATTAGAGGCGAGGCCTGGGCAGGAACCAAGAGATCGCAACTCACTGCCCAGGGTACTTTCTGCCACATGCTGCCTTCCTTTGAAAGTTTAGAGTGTTTTAAAGGAGATCACTTCTTACCGTCAGCCCCCAGCATTGCAAGAGAGAAAATCAGTGTATACATAAAGTCAAATATGAGGGGTGCAGGTGAACCGTTCTGTAGGTGCTGAGAGAAGTGGGGGAGTCTTTGGAGCTGCTGGCATTCAGGAAAGATCTGGTAGAGGGCACTGAAGCTCAACCCAAAGGGAGTATAAGGTCTGAATGCAAGGAAGAGAACTGGCATTCCAAGCAGCAGTCTGACCCAAAGCTCTTAAGCTTCAGAGAGGGGAGAATGGAGACCCATAACACATGTGTTACCGTGGCTGAAGAGGAAGGCAATTTACAATAAGAGGGAGGTCAGCAAAAGAGGATGGAGGCAGGAGAAGACACTGGAAGGACTGTAAGAGTTCAAAGCGACAGAGGTCAATCCTGTTATCTACATAATCCTGCTAAATGGGCTGAGAGGGACAGGGCAGTGTACTCACAAATATATATAGGTTTGTTACGGGATCTTTGTGCTTCTGCATTTATACCTATGCTGCAAACATATCCATGAATATAGTGGAGCATATGTGGGCATTAACAAACAACAACAAAACAAAAATCCCCCCAAATAAAAGCAGTTCACCTTGGTTGGTGAGGCTTCCTGCAAGGGAGTGATGGGAGACAAGGAGACAGGCTGTACTGCGTCTCGCACAACAAATGTAAGTGGGGCAGGATGGAGGCAGAGGGAGCGGATTCCTCAATAATTTAGATGTAAAATGATGCTGTCTTGGGAACTTGATGGGAGGGAGGAAAAAACATTTCAAGTGGTGACCACGGGGCGCATTTCAGACTCTGAATGTATGCATGGGCAGATAGGCAGAGAAGCGGGGAGGAGATGGACTGAGCCGCTGTCTTTGGGAAGCAGGAATGATGCGGTTCAACTTTGGGGTCAGCGTGAGGTGCAAGGCCAGCAGGCTGCAGCCAGCTGATTTGCACCCTATTGATTTTTCTGGGCAGGCCATTTTCCCCTCATCGATTTTCTAGGTTGATTGGCCTGTGTTTTCTTGTTGGCTGGAGGTCACTGTGTTCCATTTAGATTCCTTTTTGGCCTTGTTGCTACTTCCCCTTGTTAGTGAGTGCTGCTCCGGTCGTGACTGCCAGCTATTGACCAAAAGGGACACTTTTACCTTGGTAGTTCTACTCTTTGGAGAAAAGTTGTGAGTGCAATCAGGAAGTTGAACTTTCTGAGGAGTTTGGATGGAGTGCAGCCAGCTTACGAAAGGTCTTACCGGGAACAGAGAGAGGGGGTCTGTGCCGATTACTGCGACCACAGGAAAGAGATCTCATTCACACGTGTTCGCGGCTTGGATAACTGTCAGGGGGAGGTGGCAAAGTGATGAGATTGACCCACCCCATCCATCTCTCTCCCCCATAACTGCAGCTGCGTCAAACTTGTCCAGGAGTCAAGAAATGAGCCTGGGCAAAGTGGTTTTCTTATCCTTGTCTCAGCATCTTGCCCTGTAACAGGAAAACATCTGGACAGATATGTAACTCTCAGACCTGGCTGCTGATCGCTGAACTCCTATCAGCCCCCTCAACAAGTTCTGACTCCGAGGTTGTTATTGTTGGTAGGCACCGTCCAGTCAGTTTGGACTCATAGAGTGGGACTAGGGGTTTGCACCTTTGTAAAATTCTATATGATTTTTACAAATTGCTCTGAGGCCTGGTGTTGGGAGACCTCTGATCTGAGTGCCCCTCAGACTCCTAGTTTTACACGTTTGCCTTTCTTGTTGGGTCCAGGGGGTCTGTAGGATGTTTTGTCTCCTTTTCTTTAAGGTCTTCCTAATTCTCTCCTCTTCATGTAACCAAGTCCTCCCCTTGCTTTATACAATACCTGCTTTTCTACCTTAAGATGAATACAATACACTGTATCACACATCCCAGCACTATATAAATTTTAATCTGTGTTGTGTTGTGATTGACAGGGTTTGGTTTCAATTAAAGGGTTTCTGAACACCCAGTTAAAGGGAAAACATCTTAGGGGGCTGGGGCAGGACAATGTCTTCCTTATAAGAGGTGGTCTGTAAAAGGGCATTTCTATATTTTGGCTCCGTATTATTTCCCCTGACCCACCCAGGAAGGAGGTGGGAATCCAGAGGAGATTGAATTTCTTCCTACTTAATGGTTTTGTGCCTCTTACGAAGATTTCAATGCAAATAAATAAATAAATTCTAAGCAGTGGACGTATTTTAGCCTTATAGAGCTGTTCTCTGGAGAATTTCTCTAAAATAATAGTAACGGGTGGTAATGGTGATAATGACATTTATTGAGCACTTACGATGGTCTACACACCCTGTGCTAAGTACTTTCATACATCACCTCCATTTAATTCTCACAAAAATCCTATGAGATGGATATGCTTGCTATCTACATTGACAAATGAGAAAATGCGGTTGAGAGAGGTTCAGTAAAGTGCCCATAACCACACAACTGGTGAATGATGGAGCAAGGGTTGAGCCTAGCTCTTGGTCTTGAAGACTCTTCTCACTACTCCCAGGACAATGTCAGCTTAATTTTGAAAAATATTTGCCTATAGATGTTCCTGTTTTGACAAATATATACAGTCACATATATAGCCCACCATTAAGAATCATCAGTTTCCAAATTTCCCTTTGTTACCTGTGTAGTCAATCCTACCCCTAACCCCTGGCAAACAGGGATAGCATTTTTGTCCCGATCATTTTTTTCTTTTCCAAAGGTCTTATAAATACAATTGTGCAGTAAGCTTTTAAGGCCTGGCTTCTTTTCGCCTTGCAAGTTCTATCTGAGTTTTATCCACATTATTGCATGTATCAGAAGTTGGCCCCTCCCCCCCTCCCCCACCCCTACCTCCCCATGGCTGAGTATATTTCATTGGATGGATGTAGCAGAGTTTCTTTATTAGCCCCTGGTAGGAAGAGGTGGGGAGTAGGGATGCCCTCTTGACATTCTCATTGTCATTCTCAAACGGGCCCTGGTGTGCCTCTGTGTCTTCTCTGAGCCCAGCAGCGATTTTTGCCTCAGTGGGACTTGTTTCTGTGTTCCTCCCCCAGAGACAGCAGCCTTTGGGGTGCCATGGCGAACACACCAAGCGTTCTGCAGGAGATCGATCCCACTGGCTTTGGAAACCCAGTGGAGGGTTTTGATTCTGAGCTGTAGGGTCACTCTGGGTTGGAATGCACTAGGTGGCAGTGGAGTTTGGTTTGGGCCTTTTGGGTCCCTCAGAGGCACCTGATGCTCACCAGTTCCCTTAGGGTGGCGGTAGGACGGCCTCTCCTTCAACAGCGTAAGGCTTTGTGTTGTTGGGTCGCCAGAGTCCAAGACTCAGGGTCAGGTTCTTGTCTTCCCAGCAGCAGCTGCTCTTCCTTCCCGCGAGCACGAGGGCTGCTTTCTTCAGACTCATCCCAGGGCTCTGTTGATGCGCATGAAGGAAAACCTACAGGTGAGGGACGATTTTCCCCTGGGGGTTCTATGTATCTCTCCAACCCACACTGACCTCTCTTAATTTCTTAACAAATTCAGCTGAATTATTCTTGTGTCCGGTGACAACCTGTCCTGCTAAGGAAGAGCTCAGGCCCCCCTTTCCTTGTAGGTGCCTGTCCTTCCTTACAGTTTGGGTTCATAGTTTGTCCTTTCACCTCAGTTGTCTGATGGGTTCAAGGGAATTTATGGATTTGAAATTTGTCTGGTCTTGATATACTTATTTTTTCCTAAGTGTGAGAATGATTTTTTTTAAAAAGCTTTTTTCATAGACAGTGGTGATTCAAAGCCTCGTCCTGCCCTTTTAAGCCTTCCTGCTTTGCTCTTGTTCCCTCTGCCCAAGATTCCTCGCTTTTCCTTCTACTTGGCAGCCTCCAATTTGTCTCAATTCCTGTGACCTCATCTTCTCATCTTCTCAGAAGACAGGGGCAGATTTACAGAGAGATTAAACCATTAAATCACTTCAGGGTTTAATAGACAAAAACCAGGATTTATGGTCAGAAGACCTAGAACTTGAGTCTCAGCCCTATCACTGGCAAGTCCCTTGTCTCCCCACAGCCTCATTTCTTTATCTGTGAGGCAGGAATGTAAATATAGGCCTGACCTGTTTCACCAGGTGAGATCATGTGTATGGTGATGTCGTGAAGCTCAGTTCAAGCCCATTGAACTAGCAACAGGCCTGTCCTAAAGGAGGGTTTGTGACCCGGGCAGACTTGGGTTGGGCTTGTCTCTAAGGAATCAAATACTGCCCTTAACCAGCAAGCGTGGAGGAGAAAAGGTTGAAGCAAAAGGCTGGCCCGATCCCAGAAACCTCATCTTTCCTTGTTTTATTTGTAAAGCTTGTTGCCAAATGCAAAGGAAAATAAATTGATTTCCATCTTTACTGATGTGTTAAAATTGCCCCTACACCTCATATTACCAAATAGATTTACTGTATAAATTAGAACATAATTGGTACTTCAGGCAGGTCACAAATCTAATTTGGCAGGAGCATATCACTCACAGCACATTGATTATAAAAATTAGTTAATTCAAGACAAACATTGCATTCTCTGGTTCCTGGCACAACTCCTTCCAAATCCTGCATGCATTGCTGCTGTTGAACTAAAAGACAGATAGAGATCCATCAGGTCCCAGGGTTCTCCGCAGGCCTGATTTAGATGGTTCTTATGCTGGTGCTGCCACCAAGAAGAGATGCGTCTCATTTATTAAATCTGCCAGGCAGGAGCCTAAATGATTGGCTTTACTAATATTGTACTCATCTGTTGCTTTTATTTACTGCTCCCTGTCTTCCTGATGTAAATCTTCTCCTGCAGAATGTCTCTTAATTCCTTCCGTTTGATTCATTCCTCACAAGGAGCAGGAGCCGGTCTTTGCAAGGTTCATCCTCATTGAAGTAACATTTCCTGAGTGCCTCTGTGCACAATGTTGGCATTTTACTAGATCCCCTCGGATACTTTGTAATGATGTTTTGTGTGGCTATGTGGGTCTGGGAGCACGGATAGCATATAGTTGCAGCAACCTGTGCTTCTGTATGCTTTCACTTCCAACAGCAGCCCATGATGAATGCACTCAATGGTCAGCCTAAAAGTCCACCCAGAGGTGCCTTCTACCGTGAACCGCATGAAGCTGCCTTTTCAATGGCAATTGTTTTCCTTCTTCTTTTAGTTTCTGGCTACTACTTCCCCTTCTGCCCTCCTTCCCCCTCCCCCTCCCATAAAAAAAATGGAGAAAGAAAACCATTGCCATTGAGATGACCTCAAGGGAACCCATGTGTCTCAGAGTAGAACTGTACCCCCCAGGGTTTTCTGGCTCTTAGGCTACCACCCTGCACTGAATGCATTAGACATAAACAAGGCTCCAGGATTTGTACCCACAGAAATGTTTCAGAAAGCTGAAGAAGCACTGGAAGCACTCATTCACTTAGGTCTGAACCTTTGAAAGACATCTACTTGGCTATCTGACTGGAAGAGGCCCATCCATATTTGTGCCCATTCCAAAGAAAGGTGACCCAACAGAGTCCTCGCTATGGATTGATATTGCATACAAGAAAAATGTTGCTTCAGATCATCCCACAATGGTTACAGCACTACATTGATAGGGAACCAACAGACATTCAGGACAGATCCAGAAGAGGACGTGGAACAAGGGATACCACTGCTGATGTCAGATGGATCGTGGCTCAAAGCAGAGAATACGAGAAAGATGTTTACTTGTGTTTTGTTGACTATGCAAAGGCATTTTTCACTGTGTGGATCATAATAAACTGCGGATAGCCTGGAGAAGAATGAGAATTTCAGCACACTTCAGTGTGCTCATGAGGAACCTGTACTTAGATGCAAGAGGTAGTTGTGCAAACAAAACAAGGGCACACTGCATGGTTTAAAATCTGGAAAGGCGTGTGTCAGTGCTGTATTCTTTCATCATACTTGTTCAATCTACATACTGAGAAAATCATCAGAGAAGCGGATTATATGAAGAAGAGTGTGACATATGGATTGGAGGAAGGCTTATTAACAACCTGCAGTGTGTAGATGACACAACCTTGCTCGCTGAAAGTGAGGAAGGATTGAAGAACTTGCTGTTGAAATTAAGAATTGTAGCCTTCAGTATAGATCACAACTCAATGCTAAGGAAGATGAACATCTTCACACCTGAACGAGTATGTAACATCATGATAAATGGAGAAAAGGTTAAGGTTGTCAAGGATTTTGTCTCACTTGGATCTACAATCAGTTGCTTATGGAAGCTTCAGCTAAGAGATCAAAAGATGTATTGCATTAGGTAAATCTGCTGCCCAAGAATTCTTTAAAGTATTGAAAAGCAAGGATATTACTTTTAAGACTAAGGTGTGCCTGACACAAGACATGATATTTATTCTCCATTACATCACATGCATGTGAAAGATGGACATTGAATAAGGAAGATGGTAGAAGAAGAGATGCATTTGGATTGTGGTGCTGGAGAGGAATATTGAAAGTTCAATGGACTGCTAGAAGGACAAATCGATCTGTAGCGGAAGAAGTACAGCCAGAGTGCTCCTTAGAGGCAAGGATGGCAAGACTTCATCTTACATACTTTGGGCATATTTGTCAGGAGAGGCCAGTCCCTGGACGTCAGGTTTGGTGAAGTGGAAGGGCCGTGAAGAAGAGATAGGCCCTCCATGAGCTGGATGGGCACAGTGGCTGCATCAATGGGCTCAGACACAGGAACAATGGTGAGCATGGGGCAGGACCATGCTGTGTTTCCTTCTGTTGTACATAGGGTCGTTGTCAGCCAGACCCAACTTGATGGCACCTAACAGCAACACAACAGTCTAATACCTCCAGGCTACTGGAGCCTGCTCTGGGCATCGGCATCCTTGGGGATAATGAATGGGTGCAGAATTAGAAAGTCCAGTTTCTGTGGTTCAGTTCAGGACAGCTGCAGGATCAGGCTGAAGCCACTCTTTATAAACTAGGCCTGATATTGCCCTGTTGCTTGACTTTCCCCCTTCCTCAGTTGTTTCTCCCGTGCCCTCGTGGCTTCCTTTGGGAACACTTTAATGATTCATGGATACAGGAATCTTTGTCTCAGGGTCTGCTCCTGGGGAGCCTGATCTAAGTTGCTCTGTGTACCTGAGGGCTAGTATTTCAAGGACACTACCTCATTGAACCCTCATCATGGATCCCATGCGTTAGATTTATCCCTACCCTGACTTTACAGATGGGAACACGAAACTCAAAGAAACTTCAGGACCTGAGCATACAAGATCACCCCCAAGCTTAGTTTCTTAGAACAACCATCATTCATTTTGCACGTGGACCTGCAATTTGGGTAATGCTTATTTCTGCTCTATGTGATGCCAGCGGGGGATGCTCCACTGGCACTGGTTCATTCCTGAAGCATAGATCATTCACACAGCTGACAGTTGGGTCTCTCTCTAGGGGCTCTCTCCATGGCGTGGTAGCTTGGATTGCCCTACAGCTTGGTGGCTGGGTTGAAAGGTCAAGCATCTTCTCAAGAGACAGGAACTCAAATAGAACAGTTTCTTAGGACCTGGTCCTTAAAATGACCACAGCCTCATGTCTACCTGTAGTCTATTGATTTAGCAGTGACCTGTCCTAGATTCAAGAGAAGGGGACAGAGAGACCCTACAGTGCAGTAAATTGTTTAATATGACTTCTATCCATAGTCTTTGTAACTTCCATCAAAAGACTTTGCTGATGGGAAAGAGAAGGGGGAGGCAGATACTGATAGGATTATGTGATTCAGCTATGCATGATAACAAGGTTACCCGTAATTGCCATTTCTATCAGCAGGGTATAAATGAGCCAGCTTAGAAGTAAAATGGAGGTGGAAGGATTCACTAACAGTCAGAGAGAAGAGCCCGGTGTGGAGTCTATCCTTTGGACGCAGAGATTCCTACACACTGAACCTCTTCGATCCAGGGACATAAGGTTGTCATAGCATAGGAGCAGCAGCAGCAGAACCAAGAGGCAGACTGAGCATGAGACAGAGTGGTGGTCTTCCCAGAGCACAGAGCCAGTAAAGTGGAGTGCCTCTGGCAGAAGGCTGGCTGGTGGAGTGGGGTGCCTCCAGGCACTTAAATGAAGGAGCTAGGTGGCTGACTCAAGAAATTAGAACTGAATGCATTCAGGCTGAGGCTTAAGAGAGGATGATGATACCCTTTGGGTACTTACTGGCAGCCCTAAAAGAGCTCTGTAACATTGTATGAGCAGAGCAGAGACCAATGAACCCTGTGGCTGAGAGGTCAAAGATCAGAGAGGCCTGCTTGTGGGCATAGCTGAGAAGAGGCTATTTAATCTCACTAATCAGATCCTAAAATGTGTAATCTCTTGATTTCCTTCATCAATCCCATACTCATGAGTATCATCTGTGAGTTCTATTTGGCCATTGCAATGAATGATCAAACTCAATGAGGTGTAGAGCTGTGGGAGGGACAGTTTGTGTCTGACTTGGTAGGCAGGTTGCGCGGTGAGGCATATCTGACCTCAGCCTCGTGGACATTGGCCTTGAGCAATGTGGATGTGGAGTTTGCTTTTCCTTCCTCTTCGTGAAGCTGGAGGTCAGAGGCCGTCCTCACATCCTTTCTCCCAGGCTTCATCACTTGATGGGGAAGTGTCAAACATGTGGGGTCATATTTTAAGCCACCCTGCTAGTATGGGAGTAAGAGGTTAGGCTAAAATTCACACCCAGGCCTACCTATCTTCAAAGGCTCTTCTTTTTCTTTTGCCTCTAATGTCCCGTGGTGGTGGTTCTCGGTAGGTGTCATCAAGTTGGCTCCGGCCATATTGACTTGGTGCCCAGCCGAATGAAAGGCTGCATGGTTCTGCGCCATCCTCACAGTTGTTCCTCTGCCAGAGCCCACTGACGCAGCTACCGTGTCAATCGATCTCATTGAAGGCCTTCCTCTTTCTCCTGGCCCTTCCACTTTACTGAACCTGGGTTTCTGTTGGTTCTCTATCAATGCAGTGGCAACCATTGCTGGATGAACTGAAACAAAATTCTACTTGTGTGTGATATCATTCCATAGAGAGAGCCCTCTGCTGGGTCACCTTTCTTTGGAATGGGCACAAACATGTATCTCTTCCCGTCAATTGGCCAGGTAGCTGTCTTCCTGGCAGAGATGAGAGTGTTTCCAGTGCTTCTTCAGCTTTCTGAAACATTTCAATGGGGGTTCCTTCAATGCCTGGAGCCTGAGTCTTCGTGATTTCTTCCTCTTACTTATTGACTTAGTTCTTCTCGGGTGTGATGCTCTGCCCTGCACAGAGCATATGCTTTGAGCAAAGCATCTGGCACCATTTAAGATGCATCATCTACCCTAGTGTGTACTCTAATAAATGATCCCTCCTCTGTGGCTAAAAACAGAATACAAGTACATTATCTCTTTAATTGGAAACTGCAAACAATTTGTAAATGTTAAAAATATTTTAATAGTAAAGATTTTGCTTTTTAAATTTGTATTGAGTAATCAATATTGGTAGATTGGCTTTCTGTGGCTGCGTGGCAGACGGTGATGTGTGAGTAGAACATGTGTGGGTTCAGGGAAAGGACAAAGGACACATGGGGCTGACTGATAACAGGGTTTCAATAAGTGATAAGTGAATAAATAGCAAAGAGGCAGGAGGGCTTAGGGTGAGTCAAGGGCAGGCATCTGGAAGTTGGCAGTAGTGTGCGGAAGGGGAGAAATGGTATTTTTGCATAACCTATGTAGTTAGGTTCCAGAATAGTAGAGATGGGCGTCTCTACTATTCCAGGCCTATACGGGTAACACGATAAACAAGACACATAGGTAAAATTATTATCCCGAGTCAGAAAGTGACCAGAGACAGATCCATTTGACACTGAGATGCTAAATCACTAAGCCTTTGTCTTGAAGGTTTCTTACATCCACCAAGTAAACTCCGGTGGTGCAACCACAGTTAAGTGCTCAGCAGCTAGTCAAAAGGTCAGTAGTTGGAACCCACCGGAGACATTGGGGGAGAAAGACCTGGCGATCTGCTACCCTAACGATTACAGACCAGGCAGTTCTATTCTGCCAGGTAGGTCGCTATGAGTTGTGATTGACTTGATGGTACACAACAACAACGGAGTCTGGGGACACAGTACTGTTGGAGCCTAGGGCAGGGCTGAACCTTTTCATGAGAACTCACTTACGGCTGCTGGTGGGAAAAGGATTGGTAGAAGGCGTGTGCCAGTCATTATCTTGAGAAATCTGGGGAGAACAATTTTGGCTGTTACTCAGAGGCTGTCAGAAAGAACGTACGCTTTATATGAAAAACCAGCTGTTTAATTCCAGGCAATTCTTTTAAGAGTCTCATCCTCAGTTAGCAATGAGTAAAATGGGGGCAACAATTAAAATTTTGAAGTGCCTTTGAAAATATTAACAATAACGTATAGAAAGTGGTTGGTGCATTACAAACATTGATCTTCAGTAGTTGTGATGAATGGCCAGAAACCTCCAGAGGGTATTTTTCCTGAGAATGAAATAGGTAAAGCAAAATTGAACTTGGGCATTTCTGATAAGGAACCAAGCTAAGCTCTGCAACTAAGAAGGATGCCCAGTTTACTCGTGGGACAGCTTCTGTACTCTGAGTTTCCAATAGTAGTATTGTCCTTCTGCTGCAGCCCATAGGGTCTGGGGAGAAGGAGCTGGATGCTTAACTCTGGAGGAATGATTTGAAAGAAATACCAGGGGCTAGATCTTGAGAATAGGACCGTAGAGTTTCAAAGCTACAAGGAGCCCATGCTGAGGACTGGGAAGGGCAAATGGCTTGCCCAAATTCACCAGCAAGTTGGTGGAACAGAGCTTTGGTGATACTGGTGTTACGTACTCGGCTGCTAACCCAAAGGTTGACGGTTTGAATCCACGCAATGACTCCCAGTGGTGATATATTCCTGTTATGATTATAGCCTGGAAAACCTGAAGGAGTTTTACTCTGTCACATGAGGTCGCTATGAGTTGAAATAAATTGAATAGCACCTA
>NW_022103915.1:39555108-39584803 GCF_000313985.2 Echinops telfairi
TGGACTTGTGGGCTTGGGCAGCATTGGGTTGGGATGTTTTCGTGATGCACATTTTCTTTGCATAAAATTCTCTCTTATACATGCATTGCTGTGGATTTGTTTCTCCAAAGTACCAAGATTAATACATTATACATACTAACCACCTTTTGGTTAGTACCACTGATGCTGAAGCTACTCTTTTCTTTTCCCACTCACAATTATGAATTTATTAGGGAAATACCAGGTTACAATTCAAGAGCAGAAATGGCTCTGCCTTACCCACAGGTATACCTCTTTGGTTGTTGGTCTCTCAGCCCCATACTCCTCTGTCCTTCTCTCGAAAGTGTTACAAAGTTATTTAGCTCCTCCAATAAGTTCCTGGAGGCACTCCACTCTGCCAGAGCTCCTGCACAAAGGCACTCATCTTTCTTGCACCATAGACCAGGAAACCGTGCTAGTCTCCTGGTTCAACTTTCACCATTTCTCTGCTGCTACTTCTCTTTGCCACTGGCTGTGTCCAGTAGTATAGCTCTCTCCCTCTCTATCTCCTTTGTCTAGGTGACCTGGGTCCACTTCTAGCTCTTCCTGGTGGTATTCAGATCTCCCCTGTCTGCCTCTGGAATGTAAAGCTACCAAACTCCTCAGTAGAGTTCCATACACAGGTGCCAATGTAAGCAAGCTATCCAATTCCCACAGTGAGCCCCAAGCACGTGTTTGCATAATCGCACCCAGTCACATAGCAGGCGTTACTATGGTAAAAATGGCCATATAAAAGTGATCCATCACACTGTAATGAGCCCTCTAACGTTATTATTTTTCAGAATTACTTTTGTTATTATTATTTTTAAATCATTTTATTGGGAGCTCTTACAGGTATAACAATCAATGCACAATTCATTTAGATCAAGCATAATTGTACACTTACTGCCATCATTATTATCAAAACATTTTCTTTCTCCTTGGACTCTTTGATATCAGCTCCCCATTATCCCCTCACTCCCCCACCTTACTCTCCAGGAACCCTTTTTCTTATATTATAAATAGTTATTATTATTTAATGTTTTGCCATATTTTACACCATACACTGTATCCGTTCCCCTACAATTCTGTTACTCATACTCTCAAGTGGAGTTATACAGTCATATTCTTTATTAGTTCCCCTTCCCCCCACTTCCCCATCCCTCCTATTCCCATACCGCCAGGGAATTATTGCTCCCATTACTATTTCTGATGGGTTTATCTATCTTGGAATTCAGGCATCAAACGATCTTCATTATACAAATAAATAATCACAGTTCTAACAGGCATAGTGAGGTAAAACTGGGACCATTATGATAAGGGGAGGAAATACTAAAGAACTAGTGGATCGTTATGTGTTTCATCAGTGCTACACTGCACCCTGGATATATCATCCCTTTCATGTGGCCCTTCTGTGAGGGACTGTCCAATTATCTTACAGGTGGTTTTGGGGTCTCCACTTTGTCTACACTTCTTCATGTCAATTTGATTTACTTGTTTTGGAACTTCTGATACCTATTCCGTTGAGACCTCATGATCACACAGGCTGGTGGGTGTGCTTCTACCATGTGGGCTTTGTTGCTTTCCTGTTAGATGGCCCTTGTTTAACTACAAGTCTTTAGGACCCCAAATGCTATATCTTTTGATATCCAGGCATCATCAACTTTCTTCACCACTTTTGCTTATGCACCCATTTTGTCTTCAGTGATCATGTCAAGAAGGTGAGTATCATACATTGCCACATCCTTAGAGCAAATCATTCTTGTACTGAGGTAAGGTTTAAGTAGAGGCCCAAAGTCTGTCTGCTTCCTTATTGTATATATATATATATATATACTAATGCACCTATCTTTATATGTTTACATATATCCATATCTAAATTTGTACCTATAAAAGATTGTTACTTTCTAATTATTTCCTTTTTCTTTCCTCCTGCCCCACTATTATGTTTACCTATTGTTGAGCTCTCACTTACTCATCTTGGATACATTTGAATTGATCAAACATGATCCAGAATGCTACACCTTTCTCCCCATTTATTTTATATCCCTTTCTGTTCTCTTGTCCTTGTGGTTATTAGCTCCTTGATCCCCTCCCTATGCCTCCTCCTCTCCCATGCCCCCTCCCCGCTTCAGTTCCACTGCTGTCTCCTTGAGATTGCTTGTCCTGCCTGTTTTATATAAATAGACACCAAAATAGAAAAGAAAGAAAAAAAGAGAGACCATGCAAGTAGCTATGATTCTAGCTATTGTCCTGACCCAGAGTTGATGAGTTTCCTTCTGTTAAATAGCTAGGAGACCCTGGTATAATCCACTGGTCCAATCCCCTTTTATTTCCAGGATCTCTTTTCCAAGAGCTGCTTACCTAACACCCCTTATACCCTTTAGTCCTCAGCGTTCACGTCCAAGGGGCACACCTTCTACAAGACCTCATTGCTCTTCTTGCAGTCAGGTATTGAGTGGTATAGTGCCCTACCCTATTATACCTTTAGACTTTTGTGTGGCTCCCTTGAGAATCTCCTTCAACCGGTTCAAATGAGGTGCCAAGTGCTGTCCCCTGAGTCTGAAGTCTACAATTGCATTTCCTCAGGGACTTTGTGGCTTTCCTCCCATTGCTAGTCTGTTGCACTCCTCTCTTGGTTTGCCCCCATGGGGTCAGATCAGGCCAGCCACATTCCCTGAACTGTGTCTTTAGTGCTGTCCTCTGTGGTGCTGTAGTCTAGGGAGGGGCTGTCATGTATGGAGCTGAGGCCGACCCTGCAGTCCTCTATGTGATCAAGCTGCTCTGAGCAGGAATAAGCCCTCGAGCAGTGGCTCACTGGATTGCGATCTATTTTCTCTTTCCCTTTCCTGTGGAGACATAAATAATATCCTCCCCTTGGGTGGATTAGTGCCCCGTTCCTCGATTGCCATCTTTTTTTCTCCCCCACCCTCTCTGTGGGCTGTAAAAATATATGATATATGTGTGTATGTTTCTGCACAGGTGCTATCTGCATCTTTTAATATTTTTTCCTTTTTTTTTTTGATGCTGTATTCATCAGTGTCTGGTTTGGCTCTTACCAGAGTATCTGGTCCTCAGCCTGGGAACTGTGCGTTATGTACATTTTCTCCTGTGCCCCATCTGTTTGAATTTACTTCCATGTACTCATGTTGTACTTGTTCTTTGGGGCTTACCTAACTTAGCTCCACATAATATCCTCCAAATCTTTGCATGGAATGAGGTGCTTTATTGTTTCATTACTTTTTTTAGGGATGCATAGTACTCCATTTTGTGTATATAACAGAGTTTTTTAATCCATTCATCTATTGATGGAAATTTAGGCTGTTTCAATTTTTTTGCGATTGTGAACTGTGCAGTGATAAACATTGGAGCATAGAAATCTGGTTGTGGCCTGTTGCTTATTTTTTCTGGGTATATGTCTAGTAGTGGAATTGCTGGGTATTAAGGTAACTCTATTTCCATCTGTTTTAGGTATCCCCAAATCACCTTCATAGTGGCTGAATGTGTCTACAAGACCACCAGCAATGAATGAGAGTTCCTATCTCACCACACCCCTCCAACATTTGTTGCTTTCTGTAGTTTGGAATTGGGCTATCCTTGTGAGTGTTATGTGGTATCTCATGGTTGTTTTGATTCACATTTCTTGGATGGCTAATGATCAGGAGCATTTTCTCATAATTTTGTTGGCCACTTGGGTTTCCTCCTTTGTGAATCTTTAGTTTAAGCCTTCTGCCCACCTCATCAGTGAGCAATTAGCTTTTTTCTTGTCGTAAGGTTGCAGGGTTCTGTACATTTTAGTAATAAGATCTTTGTCTGACGTGTTAGACAGGGTTCTCTAGAGAAACAAAACCAGTACACTTATGATTACATATATATATGTAAGAGGATAAATTTATACAGCATGATGGAATATAATAGCTAATTAGTCCACACAATAGTGCAAAGGGCTCAGTTCAAATCACTTCTGTGGAACAGTTCATATACTGGAAGTCTTTCAACTCAAGAGGGCTTCCGGGTCCAAGGTCAAGGAAGCAGACAGCTGATTCCTCCCTCAGGTAATTCAGGCAGTCTGCCCAGAGGCAGCAAACAGCAGAGTGAGTCACCAACAGTCAGCAACTCAGGAGCTTAGTGAAGCAGGCCTGGATGGGATATCGAACTCAAGCAATTCAAGATGACAGGATACACCAGTCTCAAGCTCAAGTGATGTACCTACTAGCAGCAGCGTGGCGAAGCAGGTCTCGAAGGAACCTCAAGCTCCAGCAACATGATCCATGGGCTGGCTGTCCCACAGGTAGTGTAGCTCACAAGTTGAGACAGAGAACTAGCTAAAGCAGCCACATGCTGGTTCGATCACCAGAGAGCAAGAGAGAGAGGGGGCAGTTTATGCAGAGCCATTTATCTCTTTGTCCTCCAATCAAACTGCGACATATTAATCGCACATGTTCCTATTGGCCAGGTTGTCACAATAAACCTACCTATCACATCTGACATATTACTAAATACATTTTCCCAGTCTGTAGACTCTCTCATTACTCTGTTGATGAAATCTTTCAATGCACACAAGTGCATTCTCTTCAGTGTGTCCCACGTGTTTATTTTATTTTTCTCTGGATGTGAATCCTTATTATTGCTAATAGCCCACGTATTCTCTGTGTAAAGGATCTTAGTCTTGTCCCAATTTTTTCACTGATGATCCTGATAGTTTGAGGTTTTACCTTAAAGTCTGTGATCCATCTTGGATTTTTCCTTGTGTATTGGGTGAGGTAAGGGTCTTGGTTCATTCTTCTGCAGGTTGATATCCATTTTTCCATCATCATTTGTTGAAAAGGGTATCTGCTTCCCATTTGATTTGGGGGCGGGGGGCGGCTTATGAAAAATCAGTTGTGTGTATTCTGCCAATGTTTTTTCTGGATTTTCTATTCTTATCCATTGTTCTGAATTTCTATTAAAGGTAATGCAAGCCTATCCATTTTATTACTCTTCTTCAGGAGTTCTTTGCCAATCCTGGATTTTTTTCCTTTTTATATGAAGTTGGTAGGCAGTTTTTCCATATCTTTAAAGAATGATGTTGGTATTTGTATTGGGATCACATTGAACCTATGTAGTGTCTTAGGTAGGATTGACATTTTAAAAATAGTGAGTCTACTGATCCACAATCCTGGGATGTTTTTCCATTTGTGAAGGTCACTTTTGGTTTCTTGTAATAATGTTCAGTAGTTTTCCTCATACAGATCTTTTGGGGTTATTTGGTTAGTTATATCCCTCAATATTTAAACTTAAGTTTGCCTATCATGAAGGGTACTTGCAGAGGGGGTCCAGTCCCCACCACTAATCATGGGTTTGATAGGCACAATTGTATGGTTGAGATATATGAATATTATATTAAAGTTATAGAAAGCATTAGAGATAGAAGAGAGTCAAATAATGGAGTCAGACACATTTCATGGTAGCATGCTCACCTCTTGGATGGCCATGATCTTACCAGCCAGGTCCACGCACAGTGGGGGCTGAGGCTAGGAGGGGCGGAGACCCAGCAGGAGGCTCAATAACATGTTTCTTGCTAACCAAGGGTTATATCTACTTAGGGGGGCATGATTACAGGTAACCACACATCACAGGACGGGGCAGTACAATAGGCATACACATTATAGGAAGGGGATGTACAATAGGCATAAGCGTGACAGGAAGGGAATGAGCTAGGGGTATATATGTGACAAGAAGGGCAGACCCTAGATTCATGATGGCGGCCTAACCTTGGCCACCCTTGGGTGGGCTTGACCTCTCTGGGGTCTGCTACAAGGAAACAGTCAACTACTATCCTTATCAGAAGGGAGTGGGCCCTACTTGTTGTGGGATAAGCAGTGGTGACTGCTTGCTCTAGATGGCTAATAACCCTTAAGGAGAATAACCCCTGATCTACTTCTGATGACCTCCAAGTGTATAGTCATTTGCAAGCAGCTAAGTTTGGCACATATTTGGGGAGACAACTTGAGAGAAATCCTTCTGTTTCCCACAGGTACTACCTTCTGGGGCTCTTCTTCTGTCATCCCATTGGTTGTGGGTATCCAATTAATTACTGCTTGTTCATCCTGTAACCTGCCACTGTACTATAGTCCTCTATCGCATCCAGCACTGCTATTGTGGAGCCTAGGGGTTCTCAATATAAAAAATCATACCATCTGCACATAGTGATAATTTAACTTCTTCTTTCCCCAAATGTATACCTTTCATATCCTTTTGTTGCTTTATATTATTAGGTAGGACCTCCAAGATGATGTTGAAAAAAAGTGGGGACAAGGGGTATCCTGGTCTGTTTTCCTTTTATGGTGGGAATGTGTTCATCTTGTCTCCATTAATTGTAATGCTGGCTGTTGGATTTTCATATGTAGCTTTAATTACATTGAAGTAATTTCCTTCCAATCCTATCTTCTTGAGTGTCTTAATTAGAAATGGGTGTTGAATGCTATCAAATGCTTTTTCTGCATCTATTGTGGTCCATTGTCGTATGTCTTTTCAATGTGGTGGATAATGTTGATGGATTTTCTAATGTTGAACCATCCCTGAATTCTTCGTATGAATCCCACTTGGTCGTGATGAATTATTTTTTTATATATACTTTTGTATTCTATTGGGCAAGTGTAAGTTGAGGATTTTTGCATCTATGTTCATAGTTCTCTATTATTGTTGGATCCTTGCCCAGTTTTTGGTATCAGTGTTATACTAGCTTCATAAAATGTGTTTAGGAGTTTACTGCCCTTTTCTATGTTCTGGTAAAGTTTGTGCAGAATTGGAGTCAGCTTTTCCCTGAATGCTTGGTAAAATTCTCCCGTGAAGCCATCTGGACCAGCAATTTTTTAGTTGGTAGTTCCTTGATAACCTTTATTTATGTCTTCTTTTGCTGTGAGTCTGTTGAAGTCCTTGACGTCTATATGAGATAAACTGGGGAGGGTTTATTTTTCTAGATATTTGTCAATGTCTTCTAAGTTGTATTCCTTGGAGTACTGCCCTTCGCAGTACTGTGTAATTAGTCTTTTAATTTTGTTGGGGCCCATTGTAATTGCCCATTTCATCCCTCAACTTGGATATTGATGTCTGCTTCTTCCTACCTTTTGTTAGGCTTGCCAATAGTTTGTCAATTCTGTTAATCCTTTTGAAGAGTCAACTATTTACTGTGTTGATTTTCTCCATAGTTTTTTTTTTGTTTTTCCACTCATTTATTTATGCCCTGATTTTTAGAATTTCTTTCTTTTGCTATTAGAAGGATAATTCTGTTGACTCTGTTCTACCTGCTGAAGGTTTTGTGAGAGTGTATCCACCATAAGTCTCTCTTCCTTCTTCATATGCACATTTATCGCTATCAAGCATCCTCTGATAACTGCATTTGCTGTATCCCATCGATTTTGATATGTCCTATTCTCATTCTTATTGATTTTTAGAAACTTCCTAATTTCGTCTCTAATTTGGGACAATACCCACTCCTTTTGAAGAAGCTGGGTGTTCATCCTCCAAGTATTCGCCCTTGTTTTTATCTTTCTTTTGTTGATTTCCAGCTTTATGGTGTAGTGGTCAGAGAAGGAAGTCTAAGTGACCTCTGTATGCTTGAATTTGCTCAATCTTGACTTTGTCCCAGCATGTGGTCTATTTTCAAATAACCTGTTTCCCCGAAAATAAGACAGTGTCTTATATTAATTTCTGCTCCCAAAGATGCGCTAAGTCTTATTTTCAGTGGATGTCTTCTTTTCCCATGAAGAAGAATACAGTACACATTTATTGTTTATTGTTTTATTAAAATAGACCTCGCACTTCCTGTCTGTTCTGGTTGTGCTGCGGACAACAGTGAGCTGCGCACCGGTGCCCACTGCTACAGTCCAGAGTCAGAGTTATGGTAGCTTCTGGGGCCTTATTTTTTGGGAGGTCTTATTTTCAGGGGGATGCCTTTATTTCAGCGAGAGGCAAAACTGTAAATGGGTCTTATTTTCGGGGGATGTCTTACTTTCAGGGAACCAGGGTATGTGCCATGTGAACTTTAAAGAATGTGAATTTTTTTTGCTGTTGGGTGGAGAACTCTGAATATGTCTATCAGGTTGAATTGTCTAATTGGTAGAGTTTAATTCTATAGCCTCCTTGTTAAGCTTCTTTTCTGCTGACCTATTTTTCTCATAGAGCAGTGTATTGAAGTTTCCTACTGTGATTGTTGGTCTCGTGATTTCTTTTTCCATCTGTTGAAGGATTTATTGATGTCTTTCACAGGTCTCTTGTTGAGTGCATATATGTTTATTATGCTCACTGTCTCTTGGTCTACTGATCCCTTAAACATTATAGGATGCCCATACTTATCTCTTGTTATGCCCTGCACCTTAAAATTGATTTTGCCAGAGATTACAATTGTGACTTCTGATTTTTTTTTTAAGACTGCCATTGGCTTGATATACCTTCTGTCAACCCTTGATCCTCAACCTGTTTTTGTATGTGAGCTTGAGAGGTGTCTCTTGCAGATAACAGATTGCTGGGTTTTGTTTCCTATTCCAGTTTGTTAGCCTTTGTCTTTAGATGGGGGAATTCAGACCATTGACATTCAGAGTTATTGTCTGTGCATTCTTTTCTGTCATCTTGTACCTTTTGTGATAGACTCCCCCCCCCCCCTTCCTTAGCAGAGTGTTATGTATGCATGTGTCGGTTCATTCTTGCCTTCTTTTAATCTTTGGGCCAAAGATGTCTTTGGTATTTCGTTCAGTGCTCCTCTATCTTCTGTATAGCGTTACATTATGCAGTTGTCTCATGTTTGTGCTCTGTGGATGTTGGCCTTCTGACCAGTGAGTTGGGAAGTCATTTTGTAGTGCTGTTCTTTTTTTTAGCGTATTCTCTAAATTTTTCCTGATCTAGGAAAACCCTAACCTCCCCATCTATTTTGATGGATAGTTTGGAGGGGTAGAGGATTCTTGGGTTAACGTTATGCTCTGTCTTTCCTCTTCACTTCTCTCCTCTTCTTCATGGTGTCTGCTGATAAGTCTGAGCATATTCTTATCAGGTATCCTTATAAGTGACTTCATTTTTCCTCTGGCTGCTCTTATGATTCTTTCCTTTTCTTCAAAGTTTGATAATTTGACTACTGTATGCCTTGGTGTGTTCTTCTTGGAGTTCAGTCTACTTGGTATCCCCTCTACTTCCTAGATAATTGTTTGACTCTGTTTCATTAAATTGGGGAAGTTTTCTTCCAGGAATTCCCTCTGCTTTCTTGGCTGTTGATTTGTTCATTGTGTCTTGCTCTGGTAACCTGATTATTCAAACAGGATTTCCCTTCATAGCATTACTCATTGTTCTTAGGTTTTCTTCAGCTTTTTTAATTATCTTGCTTGATTGTATTTTATGTTGTTGAATTCTAACTTGGCTATCTTCGAGGTCACTGATATGATTCTCCATTCTTCCAGCCTGATGGTAAGGTCTTTTACCCTTTGTTTTGCTTCTACTGCATTTTCCTTTAACTCTTGTATTTCCCTTTGGCAAGCAGACTCTATCCTCTCTATTTTTTTTCATCCTTTTCAAGTATTGATTGCCTCATATCCTGTATGACTCTCCACATCATACTGAAGATTTATTTCTGTGGCAGTTCAAAGTCTGCTTCTTCTATATACATTGCTCAGTTCAGGTCCTCCTTAGATATTGTGTTTTGTTTTTCTTGCATTTTTATAGTGGCTGCAGATGTGGGATGTGTGTGGCGTTTTGGTGGAGCTGGCACCATTTTTCTGGGAGCCAAGGAGCCCAGTGGTTTCTTTCTCAGGGGCTAGCAGGGGTGATTCTAAGGACGACTTGGAGCCAGCTGCATTGTGGATTTGAGCGGCGTCTCAATCTCACTTGAATTGACTCTCTCCCTAGACAACTGGAGCTATCTATTTGGAGAGCGATATGGGTGGCTCTCTCAGACTGGAGGGGAGGGGGGCGTGATCATGGGCAGAAAAGTGGTGTTGTGCAGGCTGATCACCCTCAGCGTGGGTCATAGCAGGGGAGGGAACTACTCAAGAGACTTGTGAGCAGATCAGACTAATGCTCTGATCACTAGTAGCAGTGCAAGGCCTATCACCAGTAGTGAGGGTGGCACTGGACAGGCCAAACATACACAGGATGACCAGTGTTCACAGGGACCTGGGATCAGAGGCTTAAGGAGGAAATGCATTTAGTTGGTAAGTTGATGGAGAATAGGTATTGTTGAGGTGCCAGGAACAGGTTCTAGGTGTTATGTGGTTTGGGGTGCAGGAAGGGTATGTTAAATTTAGCAGGGTCCCTTATCAACCCTGTAAATTGTAAAGGGGAGAGTGCAGACTTCTAATTATCTGTTTAAAACTCAAGGCCCCTTTACATTAGGTTGCTGCCCAACTCTGAATTCTCCTCACATTACATGCAATTCCAATGTAGATATAGATTATTGTGGGTGCCTATGTGAGGTAGGGCTTCTGCTCATAAGGTGTTCAGGTTAGGGTCAGTGCTGACTACCTTGCCAGGGGCAGAGAAGATTTCCAAGTAATCCTAATGTGATGTGTCCCAATTCCTATAGCGGAGAAAGGAGCCCTGCATATTCTATCTCAAAAGGTAATGGGAATAGGACTAACAACTATCTGGAGATAGCTTTGCTGTGAGTTCAAGTTGTGTCTCTGTCTTCCTGGAGCCCAGATCTCCCCCTAGAGCGCTAAAATTTTGGTGAGTTTAAAGGAGGCTGTGTGTTGCTGACGTGAAGGGAACAGGTTCCAATGGTTATCATGGTTGGGGTAAAGGAGGAGTGTAGTGAATTCTCCAGGGTCCCTTGTCAATCCTGCATGTTATATGGTGGCAGTGTTTTGTGGAAAGATGATTTACTGCCTTGTATTCTTGTAGGTTGTCAGAGAGGGGGTGAGATTCCGGCTAGGGGGATATTTTGTTGTCTGATGTGGCTGTGAGAGCTGTATTTCGGTGCTTGGGTTAGTTATCCTGAGAGAATGTACCTCTGGTAGAACAGGTCAGAGTGAATGAGGATGGTCGGGGGGGTGGGGGGGTGGTCAAGTGGGAGTGGGGTGTTGGGGTCTATTCCTGCTGCCTACCTATGTACCCTAGGTGGGTGGAGTATAGCCAATTTCTTAAGTGGAAGGCTGGTTTCACTGACTTACTATTGTGAGGTCTTTAGCACACTTTCAAAGCCTCTTTGTCAAGCTGAAAATGGGTAAAACCTGTTTTTAGCCTGGGAGGACTTTAGCTCTGGGTGAGTTTTCCTATTTTGTTATGTTAGTGCTTTGTTAATGAACTCAGCTTGAAATGCCATCCTTTCAAAGTTACCAAAAGGAACACAGGCTTAGAATGAATTTTTTTTAAGGGGGCTTGTAGGGTGTCCTGGTATTGGGGCTGGGATTAGATTTGATGAGTGGATTTGGGGCACACTGGGTCTGAGTTTTCTTGGCTAACCTCCTGGGTCCCTCCCGGGCTCTCTCTTATGGGGATCCATAGGCTGTGGCTGTCTGCCCCTGCTGCAGGTAAATAGTCTAGAGGCTCTTCAATTGCAGCAAGGTAGTGTCCAATTATATATTATCTATCACGCAGAGCTGGGGAGAAGGGGGTTTCCTTTGTGGTCACTCTGTTTCTGGGTGGGGAGGGGAGGTGAAAACCCTGTGAATATGTGAACAGAGAGGGGAGCAGAGAGAGAACTCTGGTGTGAGCTTTTGTGTCTAGTTTTTGGAGGTTCTCCTCAGGCCTGGAATTATGACCACCTTTGGACAGCAGTCTGGGGATATTGCTACCTGTTAGCAGGTCTTGGTTCTTGGGCACAGGAGGGGGGCATATGCCATCCCATAGGACCTAGCAAGGGATGAGGGGAACTTGTGGGCAGATGTGTTGAGCTCTTGCCCACGAATCACTGTTGGTGAAAATCATGATGGGAAGTCTGAGCCACAAACCCTAGTTAAGTAGGATTCTATTTCTAACCCCTGTCCTCCCAATATTGGCTTCCTTACCTCTTAATTTTCTGATCTAAAAACGGGAGCACCAGGCAGGTGATTCTACCTGGACACCATCTTGATTCCTACCCTGAAGCTACTCTTTAGTAGTAAAGTTCCGATAATGATGATGAGAACAATACCGGCAATGATCACACTAGAAACAAAAAATATATCAATAACTGTTACTATTCACAATGTTTATTGAATGGTTATTAATGAAGCAGAGATTATTGCAATGGCTTTATGTGAATATTTCACTTAATCATCACAACTCTATGTTCTATTTTCATTTATAGGTGAGGAAAACTGAGGAACCTTACCCAAGGAACTTTCCCAAGGTTATGGAGCTAGAAAGGGGTGGAATCAGAGTGTGGTTCTCAGGCACCTACCTTTGTCCCTTATTCCATACATGTTCCTATGTGTTTCAATGGCTGGGATGATAAAGACTATATTAGATTGGTAGATGGCTGATGAAGGGCTCACCCTGGCACACACAATCTTCCTTTGCCATTGTTTGAGTCTTGACTGACCTGAAAAGCTACCTTTAATAACATTGTGGAAGTCTTTTCTTGCTACTCACCTGAGGATCTGTTCGAGTTACTGTTTAGACCCTCCAGGACGTATACTGCTGTTATCTTATTCACTAGCTGTGCTTTAGAGTGAACACTAAAATCAGGTTTCCTTTTGTCCCACATGATGAGTTATAACAGCTAACGTTTTTATCTCACAACCAGGACATATTAATATCCCCTAATAATGAGGAAAGTTGAGTGATAATTGAGAGACTTTTCCTCTGGGATGCAACAGCTAGGGAAAATATCATGAAAGGTTTCTCTAGTGAGCTAAAGGAGCCATGCCTACGTCCTGAACGGGTAAAAAGCAATTGGTCTAGGTGCAAGAAAAAAAAAGGAGAAAATAACTGATAAAAGAAGAACAAGAGAGCGACAGGCCTAATGAGGAAAGCTAGATACTCAATTTACAAGCTTTGCTTGCAGCTAGAAGTGGTCTTGTGAACTACTTCTGACTAATAAGATATATGGGGAAGTCTCCTTGGCGTATCTGAAAATGTTTTTGCTTTCCTCCTAGAAAGGATATTTAGGGAAAGGAGCGCTTACCCATCTATTTCTTTTCTCCTTGAAATTGAACTTAATAGCTAGATAATAGCTGCTATCTTGTGAGCCAAGGTAATAAGCAAGAAGACAAAAAACAGAAATACAGAAGGAACTAGCTCCTTGAGTAGCCATGCACCTTTACTTTTGAACAACAGCAGCAATACCTACGTTATTTATTTTTTCAACAGTTATATTGGCACATAATTTACATATCATATCATTAAGTAGCTAAATCATTCAATCATAACAAATCACCACGTCTATCTTAGAGCATTACACCCCCAATACCTACCTTATTGACACATGAGAAAACTAATGTCGTACTTGTTTACCAAACAAACAAAAGAGATGCTAGATCTTTCATATCTCATAAAAGATTGTTAAAATTACTAACAAATTAGCAATGGCAATGTGTCAAAACTGAATAGACAAGGATAATTAGAAGCTAAAAACTTGGGGTAAGAAGAACTTGCTGAGTAAGTGGGAGGATCCAAGAAGTACAGTCTGTTGAATAGACAGATTTCATGGTGGACTTGCTTTTGTTTCAGAAAATACCAATTAAAAGTCTCTTACCAGTCATTCCTTAGTCTTCCAGAGACCAGTAAAAAAACAAAAACTCAGTGAGACAAGCTATCCAAGTAATACCTCTGGATTTTCCACAGTGCACTATGGGGATTCTCCACTTCTGTGCGAAGAAGCAGACCCCACCTTAATTTTCAGAAACTGACTTTGGAAGATTTTCATCTGAGAAGCAAGTACTACCCTGTGCATAGCCCCCCACTGCATATACCAGTTTGTAGTAGAATCATCTGTTTAAGAGCCTTTTGTCCATGAGATGATAGACTTTGAGAAGTGGTGCCTACTTGGTATTTATAGTTGTATTTCCATTAACCTCAAAAAAGTATCATCGAGCTTGTATTAGTCAGGGTCCCAACAGCAGACAGATGGTACACTCACCTAGAGATCATTCAGAGTTTTCTAAAATCACTACTTAGAGAAGTGTGGGTAGGATCTAGGGAACCAGAAGGTAGAGGGTAGTGCGTAGGTTTAGCGGTAGTGGGGAGCCATTACCTTCACAGACCTGAAGAGGCAACAGGGTGTTGAGGTTAACCTGCAGATATAAAGAGCTGGGTGAACATGGCCAACTAGTTTTCAGGTATCTGGAAGAGCCGATGCCTCCTTCTGATGCTTCTCCATGTAAGAGTCCGATGCGACTGGATACCAAGCATTTAGTCCACCCCCTTTGGTCTTTGAGGCATGGAGAAGGGTAAAGGGTGAGGGTGGATATATAGAGACAAAAGAAAATCTCCTGCACAGCACTCAATAAATACCTGCTGAGTGACTGATTATCTTGTTGAAGTAACATGTGACTTGAGTAGTGAGCCTTAGCCTCTTCCCTCTCCCGTCTACCTCTTTTCCACTCACTCCATCACTAAATGCTTACAAGTCTCCTAATCACGAGAGATATAAGAGCAACAGGGAATTTTTCTTCCTATTTAAACAAACAAACAACTTTTAACACAGGTGTAGGCTTGTGTCACTACCACTACAATTAGGACTCAGAAGAATTCTAACAACCCCCCCCCCATATTTTGTGCTATCCCTTTATAGTCATACTCTCCACCCACCTTTGCCACTGAGAACCACTATATTTTCCCCCAACACTATCATTTTATCTTTTTCAAGAATCACTTATAAATGAAACTGTGTAGTATGTAATCTTTTGAGGCTGGCTTCTTTCAGCACGATGCCTTTGTGCTTCCTCCATGTTATGTTTTATATTATCTGCTTTTGATCTTTCATTCATTGGGTCTGCCCTCCCTCAACAACACTATGCCTGAAATCTAGAGATGAGAACTTTGTACTTCCTGTTGCTAAACTCCTGTTAAGATTTGTGTTTCAGTGAGAATTGTTATTTGCAAGTAACAAAGACCCACTCATCCTCACCCAACAAGAGGAGCGTTTATTATAAACATTCAGGGCTGTCCTGGGAACCTAAAAAGAAGGCTCTCTGCAAAATTGGTTCTGGAAATAGAAGGTGATTTTAGATTCCAGGCAGTTTGGGGGGAGAGGCGTGGCAGGGTGTGCAGTGTGCCATTCTCACTAGTGTTCTCCTGGTGTGTGTTGGACCTCTGCTCTCACTCTACCACTGGCTTTGCCTCCATCTCCTCTTAATTTCAGCACACGGCCATCAAGCCCTTTCCTACCACCACCCCAAGGGCTTTTCAGGAGCAGTGCACACTTCTCTTTGGGACTTTAGATTCTAGTACCTGGGGGACAGGCAGAGAAGTTGTGCTTATGGTAACATGACTGTTGTTGGGTAATGTGCCTACTCCTGCTCTCAAAGTTGGGTGGAGCCATGGGTACAGGGCATGGGAACTTGGTTAGAGCAGATTTCCTTGGAGGGGGAGGATTGAGGTAAGGCAGGTGATGGTTGATAGCTTTCGTATTATCTCCTACCGACTCTTTAAGAAGGGCTGCTGAAACACTCATCATTTCTTCAGATACTCTTGGGTGTTCTGTTGAAACCGGATCACGGGGAAGATGTACTTGGGTCATGTGGCTTGGTGTCCAGTAGACTGCTTTCATCGGCTGTGTTTTGTAATCCTGCTGGTTTGCCCCAAGGGACACTGCAACAAAGAGTCCCTGGAAACTGTGGCTCCCTTTTCTGTTGTTGAGCACATTATCCATGCAGTGTAATATGAAGCTCCATGTAAGAACTTTACTTTAGGGATTGACTGAAGGACACATTCTATTTTCCCTAAGGATTAGGAACACTTTGTTCCTCTTTGACAAAGAAAGCTGAGAAACTCACCAGGATTTCCTGGGCATAGGAAACTGAGTTCCCAACAAACCCAAGTTCAGTTAAAATAGCTACCCAGGCTCTTATAAACTCCCTATCTATGTTCTTGGCCTTGTATTGACTTATTCATATATTCATTGATCCTAATTTTTAAATGTACATATGATCTCTGTGTACATTATATTTCAGAGAAGGAAAAAGGCTATAAACTATTTAAAAATTAAAACTATGCTAAAGGACTATGGCGGGTCATAGGAGCTACTTCCTGTGCTGTCTACTATCATAATTGTCTCATTAAGTTTCTTCTAGTGACAAACTGATCTAACAATGATAGATTTTCAAGGTGAAGAAAAGCTAAGCAATCACCAAATATCATGTATTGGGCATCATACCAAGTCTCCTATGTGCCTATCTGTTCCAAGCACTACGCTAAGCTCCTTTTTTTTTTTTTAATGAAAATATCATTTTATTGGGGGCTCTTACAGCTTGCATAACAATCCATACATCAATTGTATCAAGCATATTTGTACATATGTTGCCATCATTATTTTCTAAACATTTACTTTCTTTTGAGCCCTTGGTATCAGCTCCTTCCCCCCACCCCCTCCTTCTTGTGACCCCTTGATAAATTATAAATTATTATTATTTTCATGTCTTACACTGACTGCTGTCTCCCTTCCTCCATGGTTTCTGTTACTCATCCCTCTGGGGAGGGAGGTGTGTGTGGTTATGTGTCGATCATTGCAATCGGTTCTTTACTGTCTGCCATCATCTCATTTAATCTTTACACCTTTAAAGGTAGCTACTAGACTAGACCAAGCTACTTAAAACACATAAGGACCAGCTTCCTCATTTGTAAATGGGAGGAAACAATGCCATCCTCCTAAGGTTGTTGTTGGAGGAGTCCCTGGGTGGTGTGAAGAACTAACATTCTTGGCTGCTAAATAAAATTGTTGACAGTTTGATTCCACTGAGGGGAACCTTGGAAGAAGACCCTGGTGATGTACTTTTGACACAGCAGCCATAGAAATCCATTATAGAACACAGTTCTCTTCTGACACACACGGGCTCACCATGAGTCAGAATGGACTTAAAAGCAACTGAGTTAAGGTCAAATGAAAGAACATATGTCTGGTATTTAACATGGTGTGGGGCATGTAGAAGGTACTAAAAAATATTATTATCCATCCCGAGTCTGTCCAAGTGTGAACTGCCAGTCGCCCGCTCCTGTTATCTCTGTGAACTTGCCATGTCTTGCACCCGATGTCAACATTGATTTCCCTAATCTAAATATCACCATAGAGCTTTGCTTCTCTTATCTGCAAGTGATTAGTTTATGTGATGATGCCCGGGACAGTAATGATGCCCAACATCCCTATAGGATAATTCCTGGGAGGTACCTTTTTGCTATAAAGAGGGGATTTCACCGATGTAATTGGCCATAGCCACCCTTGGATCACCTTTGCATCTGGGGATTACTTAAGGAAAGGTTTGCCTTCTGCAAAAATGTTGTGGGGCAGACCCTGATGGGCCATTTGGCTTCCTTTTGGGGAGCATGGGAGTGGGGAGAAATCGTTACTGAATGGCTCCGGAGTCACTGCTGTTAACGTGACCTACAGACATCCCTGAAGGGTCTCACTGATGCTCCTCTAACAGGACTCACTCCTTGCACTGTGGGCCCGTTGGGAGCCATTAGGCCTTGGCTGTGCCTTTATGATCTTTATTATACCTATCACTGAGTTCATCAGTATTTAGCCAGAGAAACGGCTTCTGAGCACCGGTGAAACAGAACAGGTCAATGATGGGCCAGTCATTTTATAAAACTGCCAGGGGCTGCTTAACACGGGAGCACTTGACAAGGCCTCATGGCCAGGCAGATCTGAAACAGACATTGTGACCCTGTGCCCACAGAGCTCAGTGCGGGGACCCAATTAGAGCTGGGGGACTGGTCTCTTCTTGCTTCTACCTGCGTGAAGGAGACAAGGATATTATCATTGAAGGAACAAAAGAGAATATTTATGCAGAACCCGTGAGATTGCATTCACATTTCACATCCATTTAATAAACTGTGGCTGCTAGGAACAATGTTTTCTCATTATTAATAATTTCCTGAACATTACCTCAAACCAAGTTGTCTTGAGAGCAGACAAACAAGAAGAAATTAGGATGCCATATCTTGAATTTTCACCCAAGCAATTTAGAATTACACGTTGAAGTCAAATGTTTTCCCTGACCTTCACCTCAGACTTTGAATGATTGAGATTCTGATAGCACAGGGGCTTCCTTTAGGTCACTAACATTGCCCTCAGACTTGAATTACGTGGAATATCAATGGGGTTTGTATTCAAGAGGGTCCAGGAAAGTGCATTTTTGGACATGCTATTTTGTAAGGCTCCAGAGTCACAGTACTTTTTATCAAGGCTCAGAAAGCACCTGTCTTGCCTGGCTAAACTTGAACTAGAGAGGGCAACCTTGCTAAGGAGAGAGGTTTTGGGCAACAGACTGGAAAACCTACTCCTCAATGTCCTCCCCAAACTTTCTCTTCTCGTATTATTGGATTTGATGCTCTTGGGAAGTCAGCTCTGGGAAAACAGATATCACTCCCACTCCCTCAAAGGAACGATGGTGGTGTTGGCTGACCATTGGACTGCCAACAGGGTTGGCTGTTCAAACTCACCAGCTCTCTGCCGGAGAAAGGGGAGGATATCTGCTTTTGTAAGCAAATCTGCCTCAGAAACCCTTGGGCCCAGGGAGTCAACATGAACTAGATGCTAGTGTGGGCCATCAACATAGGTATCACCTGCCAAATCCATACATTCACCTCCCTGCTAGGAGATGATGAATGGTGCAGTTCATCGTAGCTGTGTCCCTTCAGTGACGCGGCTGTCCAGAATGTCTGGGCCTTCAGTCCCATATCCAGTGAGACTTTCTTCATCCTTGGAACTTCGCTTTCAGGAACCCAGATGGCATGTGCTTAACAGAACCTGCAATTTTATCCAGCACCTTGTCACGTTGCCCTCCTTCAGAACTCACACTCTCTGGCAGTAAACGAGAGAGTGGAAGGGGACCGAGAACTCCTCCAGGAGGCTTGGGGAATGCTGAGCGAGTAAGAGCGAGGAGGTGGTCAGAGAAGTCCTGGTCTTGGGGAAAGATGCCAAAGGAAAAGAAGAAATCAAACCAAAGCCAAAACGTACCACAAAACAAGGAGCAAGTGTCTCCATACTTGGGGACTATCCTAGAATTCAGTTACTTATCATATATCATGTAGGTATAAAATTGAAATCCAGATTTCAATCCTTTTAGATATATCCCAGTAGTAAGAAATATATATTTTTAGAAGGTAGATTTTTCCCCCTTCTTTTTTTTTTTGTTATGAAACATTTGCCAGGACAACTTCCACATGTACAACTCAGTGGCATTGATGGCGTTTTTCAGGTTGCGCTGACATTATTGTTATCCCTTTCTAAAATATTCTACCCATTTACATAAACCCAATGCCCTCCCGAGGAAATGGTGTAGAAGCCACCTCCGGCCTCCTCTGGCTATGCAAAGGAGGAGGATAATCCAATGGCACACCAGCCCAAGGCTGATGCCACAAGACAGAGGTCAGATACGTCTCCACCTCCATATTTCTTTATTTTGACACCAACCTTCCTCCCTACCCCCGCCACCCCCTCTCAGCACTGTACGTCTCTGCTGTGTTTGATAATCTGTTGTCATGGCCACACAACTCATAGATTATATTCATGATGATGGAGGTTATTAGAGATGCTAAGTGGTTACAAAATGTTAAAGATACAGTTCTTTGTACACAGTGCCTCTGGCAGCAATGTTGGCAGGGGTGTCTCTCTAGTCCTTGGCCTTTGGCTTCTGCTTCTGTGAGCCCAGAAGCCCACCTAGTGCTCTGTCTCGGGGTCTCGGTGGTGCTCCTTTGCTTTGTCTCATGATCTTGGTGCTGCAGCCACGCACAGTGCTTCTGCTTCACCTTCCACTTCAGGCGGGAGTACCAAGGAGGGAGGCCACAGTGCTCCTTAGAGGCAAGGATAGCAACACTTCATCTCACATAGTTTGGTCATATTGTCAGGAGAGACCAGTCCCTGGAGAAGGACATCATGTTTGATAAATTGGAGGGAGGGTAAAAAAGAGGAAAGCCATCCAAGAGATGGATTGAAACAGTGGTTGCGTTAATGGACTCAGGCATTGGAATGATCATGCAGATTTCACAGGACCATGCAGAGCTTTGATCTGTTGTGTATCGGGCCCTTAAGGGTCGGAGCCAAGATCCAACTAGATGGCACTTACCCCAAACAGCAACAAGGTAGATGCCTAATAATTCCCTATCAAAACTCTTACAAAACTGTCCTTGTTTGGGAACAGGAAAAAACCAGGAGCACTGTCATCCTGGATTTTCTGGTGAAGGTATTTTTTTCTGCTAAAACTTTGAATAACTTTCTTAAAACACTCTCATGATAAGATGTTTGTTCCCTCTAGAGAGTCCACAAGCAAAATGCCTTGAACATATCCCAAAGAACTGTTACCAGGTCCTCTGTTCTTGACCTATCTGCTTTTGCTTTGACTGGATCATTTTCACTACTTGATAGTCATTCTTTTGATTGTGCTTTGTCTTCAGGATGGTACTTGTAAAGACATGTTTCATCTCCTGTTCCAGTTCTTTCAAGAAATGCTGCATAATCTTGACTCTACTTGTTTAAAGTTCCCGTAGGAAGCTTTACTCTTGTTTGCAGCCAATTGGGCACAGCCATTTTGGCATCCATGGAATGTGAAGTTTGCTGAATTTTAATTTTTCACTCTGAATTGTTTAAGCTGAACCACCTGAAATGCCTATGGTACTGACTATTGTTTCTGTTGTTAATCATCGGTGCTCTTCAATTAGGGCCCAAACCATCTTAAATGGTAAGGCCTGCCACTGTGGGCCTTATTTTCAACCTTGTCTTGTCCCTTCTTAAGATGAGTTATCCATTTGTAGACTGCGGGTTTCTTAGAGGCATTGTACTCACAAATTTTTGTGTAAGTCATCAATGATTTTACCATTCTTCCACCCAATTTCACCCTAAATGTGATGTTTATTCTTGCTTCAATTTTGGCAGCATTCATGTTACTCTGATAAAGGCTCTTTTCAAACTGATGTTTTATCCTTGCTAGTGCTTCAAATGACATCCTGTTCAGATGTGGTATAACAAGTTAGTAGGGGTTATTTTTGTGCAATTTTAAATAATGTATGCATAGTTTTTGACAATAAACATTTTCCATGAATATTCCTTGGATTGAGGATTGAGATAGCTGTAGATGGCATCTGGAAGGCAGAGTCTTGCTCAAAACAGCTTTGTCCAGAAGAAAGTGCAGTTGGCATCAACAAACTGCCAACTGCTCAGGTTTTGCAGTGACAGATGTAACAGGAAGTCCAGTGAGAAGGCACATTGCAGGCATTCGGGTGGTTTTTATACCTGGTTCATCCTGGCTAAATGCTGTGGAAAGAGTGTTGGGCTTTATCTAGTCTTTTTTTTTTTTAACCACCCTGGGATAATTTCTATGCTCTACAGAGGAAAGGGTTCAAGAAATTGGGGTCACATCTCAAAGGACTTTGATATGTTTTAAAATCATAGGGAAAATTTGACTGGAAGAACTTTGAATAAATCTTGCTGCCTATCTCTCTTGTTTCATTTTTGAAAGATATGGCAAGGGTAAGGCTCATTTTGTTTTTTCTTCTATCAACATAAAATCTGCTCAAATATATGGTTCAGTTTCTTTAGTAATATATGCATTCTCAGCTCAATGATTTTCTGCAGAACCAGCTTTTATAAGAAACTAGAATTTTCCCTGGGAGAAAATTATCTTCTCTGTTACTGTAGTCTATATTTAGTCATAACCACCTGTGTGACATGATCTGAGTTTCTGCATCTAAAATGAAGAAGCTGTGGAGAGGGCATCTTTTTGTGATAGTTAAAGAGTATAGGGTGTCTGGAATTCTACTTTGCTTCTTCTTAGTGATGTGACCTTGAGAAAATTACTTAACCCTTTTGAGATTCAGTTCATGTATAAATTGGTGATGCCAATCCTAGTATCTGTGTCATGAAGCTGATCTGAATTAACACAATGCCCCACTATAGTAACTGCTATACAAGAAGTGTTTTTCTTTTCCCCAACAGTTTTAGTGGCATATAATTCACATATCACACAATTTAATAGTTCAATTGCATCAAGAAGAGTTTCACAGTGATCACCATGTTTTAGAACTTTTGTTCATCTTGTACTCATTGGTATTAGATTCCCATTTCCTACCAGCATCCCCCTCAACCCCCAAGGGACCATTAATACATTACTGTCTCTATAGCTTTACATATCCTAGATTTTGTTTACAGAAAAGCATTAAAAACAAGCAAATAAAAAAAAAACAACAACAAAAATTAACAAGAAGAGCAAAGTAAAAAAAGAGTTAAAAAAGCAAAGCAAAGTAAAAGAGATGAAAACTTTAATCAAAAATAAAGCAGAGACAGGTTCCGGTCAAGATGGTGCCAAGGTAAGCAGCCCATTTGGGGAGCTCTTGAGTCTGGTGTCCGGGAGGTCAAATGGAAGTGTTCTGGTAAGTGGAAAGGTCCATACAAGGGGTCTTCCTTGTCCAGGAGGGGGCCCTGCCCCATATCTGCTTTGTTTCAGGCCCCAGAGAGCTGGTTCCAGTTATCAGGGATTTCCTGCCAGCTGTGTGACCCTTGTGAGCCTTGCCACCAGCCAGTGCCTTCCCCCATCCACCCCCTGGCCTGGTGGCCGCCCCAGGAACAGGATGGCTATTGTGTAGAGCTCCCCAAGGCCTGGTCTAACCACCACTTAGCAGCTGTCCACTCATGGCCCCAACCTGGGAAAGCAGCGCCCATCTCCCATGGTCCCCCTCCCTCCACAGGGCTAGCAGCGATTCTGCCTGCAAGCTCTGGTCCCTCCCAGCAGCCAAGCAGGGCCCCAGAGCCCAACCCACAGCTGGTTTGAGTGCCTGCGGCTGAGTGCACCCAGCACCCGTGCCTGGGTCACCTCCAACTCCCGCGAGGTCGCATGCCTGGTCAGTGAGGCTCAGACCATGCCATTTCAAGGGTGCCTCAACTTATCAGAGTCCCAGCATCTCGCCAGCCACAAGGCGCGGCACCCGCGCTTCCCGCCCACCATTTCCCTTGCACAGCGGCTTCTGGCAGCCCCTGCATCTCCCAGCCCCTTTTTCTCCCAGCCCAGCAAACTGTGCCACACTGCCTCTGCCTGAGCTGCGGGAAGTCCATGTAGCCCTTCCCACGAACTCGCCCGGAGCCGCGGGAAAGCAGAGACTGAGACCAGGACTTTTAGAGCTTGCCTCCTGCAGGTGCAGCGCCTGGTGCTTGCAGGTACACTGTGCCCCAATTCTACCTTGCATGGGCGTCTGATTCACAGGTCAGGGCCTGACGGCCCGCCTGGAGCTGCCTCGCTCAGAGTTGCTGGCTGGGTTTTTGCAGGTCCACTGCTTGCTGCCTCGCTCAGACAACGGAGAGTCGCAGACAAGGTCCTTGCAGGCCCGGCCAGCAAGCAACCGGTCTCTGGGGCCTCAAATAGGTGCTACCTAGGTCTATCACAGCTCAGGGATCTTTGCTGTCCTGTATGCTCCTAGCCCACGCAGCAAGTGGATCAGTAGAGAGTACATTACCAGGCCCATAGGGCATCCTTGCCTCAAACCTCGCCTAGATCTGGACTACAGGGGATCAGCGGCCCAGTACTGGGAGCAACCCCAGCCCACCTGGGTCACATGACCTTAGACCCTAACAGCAACACCACCTGCCCATTGCCCCCCTATAGCCCTACCACTGTACTGGAGCTATCCACCAGTCAAATTGAGTTCCCCATAGCTGTCCCCAACAGTGCTTGCCATCTCTCACCACTGTTGACCACTGAGTCACCACGGTACTTGCGTTCACAGCAGCCTGACCTACCTCCATAGTAGACCACAGGCAGCCCTTGAAATTACCATCACCAATCACACAGTGCAAGTACGCAGGGCCTCTTGGTCTCCCAGAAATATGGCATCCACCTCTTCAAAATCATCATGTAAACAACAGCGTACCACATCACTCCCAACAAGTAAACAAGAAAGACAAACCACATCAGCAGAGCTACAGATGTTCATAGAGGAATCTGAAGTGGATCAGCCCCAAAAAGAAATTTTCAAAAGGCTGCTTGATGTAATACAGGAGATGAAGGAAGCTACACAGACTAAGGATGCAATGATAGAGGGGTTAAGTCCACAATGGAGGGAATGAAGTCTAGGCACCAAAGGGAAATACAGGAGCTAACAGATGAAGTAGCCAAAGCTGCACACAAAATCACCAACCTCACGAACAGACTAGAGGAGGCTGAGAAACATATCAGTGATCTTGAAGACAATCAGGCAGACCTCAGCAAACAAGAAAAACAATCAAACAAGATAATAAAAGAGGCGGAAGAAAACCTGAGATCAATGTCTGATGCTATGAAAAGGAACAACATCCGAATTATTGGCCTACCAGAACAAGGCAAAGCAAAGAAGTCAATGGCTTAATTAACACGGGAATTTCTGGAAGAAAATTTCCCCACCCTAATGAATGAGAAGCAGTCACTCATACAGGAAGCAGAGAGGACACCAAGTAGATTAAACCCCAGGAAGCGCTCACCAAGGCATAGAATAGTTAAACTATCCAACTTTGAGGAAAAAGAGAAAATCCTAAGAGCAGCAAGAGACAGGAAGACAGTCACAATACAAGGGCTCTCAGGTAAGAATATGCTCAGACCTATCAACAGAAACCATGAAGTGGAGGAGAGAATGGACTAATATCTTCCAAAAGCTGAAAGAAAACAATGCCTCCCCTAGAATCCTTTACTCTGCAAAATTATCTATTAAGATAGAAGGAGAGATAAGAGTTTTCCAGGACAAGGAAAAACTTAAAGAATACTCTGCAAGACACCCAACCCTGAGGAAGATCCTTGCCGACTCACTATGGCCAGAAGACCAATGTCCACCAAGCAAAAACAGGAGAACACCATATAGCCCAACTCCAACCAGAAGTCAATGAGCCGGCACCCATCATCAAGATAATATGGCCACAGAGAGAAAAGATGGCAATAAAGAAGCCCCCCACAAAGACACAGCACAGTGATAAGAAGGGTGATAGGAAAACACCCAAATCAGAAGGTACGAGATGTCAGCAATGAATCCACAGATCACGTTAATAATTCTAAATGTCAACGGCCTTAATTCATACGTTAAAATAAAAAGGCTTGCAGACTGGCTTGGAAAGGATAGCCTATCAATCTGTTGCCTGCAGGAAACTCATCTTACTCTCACAGACAAGAATAAACTAAGAATAAAAAACTGGAGGAAGATATATCAGGCAAGTGGCGACTCAAAAAAAGCAGGAGTTGTAATCCTAATCTCAGACAAAACTGCTCTCAAGGTTCAAACCATAAAAAGAGCTAAGGAGGGACACTTTATAATGCTCAAAGGATCACTTTACCAGAAACCTGTGAGCATAATACATATATATGCGCCAAATGAGAGACCCACGAAATTTGTCAAACAAATTATTCAGAAAATAAGAAAAGATAACACAGACTCAACAATTATAGTAGGGGACTTTAATACACCGCTTTCAGAGAAAGATAGATCATTTGTAAGGAAGCTCTGCAAAGAGACTATAGAGCTAAACACAATTAACTAGATCTGATAGACATATTTAGAGCTTTCCATCCAAATGCAAAAAAAATACACATTCTTTTCAAGCGTGCATGGCACATTTTTGAAAATAGACCACATCCTGGGACACAAGTCAAGCCTGAGTAAATTCAAACACATAGAGTTTATACAGACATCCTTCTCTGATAACCATGCCATAAAGCTGGAGATCAATAAAAGGACTGCCAGGAAAACGAGGGCAAACAATTGGAGGATGAATAATAATCTTCTGCGACATGAGTGGGTACTGATCCAGATTAGAGGGGAGATTAAAAAGTTTCTAGAAACAAATGAGAATACTTCATATCAAAACCTATGGCAAAAGCAGTCATCAAAGGTAGCTTGATTGCAATAGGAGCATATATGAAAAAGGCAGAGAGACTTAAGATGGATACACTCTCACAAAACCTCCAGCAATTAGAACAGAGCCAACAGAACAATCCCTCCAACAGCAAAAGAAAAGAAATAATAAAAATCAGGGCACAATTGAACCACTGGGAAGACAAAAGAACAATGCAGAAGATTAATGCAGCAAAAAGCTGGTTCTTTGAAAGGATAAACAGAATCCATAGACTGCTGGAGGTCAAGCACCTAAAGAAACTCATAGAAAAAGAAGAAATAGATAGGGTTATCAAGATGCTACCAACTAAAAAAGCTCCCAGACCAGATGGCTTCACTGGAGAATTCTACAAAGCATTCAGGGAAGAGCTGACACCGATCCTCCATAAAGTATTTCAGACAGTAGAAAAGGATGGCAAACTCCCAAACTCATTTTACGAAGCCAGTATAACTTTGATACCCTAACAGGGCAAGGTTCCCACAGGAATAAAGAAACTATAGACCGATATCTCTAATGAACATAGGTGCAAAAATCTTCAACAAGATATTGGCCAATAGAATACAAAAAAGTATATAAAACACATCATCCATCAGGATCAGGTAGGATTCATCCCAGGGATGCAGGGATGGTTTAACCTCTGAAAATCAACCAATATTATACACCACATTGATAAGGAAAAGTATAAGAACCACATGATAATATCTATAGATGCAGAAAAAACATTTGACAACATCCAGCACCCATTCCTAAATAAGACGCTCAGGTGGATAGGAATGGAAGGGCTGTTCCTCAAGTTAATACAAGCTATCTATGAAAAGCCAACAGCTAACATCATAGTCAATGGAGAAAAGACTAAATCAATCCCATTGGTAAAGGGTACTAGAAAAGGATGTCCCTTGTCCCCACTTCTATTCAATATGGTACTGGAGGTCCTAGCTAATAACATAAGACAATGGAAGGACATCAAAGGTATCCAACTGGGAGAGGAGGAGGTGAGATTATCGTTATTTTCAGGTGACATGATTCTGTACATTGAAAATCCCAAGAGCTCCACAACTGGAGTACTGACAGCGATAGAAGAATATGGAAGAGTGGCAGGATAAAAGATCAACAAACAGAATTTGATTGGTTTGCTGTATACATCAGACAGGACCATGGAAGAGGAGATCAGGAAGGCAGTACCATTCACAATACCCAAGACCAAACTGAAATATCTAGGGATATATCTAACCAAAAAAACACACCAAAAGACCTATACAAGGATAACTACAAGACCCTACTACAGGAAACCAAAGGCAACCTCCACAAATGGAGGAATATCCATGTTCATGGATCAGAAGACTCAATACAGTAAAGATGTCTATCCTACCTAGGGCACTTTATAAGTTTAATGCTATCCTGATTCAAATATCAACAATCTTCTTCAGAGAATTGGAAAAACTGACCACCAATTTCATACGGAGAGGGAAGAAGCCCAGAATTAGCAGAGAACGCCTCAAGAAGAAGGACATAGTCAGTTGGAGGGCTTGCTTTATCTGACGTTCACACCTACTACAAAACCACAGTGGTCAAAGCAGCATAGTACTGGCATAATGACAGATACACAGACCCATGGAAAAGAATAGAAAACCTAGATATAAAACCATCAGCATACAGACAACTGATCTTTGACAAGGGTCCCAAAAACATTGAGTGGGAGGGCGATGCCCTATTTAACAAGTGGTGCTGGAAACAATGGAAATCCACATGTAGAAAAATGAAACAGGTTGTCTACCTCACCCCATGCACAAGAACAAACTCAAGGTGGATCATGGACCTAGAAGTAAAACCCCAAACCATCAGGACCATTAGCGAAGGAATCGGGACAAACCTAAGAACCTTGGCCCAGGGAATACAAAGGCTAACTGTAATAGGGCAGGGTACACATGCAGGGGAATCTGAAATTGATAAATGGGATTTATTAAGGATAAAGCACCTGTGTGCATCAAAAGACTTTACCAAAAGGTTAACAAGGCAACCCACAGGCTGGGAGAGGATTTTTAGCCTCTCCCAGACAAAGGGCAACTGAAAAGAAGTTTCACTAAGGAGGCGACCCATATGGCCAATAAACACATGACAAAATGCTACCATCATTAGAAGGAATGCCTTGGCCATCAGAGAAATGCAAATCAAAACAACCATGAGATACCATCTAACATCTTTGAAGCTAACCCAAATCAGAAAATCAGAGAGCAACAAATGTTGGAAGGGATGTGGCGAGATAGGACCTCTCCTACATTGCTGGTGGTCCTGTAGATATGTATAGCCGCTATGGAAAGCGGTCTGGCGATATTTAAAGAAGATGGAAATTGAGCTACCTTATCACTCAGTCATCCCTCTACTGGGTGTATACCCAGAAGAGGTAAGAAATAAACCTCAACCAGTTGTATGCACTCCAATGTTTATTGCAGAGCAATTTACAATCACAAGGAGTTGGAACAAATTTACATTTCCATCGGTCGATGAGTGGATCAGTAAACTCTGGCACATGCACACAATGGAGTACTATACATCACTAAAAAGCACTGATGAGCACATGAAGCATATCTTTTCATGGGAAGAGTTGGAGGAAATTATGCTAAGCAAAGTCAGCCAATCACAAAAGGAGAAGTACAGCATAAGTCCCCTGAGGTAAGTGTAATCAGCACGGTAGGTATAGATGAGAAGCCACCTATATCATAACAATTGGGTTGAGATACAAGGAAGTGGAAAGAAGTTAGACCAAACCCAAGGAGGTACATGTTAGTCCAACACAGTAATGGGAAAAGGATGGAGGGGGGAAGGAGAAAAAGGGGAGTTGAAAGTGAAATGATAACAGAGGGAGCAGGGCATTAATCTACCCATGGGGAGAGTGCTGGTCTTGTCTCCACAGAACCTGGAAGGGGCATGCAGACCCTACCATGAAGCACCAACCTGTGAGGACAGCATGGTCACATGGAAGAATGCGTGAAAAGAGAGAGCTGCAGGGCTGGCCCCAACCAGAGCCAAACTGACCCCCTCCCAGGAAATGGGTTTGGCAGAGAGCAGGTTGGGGAGTCGGCCCAGCATGCCACACCTGCATGGAAGCAGGCCGGGAGGGAGGAAGAGAAAGAGAGTTGGACTGGGCCCCATGCTGGCACATGACGCACAGAGGATGACGTCCCTGCTGGAAGCAAATGGGACACAGACGGGACTGGGCAAATGACAATAGCACGTATCACGCTGTCCCCTTACTGGAGCAGACTGCGACAGAGGACATTTTTGGGTCACATGGTGGGGAAGCAGTGTGGTCTGAAACCCCCAAAATGGAGTGAATCAAGAAGGGAGCATACCTAGATAAACAATCTGGAGGAGAAAACAACTGGGTTGACTGTTTGGGGGGACAAGGGAGAGGGGAATGGGGTGGGAGGAAGGAAGTGGTGTTAACAAACTCAGGGACAAGGAACAACAGGTGATCCAAAATGGGCAGCGAGGAGGCTTTAAGAGGCCTGGTAGGGCTTGAGCAAGGGTAATGTAACCAAGAGGAAATGCTGAAACCCAAATGAAGGCTGAGCATGATAGTGCAACAAGAGGAAAGTAAAAGGAAATAGAGGAAAGAACTAGGTGACAAAGGGTATTTATAGAGGTCTAGATACTGGCATGTACATATGTAAATATATATAGGAAGGTGGGGAAATAGATCTATGTGCATATATTTATAGGTTTAGTATTAAGGCAACAGATGGACATTGG
>NW_022103915.1:39585640-39587617 GCF_000313985.2 Echinops telfairi
GTGGGGTGGAAAGGGGGAACTGATTACAAGAATCTACATATAGCCTCCTCCCTGGGGGATGGACAGCAAAGAATAGGGTGTGGGGAGACATCAGACAGTGTAACGTATGACAAAATAATAATTTATGAATTATGAAGGGTTCATGAGGGAGGGGGAGGGGGGACACAGGGGAAAAATTAGGAGCCAATATTAAGGGCTCAAGTAGAAGGCAAATATTTTGAGAATTATGTTGGCAATAAATGTACATATGTGCTTGACACAATGGATATCTATATAGATTGTGATAAGAATTGTATGAGCTCCCAATAAAATGATTTTAAAAAATCAATGGAAAATATAGATTTATCATATGTGAATTTCAGCTAGAATTTTGATTTATTTTAATGAAATTCTTACGGAGAAGTTAGAACAACCCTGGATGATATTATATGGTTAGGTAGGCTTAAGTTGTTAATTACATTAATATGAACTTGGAAAGAGATATGTATATAAAGATCTATTCTAAGAATCTCTCATTGACCCTGTTCTTTTTTAAGCTAATAATTTTGATGGTAGACTTGATGTTCAAATTAATGTTGATATGAATTTGAGAGCTAAGCCAGTATTTTTGAGACAGTGAATTGTTTATAAAAACCCCTGAGCAATTTTCTAAACTTAATATTAGGATGAAAACCGAACAGATGATATGTTGACCTATGGGTGAAAATTTCCTCTGTGTAGATTTTGTCATTTTTGGAAAAGAAATAAGCCACAGAATTTCTAATATTTTTGCTCAAAAATGATCATGTATTAAAAGTTAACTTTTTACCAGTAAACACAACTCAGCCAGGAAGATGTTCTTGTTTATTACATTAAAAAAAAATCAAATAGAAGTTAGATCCTGATTCTTCTGCCTGGATTTCAGAAAGAATTAAATCAATGAAGTATACCTTCTTCTATGCCTCTCTCACTCCTAACTTTCTCCGTACTTCTGCTGCAATAGCCTTGGGGAGAAGGATCCGTGAGGAGCTAGTTGGGCTCTGATCAACAGAACTTTGGGAATTCACCATAAGCGCCTGAACCCTTGGCACTAACTGGAACTGCTGCAGTTGCAAGCATCAGGAGATGCCTAAAGACTTATCCCTATTTCTGTGCGACACAGAATAACAAGCAGAGGGACATTTTAAGAGGACCTATTGCTCAGATGGAGTGATTAAAGTTACGTGACAAAGGCCAACCATCTAGAGAAGAAGGCCCCTGGACTTTGAACCTGTTCTACTCTTTGAACAGAGATGGGGGGTAATGGATGGGCCTGTACTCCTAACAAGTGGGATTCTTTGATTTTATGAATGCCAGTGCTAAAGAATGCTTCAATCAGCTGAGTCAGGCCATGCGCTGTCTTCTGAGCCAGCAAGGACCCATATCTAGAAACCTGAAAACAGAAGTCCTTGACAGTGATAATGTACAAGTTCCTATGAAATGCAGGGGACTGAAAGGCCTTGAGGAGGAGGGGGAGGAGGCCTTTGAATATCTCTTTGGATATCCAAACTTTCTGGGCTTTCAACTTGTCATTTAAATTGTCCACTCTCTGGTTAAGAGGTTGGACTCCAGTGTCAGAAATATCTGAGTTTTAGTGCTAGCTCTGCCATTTGATTTTGAAACGTTGCACAAGGTAGTTTCCTTCTCTGTGCCACAGTTTCCTCATTTGTGAAATGTGGAAATAATGATGGTATATCTACTGTTGAATCCCCAGAAGACCACTAAAATAACCTGTTTGTCAAGCAGAGCTCAGTTTCTTAGACTTGTTGCAATAAAGGAGAAAACCAACTTGAAGTCTTTGTAGAGTCTCAGAAGGAGGAAGTCAAGGAGAGTAATAACCTGGGTTGAGGCCTAAATTACATGATTTTAAGGAGGGCATTCCACGGCACACGAGGTTGGGATTTGGAAGTTTGTGGACATAGCTTTGGATTGGTGGGCACTGTAACACAAGGGTCTTTT
>NW_022103915.1:39591675-39593859 GCF_000313985.2 Echinops telfairi
TCCTCAAGGCCTGATGAGGGGGGCTCTCTTTTGACACTTATTATTCCACTTGCTAGCTATGATCCTTATGTGCATGTAGATATTATTTCTCCTGTTATATTAGAAGAGCATGCTTTTTCTCTGGTATAACTCTATACTCACCCCCAGAGTGCTTAGCCTAGAGTCTTGCCTATGGAGTGATTATGTAAATGTTTGTTGATTTAATAAGTGTCACAAATTGTTGACCAAACATACATTTTAAAACCTTAGATGAGAACTGGAGCATAAGGCAAATGCTGGGCCATTTTTCATATTGTAGGTGAATCTAATGCTCAGAGCAAGCTGTGACAGTGACCAGAAGATGGTGGTTGTTTATACCAAGGTGACAATATGGCAGTGGGCATGAGTGCAAAAGAGCGGCCAGGCAGTGCCATGCCGTGGCTGACGCGGTAGTGAGAGGGTTCACAGACCTAGAAGTGAAGAACAGCTATTTGGGCAAAATAGACCATTTCAAACATGAATCACTAGATATCGTTTGTGGGAAAACATGTAAGAGGAAAAACTAGCGAGAAAATTTAGGAAGCTAGCCTCTTTCCTGTGGGTCATGGTCAGTGCCTGTTGGGTTACCACATTTATTAGCATTTCCCCTCCTGGGACCTATCCGGTTCTACATTATTTTTGAAGTTAACTGTGTAAATAGAGACCTAATTATTTACGTTAAAAACAGATTATGTTAATTTAATATTTATTAAAGCTCCCAGACATTATGTAACATTGTAATGAAGAACATGCCATACTGTTTTATATTAATAGTTACCGTTTTACAAATATGGTGTTTTATTATATGTCAACTCATATAATCCTCACAATCACTCTAAGAGGTAAATATTTTAATCTTCATTTCCCTTGAAGGAAACTGAAATCTAGGAGGTAAGTAATTTACCCAAAGTCCTTTAGTTACCAAATGATGGGGCTAACATTTCAACAAAAGTCTGCTTTACTTAAAAGTCACATTTTAAACTATCTGGTTAATAGAAACACACACACATCTTTTGATGTGTTGCATTAAGTAAATCCTTTGCAGAAGACCTCTTTAGAGTATTGAAGAGTGAGGATGTTACTTTGAGGACTAAAGTATGCCTGACCCAAACCATGGTAGTCTCCATTGCATCATATGCTTATAAAGTTGGACATTGAATAAGGAAGACCACAGAAGAATAGATGCTTTTGAATTGTGCGGGAGAAGAACATTGAAAGTACTATGAACCATTAAAAGTACAAACTGATCTGTATTGGAAGGAGTAGGGCCAGAATGCTCCTTAGAGGCAAAGATGGTAAGACTTTACATACTTACATACTTTGGGCATATTGTCAGGAGAGACCAGTCCCTGGAGAAGGACATCATGTTTGGTAAAGTGGAGGGGTGGAATCAAAGAGGAAGGCTCTTGAAGAGATGGATTGACCCAGTGGCTGCATGATTGGGCTCAGGCAGAAGAACAATTGTGAGATGGCACAGGACTATGCAGTGCTTCATTTTATCATGCACTGGGTTGCTATGGGTTGATGCCGGCTTATTTGCACCTTAAAGCAACATCAACCCCCCCACCCCCACATACATATTACATGTATTTTAATCATATATATATGTGTGTATATATATAATTTTTTTTCATTAAGCTGATGGCTGAAAGTGTGTGGTATTTAAACAAAATCTCAAAACTCTCAGCTACTGAGTCAATTCTGACTCATAGCAACCACATAGGACAGAGTCGAAGTGCCTCTGTGAGTTTACAAGGGTGTACATCTTCATATCTTTGGGAGAGTGGTGCTTACACATTGGACTGCTGACCACTCACTCAGAAATTTGAAATCACCGGTCAATCCATGGGAGAATGATGACGTTTTTTACTCCAGTAAATGTTTATAGTGGGTGTATAGGGGGCTTCAAATAGTTCATGAAAAAATGTCTATTAGCTTTTAGTTCCATTTTATATAAACTTTTTGAAGCCCCTAGTGTACACACACACACACACACACACACACACATGTATACATGCACCACATATACATGCACATACACATGAGGGTAAGTAAAAAATAATATTGCTCCCATGGTTTCAGATCATAGACATGCATAAATCCAATTAATTACACTTATACAATTTTAAGTATATATAGAGATTTCTCATATACTAATACAGAATT
>NW_022103915.1:39593959-39600467 GCF_000313985.2 Echinops telfairi
GCATATAATCACATAGCATACAATTCAATAGTTCAATCATATCAAGAAGAGTTGTACAATCACCACCACAATCTGTTTTAGAACATTTTTCTCATTCTTGTACTCATTTTTAGCTCCACATTTCTTCCTAACTTCCCCTGCTATGCCCCCAAGGAATAATTAATTCAGTTACTGCGTTAGACAGGGTTCTTTCAAGAAACAAACCAGGACACTTATGATTTTATATATAGATATAGATATATATCTATATGTATCTATCTATCTATCTATCTATCTATCTATCTATCTATCTATCTATCTATAACATGAAGTAATAAACAGCTAATTAGTCCACAGAGCAGTACAGAGGGCTCAGTTCAACTCACTTGCATGAGACAGTTAATATACTGGCAGTCCTTCAACTCATGAGGGCTGCTGGGTCCAAGTTAAGGAAGCAGACAACTGAGTTTTCTGTAGAGCAATACAGGCAATCCAGCCACAAGCAGCAAACAGCAGGGTGGTTCACCAACAGTCAGCCAAATGACAGGCTCCAACAGTCCCCAGCTCAAGTGATGTGTACACCAGCAGTGTGGCAAAGCAGGTCTCAAAGGAGCCTCAAGCTCTAGCAACACAGTCCACAGGTTGGGTGTCCCACAGGTAATGTAACTCTCAAGTTGAGGCAGAGAACTGGCTAAGGTGGCCACACACTGGTCCAATCATCAGAGAGCAAGAGACAGAAAGGTGAGGCTCACCAAGCCATTTATCTCTTTGTCCTTCAATTAAACTGCAACCTTATTAATCCCATATGTGTTTATTGGCCAGGTTGGAATAATAGACCTACCTGTACTGTCTCTATAGATTTACCCATGCTGGATTTCATATACAGAAAAACATTAATTAAAAAACAAACAACAATAACAAAGTAAAACATAAAAACCCTCAATTGAAAAGAAAGCAGAAAATATTAAAAATGACAACAGATTTAAATAGATCATAAGGAAGATCAAGTGATAGGATGCTAAATTTTAGCCTAATTGCACCTGCAACAATCCATTTTCTTATGCATTCTGCATGCTAGCAAATCTATTCACATCCCTGCTTTCAGGAGCCTCTCTAGGTGGTTTGACCCAGGCCACACTCAATGGTCAGAGAGAACTAACTCACCAGTGACTTCATCCATGTATATTTCCCTTTCACTTAAAATTTGTTTTCTTTAAGTCAAATTTGTCCAAAGGCATTTAGGTTATAGCTATGCTTTATCTACCTTCTCACATACGCAGACAAGGGGAGCTTCACAAAGCTCATGGAAAATTGGTATTAGAAGATGACGGAAAAGTTCCATGAACTTTATTGAAGCCTCTCCTGTTATAGTTATAAGAAATGGAGCTTTGTTAATAAATGGAGGGTAACAGAATATATAGCCAAATATTAGAAAAAACTCAAAATGGATTACTTAGTTTATTTACATAAGCCAACAAATACCAAGTAAACATAGGCTTTTGAATCCTTGAATGGGGTCTAGTTTCTATGTATCTGTGTTCATTTACTCGTCTTTTATGTGATATTTTCCAACCAAGATGCCAAGTATAGCCAATACGTTCCATTAACAATGATCGAGACTGAGACTTTGAAAACTATCCATCGATGTTGCATTGAACGTTTAAAAGATAACATATCTTGAAAAGTAGTTCTTCATTCTCTAGAATCAGAATACCTTCCTGCGGTCACTCGCACCACCCCTTTCTTCTCCCAACTCCATGGGGACTCTTACAAAGAAACACCAATGTTGACTGGTGTTTGCTTTGTTTTGCAGATACTTCCCACATTTCCTTCCCTCCCCCCACCCCCCTTTTAACAGTTGTGAAGGAGAGGTCTATGTCTGGGGAGGCGTGGCTGCTGATACCTGGGACACGTCCCTCCCAGCCCTTGCTGAGTTCTTCTGCTTGATCTCCCAGGTCCTTTCTCCTGAGCAGTGTGTTTGCACCATCACTTGTGTTTGTGGGGTTGTAGAACCCCTATTTTCCTAGAGCCCTTGTTTTCTCTGGATTGTCCATTTTGTAGAATTTGACCACTGGGTGAGTGCTTCGAGGCCATGTGGCGGTCGTTTTCATTTGCTCCTTCGGAAACGGATACCCAGGCCGATGGGTTTCAGAAATGTGGCCTAGGGGGTTGTTCGAAATGTAAATTCCTGCTGCACAACCCCCGTCTCCCCCTTTTCCACCTACTTTGGAAGGGAAGCGCAGAATTTTCACAAGTCCTGCAAGTGATTTTGATTCCTGCCACAGCCTGAGAAATACTGGGCCATGTCATTTGTCCAACGTGGCACACAAACCCAGTTTAAGCTCCTTTTGACTCTGCCCCTTTGCTCCCACTCCTTGTGGAGCTTACACGAATTGTATTTCTTTCTTGTGTTCTTCTGGAAGGCCTGGGTGGATTCTTTTAGTTTTAATGAGGTCTAGTCTAATTACCCACCCCTGTCCCCCACCATCTTTCTCAGGAGCTACTACTGAATTGTATTAATTTCATGCCTGCAGATGCTAACAATTTCTTTAACGTTTTCCTGTGGCCACGAACCCTGACCCAGAGCAGAAAGGTACTGTTCTGGTTCATAGCTTCTTCTCTGCTTTTCAGGCAAAGTTCACCACGGAGTGGAGGCATTTTCTCTCACTTTTCTGAGTAGACAAGCAAGGCAGATGCCCTTTCAAAAGCAATTTTCATTTCCTAGCGACCGTTTTCATTCTCCTCTGACAAAACCACACATCAGGATTACCCCTTTCAACTCTCTTCTCAAAGCGCCCGCCTTGGTGTTGCTCCTGGCACCCTGCGTGGAAGGTATCAAGCTGTCAGAACCTTCTTTGATGGTTCTTACTTTGCCTCAGCAGCTGCCAGGCAAGACAGGCCCTGGTCTGACCCTCCTGCACTGTTCTTCAGGGATGCTGTCCCTGTGGCTGAGCCGCCAAGGGCCTTCCCCTGGAGTGCATCTCCCCTCTCCCGCCCGTATTTCCCTCCGGCTTCCCTTCTCAGGCTAGATGCCTGTCCTGGTCACAGGATGCTGGCAAGCAGTTGTGTGTTTTATGGCTTCTGTTTCCATGAAAGAAATCTGCACAAGGGCTGAAAGTCACTTTCGGTTCAACTGCCCTCTTGCTGGATGTAAAGCTTAACTGGCTCCAGGGAAACCATCCTTTCGTCCTCCTTTTGGGGGAGTGGGGGGTGGGGCGAGGGCTATCTGGACCCTCTTCAGGTGCTTTGACCTAGACCACGCGCACTCTGGCTTGCTCCGGGGAGGCTGGAGGTTCAGAGGTTGGATGCTGGGGTGAGGTGTACTCAGGCCAGAAGGTCCTGAACCAACAATCATGCCCACTCTGAATGGGTTCTGGTGACCAGGAGCTGACCTGGTTGCTCAAGGACTCCTCTGGATGAGACGGACTCCAGGAATTGACCAGAAGCAGACAAACCTCATTAAGAAATGGGTGAGGATTTCTGAACATCTCTCCTTGGTACTTTGATCCAAGACATTTGTCTACTTGTTTTCAATACTGAACACTGTGAATACTCATAATTACTTGGTGCTTCTGGACTTAGGTTTAAATGAACCTAGCACTGCATGGTGACCCTGTTATGTATAAAGAATGACAGAGTTAATTATATTTATGAAGTGTGTACTATCGACCCTCTTGCGAAGCTCTTTGTAGACATTGCTGTCAATTCTTCTATCCACCCTGTAAGGTAGGGCTGTTCAGCCTCAGTAACATGTGAGAAAATAGAGAGCCAACCTAAGCACTTGGGTCAAAGTAAAATCCTAAATGAGAAAATTCACTGCAGTGTTGTGTGTGTGTGGGTGTATGTATGTGATAGTGGTTAAGCCCATTGCTTCTCAAGACCAGCTGCAGAGTTCCAATGCTAGCACTTGCACTTGACATCGCATGACATTAACCTCTAGGTACATCAATTTCCCCATCTGCAAAGTGGGCATAATAATGGTATCTACTTCCTAAGTTTGATCTACAGGGCTAGAATCAGTATCCAGCAAACACTCCAAACAGTACCTGGCATAAAATAATCACGCTAAGCACACTTGCTATTAAGGAAATGCGAGGCTGAAAAATAAGCACTGTTTCACATTATTTGCCAAATGAGCTAATCCTTTAGAGCAGTTTTTCCAAATGTCTAATATTCATTTTCTGGCTTTCTCTAGGACTTGGTAATAAAACAATCCAGTGCTTAGTGAAAAAGTCCAAGAGGGGATATGTAATTTTTACTTAGAACAAATAAACCATTTATCACTACTCTCTCCCCCTGTACTGTCTCCCACCCCTTTCTGAGTGCTCTCTGGGCACCCCACACCTTTGTAACTCATGTGGCTGCAAATCACACAGCAGCCTGTGCAGAATCCCATTTGCAATACAAAGAGACTGCCAGGAAGGAAAAGGCTTAATTAGTAAGAGATGTTCAAGGTAAAGCCTTTACAAAATAGCTAACTGTGCTATGTTAAAGAAAGAAATATGATGAAAGCCACCATTACAGGGGCCAGGATGATGCATGTATTTCCTCAGCCTTTGCCCCAATTCCAATTTCAGGAATAGTTCAAAGCTGAGATTTCTGACTCAGAAGCCACAGAGCAATGGGAGAAGCATGGTGTTTAGGCCTTCAGATCTAAACACCCTGGGCAATTAACATGCCAATTCGGAGGATGTGAAGTTGGAAGAAACAGGGCTCTGTCTCCCGAAGGCATGAGTGAGACTAGACATGTAAACAATCCGTCACAAATACAGTGAGCTTGTCCTCTCTAAGTCTATCCTGGAGATAAAGCATGGTAAGCACGCTGAAGGGGAAAAGGTACACAAAAACCTGATAAGTGAATCCGGACGGTATAGCATGAGCCAAACAAAACCGGAACTTGACCAGGTTGCCAGGTACCAAGGAAGGAGAGTATGAGCAAAGGGATCGGAAGTCTTAGTTGTGATCCTGCAGTTATTTTTATTGATTGGAGGAAAGTCTCTACAGCAATGGGCTGTAGGTTTTCAAGGTCTAACGTTATTCTTAATATACACTAAGTCCTTGTAAGCAAGAAAGTAGTAAAACATATCACAAATTTTAAATTTTGGATTCAAAACTAATTGGAAAGGAAGCATACTAGACAAACCAGTTGGGAGACTATTTCAGGAAGGGCAGGGGTGATGGTGACTAGGGCTCTAGTATTGGATGTGGGGTGGAGAGAAATAGGAGATATGAGATTGGAGAGCTATTAGGGTATGAAATCTCTTGGCTTGGGTGATTGTTGGGTCAGAAATGGTAAGAGTGAATTTTAACTCCCAGGTCTGGCTGGTCAAATTATGGGAGTGGGGGGTTGCCATTATTTGAACTTGGAAATCTAAGCAGAGAAGTAAATTTGAGAGAAAATAATGATTTTAGTTTTAGACCTTTCAGTTGGGATATCCAAGGAAGAACTATTTAGAAGGCAGTTGGATGAATGGGCAGGGGCTTAGAAAAGAGATCAAGGCTACAGGGAACTATGTGGGAACTATCAACAATATTGAGGTTACCTAACAGGAAAAGTGGACACTGTAGGAGAGGTTTAGGGCAGAACCCACAGGGACACCATGAGGGAGGATGGGATAACAAGTGTGCACTTCAGTATAAATAGGCTATTGACACTCTTCTGACTTATTCTTCTTTTGAAAAGAGATCTTAAACCCGAATGAAGGCTGAACATGATAGTGGGACAAGAGGAAAGTAAAAGGAAATAGAGGAAATAACTAGGAGGCAAAGGGCATTTATAGAGATCTAAATACAGTCATGTACATATGTAAATATATTTATATATAATGATAGGGAAATAGATATATGTACATATATTTATATGTTAAGTATCAAGGTAGCAGATGGACACTGGGCCTCTACTCAAGTACTCCCTCAACCAAGAATACTTTGTTCTAGTACCCTGTCATGCTCACCTTCCCAACACGATCACTGAAGACAAAGTGGGTGCATAAGCAAATGTGGTGGAGAAAGCCGATGATGCCTGGCTATCAAAAGATGTAGCATCTGGGGTCTTAACGGCTTGAAGATAAATAAGCAGCCATCTAGCTGAGAAGCAACAAACCCCACATGGAAAAAGCACATCAGCCTGTGAGATCATTAGGTGTCCTTGGGATCAGATATCAGGCATCAAAGACCCAGAGCAAAAAAATCAAATCATTTTGAATGAGGGGGAGTGTGGAGTGGAGACCTAAAACCCATCTGTAGACAATTGGACATCCCCTTACAGAAGGGTCACAAGGAAGAGACAAGCCAGTCAGGGTGCAGTATAACACCGATGAAGCATACAACTTTCTTCTAGTACTTTAATGCTTCTTCCCTCCCACTATCACGATCTCAATTCTACCTTACAAATCTGGCTAGACCAGAGCATGTACACGGGTACAGATAAGAGCTGGAAACACAGGGAATCCAGGACAAATAAACCCCTCAGGACCAATACTGAGAGTGGTGATACCAGGTGGGTGGAGAAAAGGGGAACAGATCACAA
>NW_022103915.1:39601104-39602767 GCF_000313985.2 Echinops telfairi
ACTTGCTGATGAAGGTCAAGGATTGTAGCCTGCAGAATGGATTACAACTCAATGTAAATAAAACCAAAAACCCCACAACTAGACCATCATGATAAATGGAGAAAAGGTTGAAATTGTCAAGGATTTTGTCTTGCTTGGATTCACGTTCACGATCAGTGCTCATGGAAGCAGCATTCAAGAGATCGAAAAACATGTTGCTTTATGTAAATCTGCTGCACGAGACTTCTTTAGAGTATTGAATAGCAAGGATCTTACTTTGAGGACCAGGATCTGCCTGACCTAAACCATGGTATTCTCCTTTGCCTCCTGTGCATGTGAAAGTTGGACATTGAATCAGGAAGACTGAAGAAGAACGAATGCATTTGAATTCTGTTGCTAGAGAAAAATATTGTCCAAGTATCATGGACTGCTAAAAGAACGAACTGATCTGTATTAGAAGAAGTAAGGCAAGAGTGCTCTGTAGAGGCAAGGATGGAAAGACTTGATCTTACATAAATTGGACATATTGTCAGGAGAGACCTGTCCCTGAAGGATATCAGGTTTGGTAAAGTGCAAAGGCATGGAAAAAGAGGAAGATGATGGGTGAGATAGATTGACACAGTGGCTGCATCAACAGGCTCAGGCATAGGAAGTAGGACTGTGCAGTGTTTCCTTCTTCTGTGCACAGGGCCGCTATGGGTTACAGCCTACTCGATGGCACCTAACAATAACAACAGTGATAAACCTATTTTCTAGTTAGTGGACACTTTCTTTTTATATAAATGGATTTTTAATTGTGATTTAGATTTACATTTCAGACCATCTACTCTGCATTCAACAGTTTGTACCATGCATCATCCCCATCCTGGCCCCTGTATTTTATGCCACTCCGCCCCGCCCCCTTATTACTCTTATTGTTCTCTAGCCTCCATTTTAGCTATGTCAATACCTGTCAACTTCCTAGTCTGTTGCTACATCTTCCATTGGGGACTATATTGATATCTCCATTTTACAGAATGGACCACAGGTTTCAAGAAAGTTTAAATGCCTTACTTTCTGTTTCTCTGGAATTGGTTGACAAGCATTATTACTCTAAAGCACCTTGAAGATTCTTAGCAACAATAATCTTTCTCAAGTACCTTGAAGTTTGGGGAATGTCCTCCTCTTACCAGTACTCCCCATGGTCTTGGAGCCCACCCAGATGGGTGACCTGCGCTTTGATACCTACCATCTTAATTCTAATCATGCACATGGTCCTACTAGGAATCTCTTGTCCTTGGATTCTCTCATCACTAACCTGGGTTACTTGGGCAGATTTGATATCTCAATATCAATGGCTTCCTAGTCTTCTTTTTAGATTTCTGCTCAGTTTCAGTATGCAAAAACCTGATGTTTCCTCCAAACTTGGAGCCCTAACTTATTAGATATATCTAATTCTGGGCTCTAATACCTCCCATTCTGCCTGATTGAATCACTGATGGGAATTTTTTGCTCAAGCGCTAGACCACAGGTTCACAACACGTGATCCTTTGGATCAACAGCATGACCATCACCTTAAACTTGATACAAATTCAAATTCTCAGACCCAAGCCAAGGCTACAAGCTAGAAAAGGAATACCAACAATTTGGCATTTCTGTTTTGTGTAGTTACAAATTAATTATTCAGAGGCCAAGATTTGTTTAA
>NW_022103915.1:39604423-39645008 GCF_000313985.2 Echinops telfairi
CCGCATGGAAACAAATTTCCAGTCAATTGACTGATCATTCTCCTTCAACTTCTAACTTGTACTCACTGCTCACAACCCAGTTCAAGTGTATTTCCGGGAAGTCAATCATTAGTCATTCTTTGTCCTTAGACTGGGCAAGGACCATGCCTTTTCTTGACAAGGTTCTATGCCACTAGGTGGTTAGCACTTTGAGATAAGGGACTGGTCTGATCTGTTCTTCTTTGATTCTCCAGCACTGAATACAAAGTGCTGTGTGTACAATGTCATTGAAAGATGTTCAACCTCAGAGTTTGTTCAAATGAGCAAAACGGATAGAAACAGACCCTCCTTATTGAAGGAGTTGGTGGGCTCAGTGGGTGAGAGCTTCTGTTTCCAGAATAGCACACACATCTCAGTAGGTGCACAGGACGATCCACTGGATAATGAGAAAGAAACATTAGAGTTGTTAGGACTAGAACTATTGTGCATACCTTCACTAAAATTTCTATTTTTGAGTATGCATTCCACAGATACAATTATTATTACAGTTATCCACCATTAGTCTGTCAATTTGTCATACTGTAGTGGCTTGCATGTTACTATGATACTCAAATCTGTACCACTGCTATTTCAGATAGAGGCAAGTCCCGGATTTAATGAAGAGATTCCATTCTGGTGATTCGGTCTTCAGTCAATCCTAATATGTACTGAATATACTGTTGCAGTGTGAAATTTGCTGATGGCTATTCTCATGCCCGCCCCTGAAGACAAATAAGTAAAGATTGGGTTTATAAGGATACTGATCATGAAAGGCAGTTACCATGAAAAAAAAAAAAAAGAGGTATTGACTCATGGCATAGTCATGCATATTCTTATGGTGTGGCTTCATGTCCCATATTTCATTTTTGGGGTGGGGGGTAGGTGATGATAATACATCAGAGAAAACTATTATCGAGGCCAAGATCGTATGTGCAATTCCTGTGTGGGTCTGTAATTGACTATTTCAATACTTGTTCCGTGACCTTCTTTCATGTAATTGTCAGCTTTGGGAATTGACCATTGGCCCCAAACCCCGATTCTCTCATTTCTGTACTTACCGCACTCTGTATGGCTTTAGACAGAGAGGAATTTGGCCTCACCGGCAATTTATTGGTTTTATCTTATGGGACACAGGTGGCTCGCTATCTTTTATAAAACCAGCACATGGCTGACAACTAATTAATGATGATGATAGTAATAATATAGTGACAATTGAACTACATACCTTCTGTTAGGACTGTATTCTGTAGGGACTGCTGTCTTCCTTTGTCTGGCTCAATGTCTCTGTGCTCATACTTGAAAGATGATTGTGCATATCTCAGAGCTGCGCATCCAGGCAAACCAGCTGACCCGATCTATTGATATGGGTGGGTGACTGGAAATACATGATCCATAGGAAGACATGAGGGAGACAGGGGAACATGAGAGATCTGGAGGGAATATGACATCAGAAATACTGGCTAGTGTTTTTACATTGCTGTTGTTGTTAGATGCCCTAGAATTCGCTCTGACTCATGGACAGCTTAAGCAAAGCAGAACCAAACATTACCTGATCCTGTGTTTTCTTCCTAATAGTCCATGGTTACGTCAATCCATCTCATTTTCATTAGCCCTCTACTTGTCACGGCACAATTATCTGACTGTCCAAACATGATTTCCCCACCCTTAAAGGTAATCACTCACTCATTCACTGCCATCAAGGGACCCTCTAAGACAGGATAGAACTGCCCCTGCTGATTTCTGAGACTGTACCTCTTTACAGAAGTCGAAAGCCCCATCTTTCTCCCACCTAAAAGTAGTACTGTTCTTATTTTACAAATGAGAAAACTGAATCCCAGAGAGGTTTTACTTAACCTGTCCAAGATTATATACTTAGCAAGTCGGGGAGAAGTGATTCAGATTCAGGTCTCAGTGACTAAAATCCAGGCTGAGAGGCATGTAATCCCAACCTCACCAAAAAACGACAAAATGAGCCTACTGCCATCAGGTCAGTTCTGACTCAAAGAGATGCCATATAGGGTTTCTGAGGCTGTAAATCTTTACAGGAGTTGTATAGCCTCATCTTTCTCCCACAGGGCCACTGGTGGGTTTGAACCTCTGAGCTGTGGTTAACAGTCCAATAGTTACCTGACGGTGCCATGAAGGTGACTCACAGGATAGTACATTTTGAAGTTTTGCTTGTTTATATAAGACCTGGACAGAGATTTTCAGGCCTGTCTTCCGTTCTGGAATCAGAAATATTAGTTGCCCTATCTCCTGGGACTATTGAGGAGTTAAAGGTTGGCTTTGGCCTCGTAGGATTTGTTAGGAAAAGCTTTCAGCAGTGACACCTATTCACAGAGGAACAGCAGCCTGGACACTCAGAAATATTGAGCGTGGCTCTCTTGGTATTTTTGAGATTGTAACATATGGCATTTTGTGTGCATTTATGTTTCTCCTGGGGAAATAAAATTTGTCTATTGTTCCCCGTGCAGCAAAGTCTGTCTCTGTGTACCCCTGTCCCCATTGAGAAAGGTTAAAACGTTTCTCTGGTCCCGGCTTCTCTCTTCAGGATGTGTCCACTTTGATGGGAGGCAGGTATCCAAGAGTGTCTGCTCCGATCCCAGCAGGAATTTGAGGACCTTTCCATCGGCCAGCTCATCCCTTTAAGCAATGAAGTAACCTTTTAATAATTAAAGGGAACCCCCCAAAGCTACTAATAACCTCCCTCCCTCTCCCTTTCCCTCCTACACTGGTTCTAGTACATTTGGTTACCACTACTGGGGGATAAATTAGAAAACAAAATCTCCGGGGTGACCAGGCAAGACTTATTAATCATATAACCCTAGCAGACGACATCGCCCTAATACAAATGTTTGTGCTTCTGTCCCCGGCACTCGTCTGATCACTGCCAGAGAGTGACAGATTTTAAAGACACATTAAGTATTAATCAGGCTTGAAAGATGCAGCCACACCGCAGCATACAAACGAGCAGGCGTTTCCCGCCTGCTCTCTGCACTGACAGCATCTATGCCCATGTGTTATTGACACTGTTCTTTTTTCCTTCAGAAAACACCGCTTTCAATGTGCTACCCATTTAAGATGCCCATTAACTAGTGGGTTGACCTTGAGCCTATGACACAGCTGCGACTAGATTCTACCTTGTGCCCCAGGTCACTGTGGCCAGCCTACCTTCCTAATCTTCGCTTTTCTCTCTCTGCTCCCCACCCAGGATGGGAGCAAATGCTCATTCTGGGAATCTGAGAGCGCTCCAGGATGTTGGGAAAGAGGAGACGGCATGACATCAGCTTTTTCAGGCTGGCCCTGGAAGGAGAGGGAGACAAGTACCAGATGGGAAATAGAAGTGGTCCCAAGGGTCTGGGTTGGGTTGGAGAGTTGGGTAAGGTTGGCAAAGACAAGCAATTAAGAAAGAAGCGTGCGCGCTCCCGAGGAAAGCCTGCAGTTGGCCGAGAAGGCTCCTCAAAGCAGAATGGCAAGACTTGCTGGCTTATGCGCTCCGGGAAATGCATTCTACAGCGCTCCTGCTGCAGCTGGCAGTGATTGTCAAAGTGATACTGACTCACGGAGATGTCACGTGACCTCACACGTGCTGAGGAGCCCTGGCAGTGTAGTGGTTAGGCACTGGGCTGCGATCTGAAAGGTCAGCAGCCCCAAACCACCAGTCACTTCTCAGGAGAAAGCCAGGGCTTTCCACTTCTGTAAGCAGTCTTGGGAACTCATGCAGTTCCACCCTGTCTTTGTCGAGTCTTTATGAGTCAGCACCGACTCGATTGCAGTGAGTTTTGAGTCTGAGACTATGGGCTAGGAAGGACTTCTCCATAGGGATCTGAAGGCAGGCCTGTTACCCAAAAAGCCTCTGGGTAGGTTCAAACTGCTACCCTTTTGGTCAGTAGCTGAGCCCTGAATTGTTTGTTCCACCCAGGGGCTCAAAGCCCATTGCAAAGGGAATTAAATTGGGGGTTATAGGATTCTCAGGTAGACACTTCCAGGATCACAGGCTCAGCAGTGCTCTGGAAGATGCAGGCAAAGATCTGAGCTCCTGGGAATTGCTCAGTGCTTACCCACCTCAGAGGTACCCCAGAGACGTCAGAGCTATTCAGAATTTCTGGGTAGTCATGCTAAAGAAAACAGACAGGGTTACCAAAAGGGAAAGGTGGGACGGAAGCTCATTCAGTGTTTTCCAAGGGCTCACCCAGATGGTGTCAGTTTTTTTGGTTTTATGGTTTCAGAAACATGGGTTTGTCTGTTTATTCTGAGATGTCCAGGTTAAAGGGACTGACTCACATTAACTAAACTCATGTGAGACTGATGAATAAGTGGAAATGCCCAGCAACTTATTTATAATGAGCAGAGACAATGCGTAGGGTAGAGTAGGTTATATTTGTGTGTTTGTAAACATGACATTTGCTGGATGCTACTTTTATGTGTGTGTCTTCATAGGCAAATCTACCGGTAATCATTTAAAAGTTGCTTTCTAAAATGTTGTTTTTTAAGTACAATCATATGAAAAGGACACATTATCCCCTGGCCACTGCTGAAAACATATCAAACAATTCTTGCTGCTTGGTCTCCATTTTTTTCTAGACTCTTTGAAGACCACTGCCTCTCATTTCATTTTCACACAGGTAATTCGGTTACAAGTTGTTTCTTGAAGATTTAAGTTTCTCCACTCAGGGGTTTCTTGGGGAAAAGGAGACACCTGCAGGTGAGATACTAGGTGGGAGGATTCAGGAGATAATCAATGATCTCTTGGAGTCCCTGTGCTAATGCACTCAACTGTTAATCTAAAGTTTGGTGGTATATGGTGATTCAGATCTACCCAGAGATGCCTTGGAAGAAAAGTCTAGCAAATTACTGAAAAAACCAGTTACCGAAAACCCTACTGAGCACAATTCTATTGTGACGCATATGGGGTCCCCATGTCTCAGAGACAACTTGGCTGTAACTGGTGGGAGTTGGGGGAAGGGATCTTACTTTTGCCAAGCAAGCAAGCAGCCAACCAACCCAGCCATTCATACTCCCAACAGTCTCTCCTTTCCGTATCTCACTGCCCTCAAGTTGATGCCAACTCATAGCGACCCTATAGGACGGGGAGGAGTGTCCGTGTGCGTTTCTGCAACTGTAGCTATTAATGGGAGGAGAAATCCTCATCTCTCTACCGCAGAGCAGCTGGCGGTTTCAAGCCACTGACCTGAAGTTAGCAGCCCAATATATCACCACTGTACCTGGTACCAGGGCATTGTAGAATCAGAAACCTTTGGAGCTGGAAGAGGCTTTCGAGAGAACCTAGGCAAGTGGTTCTCAACCTTCCGCGACCCCTTAATACAGTTCCTCGTGTGGTGGTGACCCCCCAACCATCAAATTATCTTTGTTGCTACTTCATAACTGTAATTTTGCTACTGTTGTGAATCATAATGTAAATATCTGATATGCAAGGATGTATTTTCGTTGTTACAAATTGAACATAATTAAAGCATAGTGATTAATCACAAAACAAATATCTAATTATATATTGTGAAATATTTAATTCTAATTACAAATTAGAATTCTAATTACAAACAGTCTTCCCACCAGGCACTGGTAGGTGGGCGTATCTGCATGTGGGCGGACCTGCCTGGAGATGGATAGAGGAACTGTGTTTTAGTTCCTAAGACCATTGGAAATAATGTGCTTTCCGCTGGTCTTAGTGGACCCTTGTGAAAGGGTCGTTCAACCCCCAAAGGGGTCTCGACCCACAGGTTGAGAACCGCTGGTTTAACCCATGCTCTGTGGGAGAAAGATGAGCCTGTCTGCTTCCTCAGAAACCCGGGACTGGGTTGCTATGAGTGGAAATCAATGGGAATGGGGTTGGTCTTAAGTTTGCTCACGTGAAGGAGGAACCCGGTGCTGCAGTGGTTAAATGCGTGGCTGCTAACAGAAAGGTCAGCAGTTTGAATCCTTTCAGACGAACCCTCCAGAATCTAGGTCACCATGAGTCAGAACGGGCTCCATGACAGCTGGTGGTGATGGTGGTCCCTGATGCTCTTATGTAAAACCCGTGGAAATCTGCAGAGATGTCCACTGCGGGCTGAGGATGTCGCTGGCAGGCTGCTGCCAGGTGAGCTCTCTGTAGGTGTTGGTCAAGGCTGCTTCAGCCTCAGGGATGTGGTAAGACGTGTCTTCACTGAGGATTTATGACACTTGTCCCAGAAACCAGCTCCTGGGGATTTGTCTATTAACAGGGCAGTAACCAGTTCCTCACCCCTTTCCATCTTCTGCCCAAAAAGCCCCCAAAGTTCAAGAAGAATGGAGTTCGTGTCCTCCCAGTGGCTTCCTGTTCATTATTTTAATTTTAACCTCATCTTGGTTTCTCACAGCCTGACTAGCAATGAGGAAGAAAATATTGATCATTTTCCAAGAAGCTGCTTCAAGACTCTCTCCAGGGCATTGGACATTCAGCTTTTGGGCAGGGCCAATCCTTTAGAAAATCCTTCAGGCTTCTCAATTTTTACTTACATAAACTCTTCCACCTGTGACTTGAAATAGACTAGGCATATTTTGTCCACTGACTGATTCTAACCCAGCATCTGCTATATGCCAGGCATAGATCCACCCTCAGATTCTTTTTGTTTTAAATTAATGTTGTAAAGTATATATAACAGATCGACCAATTCAACATTTTTCATGTGTGCTGACTACATTAGTCAGGTTGTACAATCCACACCAATATCTGTTGCCCAACTTTCCATCCCCATTAGCACAAACTCAGGGCTTCCTTGCAAAGGACTCTCCATGCAGTCTTGGACTCCTTTTTACTGTTTCTGCACACTTTGCTCCCTGGCTTTGGTTTCAAATGCCCTGCCTGCCCCTGCCTTTCTCTATTTGAGAAATTTTGATTTGGGAGAAGATAGGCTTGCATTAAAGAAAAGCCCTGTCTGCCTAAACGGCAATAGCCTTCAGCCAGATGAAATAAACGTTAATGTGGTATAGCCTATCTGGATACACTTACTTTTGCAAACTTTGAGTGACTTAGAGCAGTGTTTGTGTAGTTTGCTCTCACTGGCTGTCAATGGCATGTAAAAAAAAAAAAATCAATGTGCGCAGGTGACTGCTTCTTCCACAGGCTGTAAGACCTTGGTAGAGATCCTTGGTGCCAATCAGAAGCGCCTAATAATGTAGAATGTGATGGCAGCTGCGGCTTCCCATTGCAGATTCTCTCATTAAAATCTGTGTTCAGCAGAGGACAGCTCTGTGGTCCCAGATCACAGATTCGGGCTCGTGGTGGGAAGCTCCGAGGACAGAAAGAGAAAGCACGCAGCTTGTTAATGACACTGTCAGAAGATGGGGTTCCGTTCCAGGTATTTCTTGAGAAATGTGGCCCATTTATCACACACACTGACGTTTATTCATGCACCGCTGAGCTCTTGTGTTCTTTGTAGGAATATTATTAATAAGCAAAACTTTTCAACATTTTAACAAAATGTGGTTACTGTAAAGAGAGAAATGCTGGGTTCTGAGTTGTCTTAGTGTTGGGGGGGCACCCAAGAAGCCTGAGACTCGGCCTCTGCCCTTAAGAGGGTCTCCGTGAGCCTCCGCTCTAGTTAGTATCAGGGGTAATCATCATGATGACAATTTAACACTCATTCATGGGTGGCTGCTTTCTTCTTTACAAAGTGTTTTCACGGTTATTCACTCATTGCTCCTGTGGCCCTGTCCCTGGGGTAGAAACTCAGCCGTTTTGCTCCACACAATTGCCCGTCAATAAACCATGGATCCAGCTCTGTTTCTAATGATACAGTCAAAGGTGCCTTGGTTGTCACCATGAATGATGTAAACCCCAATTGCATTATGTATATATATATCCCTTTAGATGTGTGAAGCTATATGTATGTATGTATGTATATATATAGGGATATATATATATATATATATATATATCTTTAGATGTGTGAAGCTGGAATCAGTGAAAACCAGAGAAGCTTCTACCAGTGCCAGTTCTCTCAAGGTCCCCATGGATGAACTTTTGGTTGACACACGTTTCTAAGTATAGACATTTCTACCCCTACTCTGAATCTCAAAATAAAACAAGCATTAACGTTTTTGTTGACTAGATACTTGATGCTATAAAGACAATGATTTGTGTTGTTGTGTGGTCTTGCCAAGGTGTAGTGATGATAAGATCGGGATAATGAGGATAGTTGCTAAGGCTTGTGGAGCTCTTAGTCTTATTAAGTTCTTACTGCATTCGTGTGCTGGGAGCTTTCCTAAGCACTGGGAAATCAGAGGTATTGGGTGAGACTCAAGCTCTCAAGTAGCTTAGAGTCAAGTTGCGAAGACCTATTTATGCTAAGTAGCTGAGGCTTGGTACAGGGGAAAGGTTTAGTGGGGGGAGAGATTGTTGTGACTGGTAGAGTCAGAGACAGAGAGGAGATAAAACAAAAAGTTGCTTAAAGTGGGAATACCTAGTCTTGTACAGGAAATGAACAGATGAATATGACTGGAGTAAAGTGTTTATGGTGAGCGAGGTCATCAGTTCAAAACCATTGGCTGCTCCCTCAGAGAAAGATGAGACTTCCTATTCTCATAAAGAATGAATCTCAGAAACCCACAGGGGCAGTTCTACCTTGTCCTATAGGGTTGCTATGAGTTGGAATTGACTTGGGACAGTGAGTTTGAGGTTTTTAATTGAAAGCGTCTATGCAAGAGTGGTGAAAAACATAAACAAAGAAATCAAAGAAAAGCTTTAATACCAAAAGCAGTCATTATCGTGGATAATGAATAGTTATTGACTCCAACACTAATATCGAAGACTAAGGGATCCAAATAAAGTCTCCTGGCTGTTACTGCCAATTTAAAGACAAGGAAACTGAGGTTCAATAGAATTAAATAACATAGTCACACAGTTAACTAATTAATGGCAGAGCCAAGATTAGGCCCCATGTCTGTCTGGCACAGCCCACAAAATATTCTTGTAGGACAGAGGGTTTCCAAGGCTATACATATGAACACAGAGGCCACAGCTTCCCCCTGGAGTACCTGGTGGGTTCCAACCACTGACCTTGTGCCTAGTGGTTGAGGGTATTAGCCACGGTACCACCAGGGTTCCTTATCCAAAGAACAGGTCCTTCAAAGCCCTTACCTGGGGAGACTAGCCTTGTTCTAACACTGCTGTTGTTGCAAAGACTTCTTGGAAACTCTCCCTTCAGGACTGCCTTCAGACATATGGAGGGGGAGGGAGGGGGGTCTTTTAACTTTGGCCAAGGTTTCCTGATTTCTAAGCCTGGTCATTGGCTTGATTTTTCAGGTTGAAATCCCAAACTCTTACAAAAAATAAGGATTAAGGAAGTGTGCTCAGGCTCTTCTCGCTCCAAGGGACAGAGTGTGAGCAGCACAGACACCAGGCTCAGCTGGCTCTGAAGTCTAGTGTCTTAACCCCCTTGTGTCTCAGGTCCTGCCGCCTAGAAAATGGATTGTGTATTACAATTTCTTTCCCAAGTGGCTGTGGTTTTAATTAGTGATGCTTTCAGCAGCAATTATCAGAAAAATCAACTCAAATTGACTTAAACGCTGGAACTGTATTGACTCACAAAGGTAAAGAGGGCTCCAGGCAGAAGACACAGGGGCTCAGGCTTTTGTTCCGTGGGCTCTGTCCTCTCGGGAGTTTCAGCGTTATTTTCAGCTTGGCTCACTTGGTATTTTCAAGAGGGTCGTCAACATCAATTGGGCAATGTGCTTGTTCATTCGTGCCCAGTGCGGGAGGGAAGGAAATCTCTTTTCCAGCCATTCAATGTATGGACCTCCTGCCCATCTGAGGGTCCAGCATAGGACATATGCTCACCCAAGGACCAGTGATCAGCAATAAAACTGACTTAAGCTGGAGTAAATTGGGTGTAGGGAAGTATTAAATAATAGAACTCGTAGTAATAGTACATTATCAAAGTTAGTTGCTTTCTCTAATAACGAAGTAGTAATATTTGGGTCAGTTCTCTATACACATGATTAGATGCGGAATGCTCTCTTGCTTGGACATTTGCTCACTCCCTTTGATCTCGGGGCATAACCACACTCCTCATCAGCATGGATTACAGGACAGGGCAGACTGCGCTTGCTTAGTGGCTGAACATGGGTCCCGTTTTAAGTTCACAGGTAAAAATTATGGGGTGGAAAAGAGGAAGGGTTGGCGTCATCAGGAGAGGAGACAGTAACAAGTTGCTGACTTGACTTGGGCTCATCCATTCAGCTCTATTCCTGATGCGATCATTGGCTTCATAACTCCTCCTTCAGGGTGTGCCTCCCACTAGCAATTAGTGGGAGATTTAAAACAACTCATCCATCCAGACATACTTAGGACCCCATTTCATCTTTATGTATTTGGCAACTGGCTGAGAAAAGCCAGATCTGAGACTTTCACACCTATTTAGCACCTGGTTAAGCATCACTTGGCACCTGCCAAATGGGTTTCCACCATTTAGGGGGAATTTGCACTGATTACTGTACTAATTAAGCACAAGTCGTTGCTACTCACAATCATTAGGCTAAATCGGTTTCTGGGGAAAAGTCTTGATAAGCAGCTGCCCGATTAAAATGGATTTGAAAGCACCCCACACACGTGGGCTTGCTCACCACCAGGGGCTCACATGTCAGCAGTCAGCACAGGCTGGTTCTTTTGACCAGGGTCTCTCCAGGGAGGGGTAATAGACTCAAGACTCGGTGACATGGGCTGGGGCATCTTAAAATGAGATTCTCAAACTTAATTGAGGTAAATTATCCTAAGTACCAAGCTTGAGGAGAAAGTCCTGCAGTGAGTAGATATTTCACACATGCTTTGGCCTGTAATTCTCTCCCCTTTCATTTCCTTTGCATACAGGCTTTTAGGGTAATTCCCTGTCCAACGACTGTCTGCATTGCCCTTTATGTTAGTTTATTTTTGATACTGTTAGTGACTGGGGTAGAGTTTGCGTGTCTGAACTATGATTCTTAGGAGTTATATGAACTTGGCATTTGCTGGGCAACGTTTTGAGAAGTAAGTAAGGGTGTATGGTGGTGATGACTTAGAGCAGTAACTTTGATAGTCAAGGTGCTGGGAATACTTATAAACATTTGAAGAATTTCCCAGTGGGATTCTCCTAAGAGGTGAACAACACCTCAACTAACAATATATGCTACTCCTGAAGACAAGCACTTTGAATCAGTATATAGCCTGCGTCTGAAGGCACACTTTTCTAGCTTTTCTTGTAATATAGCTTTTTATCAAATGTGTTGGAAGTTAAGGCAGTGGTGAACTAGGAGGTGTTGTGAAAAGCAGAATATGGAGAAAAGTCAGATCTATATAGATTTGAGAATGAAATTTACTACGTTGAGATAAACTTAAAACATTGCACTGGCTACCACTGAGATACTGATGTACATCACGAGGTCAGTAAAACCTCTTTATATTTTGCATGTCATATACATGCCTGTCTTCATTTGATCCTCCTGGGATGCAAAGGAAAGTAATTTTTCTTAGAGAAGGTCACTGGCTCCATATTATTGACAACTGTGATTTTCTGGGGTGGGGGTGGAGTGGGGGTGCATTAACATCTCACTTTCTAGAAGGTCAGAGAAAGGAGTTCAATTTTAAGCCAATGGAAAATTTCAAAGATGGGGCAATCTCATATCGTAAATGTCATTGCAATTAAAATATCTACATCCTAATGATTTCCAATGGCTTATTTGTATCAAACATTATTCAATAGGGGAAAACTTTTCCCTACAAAAAAAATGGGCAGCTCCCTGGAGTTTGTTCTAATGGCAATCTGTTGCCAACCATCTTGAGGGAGTGGAGGAATAATGGAGTATTAACTTAGTGAAGAGTTTGAACTGGAAGCTCCCAAAGGAAATTATTCAAGAATTTAGTAGAGGGTGGTAAGCAGATATAAATGACCAGGAGTTGAAAGCTTTTCTAGAAACACATGTAAGTGTTGAAATGAGAAAAAGAAGTTCAATACAGCTTTGTTTTCAAATGGAAGGGAAGGGTTCTCTAGAGAAAAAAATCAGCCATCTTCTTGATATAAAACTGCCCTCCCTCCATGCCTCTCCTCTCCTCTCCTCTCCTCTCCCTCCGTTTCACCACTTCTCCCTTCTCCCTTCTACCCTCATCTCCTTTCATTCTCTCCCTCCCCACCTCCTTCCCTCCCTCTCTAACTCTCTCAGCCTACTTCAAGGAAATAAATGATACTGTGGGAGACTGGCAAGCTCAAAATCTGTAAGTGTGTTAGGCTGGATTGACTAGAGAAACAAATCCAGGGATACTCATATATGTGTAAGAAGTATACCAAGTATACCAAGTATACCAAGAAGTAACTGTATGTTAGGAAAACATCCCAGCCAAGAGTCCAATTCAAGTCCATATGTCTGACACTAGTCCATAAATCCCTCTTCAGACTCATGAAACTACATAAAATGATGCCGAATGCACGGAGATCACTGGCCGGTAGGTGCAAAGTCCTGTGGATCCAATGGTGGTGGATACATCTCCAGGGCTCTGGCAGCAACCAGGGTCCACCAGCAGGAAGGCGAAGGCAGAGAGAGAGGGGGAGTTTCCAAGTACCCTCTTTATGAGAAGGCCATGCCCACAAGAAGTCACCATCAGGCTGACCTGACTAACAGGCTAAACTTCACCCCTATACTTTTATATATCTTCCAGTTGATATGGAATTATGTAACTACCACAATAGGTCAGCCAACTGGAGGTTCCTCTTGGCTTATGTACTCAAATCCTGCCAAAATGTCTATTGATAGTTTAGAGACAGGCTAAAAAAGTTCCCTTTTTTCTCTTAAAATATTCAATTGATTGATGGAGGCCTATGCCCATATTATGGAAAGCACTCTATTTATGGTGACTAATTTAATCATATGTAACTACTCCATAAACACAATTAGACTGCTGCTCGGCCAACTGGATACTACAACCTACTCAAGCTGACAAATAAAACTAACTGCCCCATGATTGGAAAAGCTGGAGAACTTGAGATGCACTTGGGGTAGCAGACATTTGGGTGACATTTAAACACCTTTGCTGGGGGTTCCCGTCCACTTAGCACAGCGTTTAGTAGCTCCTAAGCGCACATCAAATAACTATTGTGTGTATCAAAACAGTGGACAGAAAGTGTTCTGTAATAATACAAGTACTACACAACTGATACGACAGCTAGTCATAAGATACTAATGACTGAGCTCAGGATCCCTGGTAGTGCTGTGGATTGAGCATTCTAACCTCAAGATTGGCAGTTCAAGTTCACGAGCCAGTCCTTGGGAGAAATCTTTATCTGCTCTGATAAAGATTACAGCCTCTGAAGCCCTAAGGAGCAGTTTTACTCTGTCCTGTAGGGTTGCGATGAAGCCCAATCAATTCAAAGTGACTACACTCACTTCACAGGCAAAAGGTGGAGCAGTGCACATCCATAAAGATTATCGCCTTGGCAACCCTATTGGGCAGTTCTATCCCATATTATCAGGTACCTCAGCAGCAACAACTCAACTCACTGCCATCAAGTTGCTGCCAACTCATAGCAACCCTACAGGAGAGGGTAGACCTGCCCTTGTCAGTTTCCAAGATCGTAACTCTTTACGTGAGTAGGAAGCCCCAGTTTTCTCCCGTGAAGTGACTGATAATTTTGAGCGGATAGCCTTGCTGTTGGCAGCCTGACTCATAACTATTACGCCACCAGGCTTCCTTTCTATCGGTTGGCTAGGAGTCAAAATGACTCTGTAGCATTTTATTCGTTGATTTAAAAAAAAAATGACTTATCGGGTTCATTTTCAGGGAGGAGGTAGGGTGAGATACAGAAAGGTGAGAATGTTGTGGATGCCCCATCCCTAAGAAGGCCCCTTGATTCAGGCTGTCCGTGAGGATGCAGATCATTCCAGAGGGGCCCTCCTCTGTGGGACCTTGAGTGATGCCTGTAGGACAGGGGCACTTGGCCTGTGCTGTGCTGACAGGCCTGCAGAGTTGTATGTGATTGGTTGCTTCTCAGCGTGGAAGTGTCCCTTGATAAACCCTATTTTGTATCATTGGGCTTCTTTTCAAAATGGAGCCCCGATTTTCCAGGCACCTGAAATGGCCAAGGGACAATTTGCCCTCTGCAGAGGACAAAAAGATGACAATACCATGACCTCCCCCCTTGGACCATCAGACCTGTCCTGTGAGTAAGATAAAGAGTAGGCGACTCTTTCATGATGCTAAAGAGAAGCCATTTGACCCCTGTCCCTGGGCAAGATCCCTGTGATTGGATCTGATACTTTTCTCTCCACGTCCAGCAGCATCATGGAGCTGCTGGATCCCTTGAGGCTGGCTGGCTCCAGCTTGTTGTCAGGGAAAAGAGAGGTGTGGCTACTGAGGGAAGAAAGGCTCCTATGGGAGAATTCAATGAGAGGGATGTCCTGGACGGAAAGTGGGGGCCAGGGGATAGCTGTTGATCTTCTGCAAGACAACAAACCTGAAGATACAAAGGCTGCTGAGGACATAGGCTTGTGCCTAGAAGGTTCTCCATTGTTCGCAGGAAGCCCTTGGAAAAGCCTGCTGAGACCTCAGGGCAGATCTTCTCCCTGCTTCCTGACAGTGAAAACTCCTTCATCCGGGCAGCTGATGCAGCCTTCTTGTCCCAGGAGGACTGGCGAGAGTAACCACCGCAGCAATTGATTTCTTTTACTGCTGCAACACGGCCCTCCCGCAGATGGAAGGTGGCAGTTCTTGATCCCATAGTATTGATTTTCTGCAGCTGGGCTGCTCAGGTGGTAGAAAAACTCCACACAATTGGTTAGCTAAAAAAGCAGAGAGGAGGCTAAGTCAGGGTGACTCAAGTTGGCATGGAGGCCAGGCATGGGTGGAATCTGTGGGTCTTTAGTAGCTCAAGTAAGGCAACCTCCAGCCTTGTCCTCGTATCGTTTGCATAGCACTGTGGGTCAGATCCCAGCTCAGGAGCCAGTCAGTCCAGGCTTCCAAGTCCCCTTCCCTCATTTACCTACTGGGTGGACTCGGTACTTAATTTATGCTCATTCATTCATGGTATCAGGAGAGATGAGTCCCTGGAAAAGATCATCACACTCGGGAAAGAGGAAGGTCGGTGACAAAGAGGAAGAGTGTCAACGAGGTGGATTGACACCCTGGCTGCAACAAGGGGCTCAAACATCACTGTGATTATGAGGATGGCACCGGACTGGCTGTGTTTTTTTCCATTGTGCATAGGGTCTCTGTGAGTCAGAACCACCTCTAAGGCACTTCAAAACAACATTAATTCTTGTATTAATAATCTTTGTAGTTAGGCCCTGTAAAGTGGCAGAGTTGTGGAAGCAGCAGTCAAGAGAACAAGCGTCACATTTCATTGGGTAAAGATACTACACAAGACCTCTTTACAGTGTTGAAAGGCAAGGATGGGACTTTGAGGACTAAACGGCATCCAACTCAAACCGTGGCATTTTCAATTGCCCCATGTGGACGCTGGCCATTGAATAAGGACGACCGAAGAAGAATCAATGCATTTGAATTATGGTGAGGGCAAAGAATATTGAAAGGACCAAGGGATGCCAAAAGAACAAACAAATCTGTCTTGGAAGAAGCACAGACAGATGTTCATTAGAGGCACAGCCAGGTGTTCATTAGAGGCAAGGATGGCAAGACTTCCGCCCATATGCTTTGGTTTTGTCGTCAAGCGAAATTGGTGCCTGAAGAAGGGCATCATGTGGTAGTTATATAATTTCATATCAACTTGATACATTGAGTGGAGGGGCGGAGTTTTGTCTATCAATCAGGTCACAGCCTGATGATGACTCTTTTGGGCCTGGGCTTCTCATGAAGATTCTGGGAACTTCCTCTCTTCCTCCCTGGAGTCAGGACACACTCTCTGCTACACATTCCTGTTGACAAGCCACCTGGAGCCACGCTGATGGCAGCCACCATTGGATCCACAAGAGTTTGCAGCCACATGTGACTACAGGAGTCTGAAGAGGGATTTATGGACTAGTATCAGACTTATGGGATAATATTGGTCTTATGGGCTTGATCTGGACTGGACTGGGTTGTTTTTTTAATATTCAATCACTCTTTGAGATAAAGCTCTTTCTTATACATATATGAGTATCACTGGATTTGTTTCTCTAGTCAACTCAGACTAGCACACTTGGTAAGTGGTGGGGCAGTGAAAAAGAGGAAGACCTTCAATGAGTGGATTGACACAGGGGCTGTATTCATGGGCTCAAACATAGGAACCATTGTGAGGGGGGCAGTGGGTCTGTTATACATAGGGTGACTGTGAGTCAGAAATGGTTCGCTGGCACTTAACAATGTGCCAGGCCCTGTGCTACATGCACAGGGGTTAAATTGTGAGTACAACAGTCTGCTCCCAGCTATAAAGTCCTCCAACCCTAGCACCTATGCAGTGCTGCTGCCCAACAGATGCCCACTTCATAGGGATGGAGGATTTCAGTCACCATACTCTTGCCACTTCCTTCCTCCAGGTCCTGGGCATTGCCTCTCCTGCCTCTACCGTGTGAGGAAGGCTTGGCTCCATTTAGGTTCTGGAGCCAAAGGTGCAGATGGGAAGGAGGTTGCCTGGCTTTCCTCTTTAGCAGCTAAATTGGGGAAGAAACTTGGCCCCTCGTTGACTCCTTGGGTTCTGAGAAGCACGCTGTCTTGTCTGTCTTCAAAGGAGACCAGAAGCAGCCCAAAGCTCTGGCTAGGAGAACAGAGGGGCAGCTGTCACCGGAGAGAGGCCTGGCATAAATCATGCAGGGACCAGGAAAGGAGGAGAGGCTCAGCTAGAATATTAGGATGCTCTTGGCTTTTACCAATCAGTGACCTTCTGGGGGCACTGATTTGTGTGTTTCCTTCTACTTTGCCTCCAAATCAGACACTGTAGATCTGAAAATTCTAGCCCCGAGTGCTACCTTATGCAAATGCACATAAAAGGCAGCTCTGGACACCTGAAGGTGGCTCTTTAATCGCTCTTCCTCTATGCCTGCCTTTCCACGGCAGCCATTTGTTAATCATGCCAGCTCTGGTTTCTTGCTGTGTCTGCTCCTAGGTTTCCTGATACTATGGTTGTCCTGTGCCTAGGTGCCACACACATTCTAAAAACACAGTTATTTCCAGGTAAACAAATGCTGTCAACTCTTCTTCCTCTGGAAACATCATTCATGACTACCAATCGCCTCAAATGCATGTGAAACCTGGACGTTGAATGAAGAAAATTAGAGAAAAATTGATGAAGTTGAATGGTGGTGCTGGAGAAGAATATTAAAAATACTGGGGACTGCCAAAAGAATAAAAAATCTATCTTGGAAGAAATATAGCCAGAATACACCTTAGACGCAAGGATGGCAAGACTTTGTTTCACCTATTTTGGACATGTTGTCAGGAGATCCCAGTCCCAGGAGAAGGACATCATGCTTGGTGAAATAGAGGGGCGGTGAAGAAGAAGACCTTGATGAGATGCATTGACACGGTGGCTGCACTGCAGCTATTGGCTCAAGCATAACAATTGAGAGGATTGGTCAGAGCTGGGTGGTACTTTGTTCTGTTGTACATGGGGCTGCTGTGAGTTGGAGCCTAGGGGATGGCCCTCAATGACCACAGAGATCAGCACATTCTTGGAGGAAAGAGTTGAATGAGGGAGTGGTCCTTAATGCATGAGAAGAAAGCTCAGACTTAGAACCCACTGAAGAGGGGTTGATGGCCCCAGGGGTGCAGCAGGTAGGCTTGAGTGCATGATGTTTGGTTGGAATTATAGCCTGTTTTGGACTGACTCCTTTTCACCTTATTAGTGATGGAGAGATTCTTGTCTTAGGGTTGGGGGAAGCCAACCACAAGACACTTGACATTGGACAGATGACACAGTTACCTTCACTGACTGCATGCATCGATTTTAGATCCCTGAAAAGGTGTCTAAGCTTTTCCTGCACAAAAGTAAGGCTAACTGCTATGCTCACTTGTCTTTATTACTTAATGCTGCTATAACAGAAATACCATGACTGGACAGCTTTAACAAGCACAAATGGATTTTCTCACAAGTTAGGAGGTTGTTCTGAGGCTCCATCAAGTCAGTGTCGACTCGTAGCAGTCCTATGTTCAACAGAAGGAAACAATGCCCGGTCCTGGGCCCTCCTCATCTTGTTCTAAGGTTGGATCCCATTGTTGCAGCCATGGTGTCAGTTTAGGAGATTGGCAGTTCAAATGGAGGGCACCTACTCTAGGGGAAGATTTCCCCTGGGTTTAGGAGTTTCTCAGCACAGGGACCCTGGGTCCAAAGGACGTGTTCTGCTCCTGGCTTCTCGTACTTGCTGGTAGTCAAGTCTCTCTTTTCCTGCTCATTTCTATCCTTTTAACTCCTGAAAGGTAAAAGGTGATACAGGCCACACCCCAGAGAAATTCCCTCTCTATCAGATCAAGTCTGTGACCTGAATAAGGGTGTTACATCCCACCCTAACCCCCTGACAACTGACTGGCTGGTCACATCACACTACATCATGAGGGACAATTGCATCCTTAAGTAACTGCCAAACCATGAGAACCCTGGCCCAGCCAAACTGACACGTATATATTTTTGTGAAATTAAATCCATGATAGCACCTCATCTGATTTACTTCCAAATTCAACTTAAAGACACACTTAGGACTAGATTTTGTCCATGACCCTGAGGCTGCTTGCATTATTATTGCAAACACCAGGAAATCAACTTGTCTGAGCTGAGATGGCACAGTCTGTTGCCTTGCAGTGAGTAGCAGCTAAAATTTCCATTCAGTTTTTTTTTTGCCTTGGCAGGGCTGCTTGACATCAGTCCCCCAACAGTGTGGCTCAGAGGTCAGCCAGAGATTAGGTCAAGGTTTACACACAGAACTTGGGCCTTTTCCTCTCCGGCTTGCTCCTTCCTAGACGGCCTTTCATGTTCTGTAATGCCTGGCACTCAGTCCTCTGACTTTTCAAGCTTGCGGATCTCTATCACAATGTTTATTCTCTATCACAATGTTTATTCTCTGTGTGGTGCAGAAAGGGCCTGTTCTCAGGCTAGGAGTTGTTAAGGGATGGAAAACGAGTGAGGGCTCTTTTCTTCCAAGTGTCAGCTCCAGGGACTTTAGGCAGCTTTTCAGAGCCTCCTTCCACATTTTTTTATATTTTGTTCGGGGTTTACAAGTAGTGATTGGAAGGGGTGTGGGGCTGGTGTAATAGGAACTACTGAGGCATTCTAGAAGACTCTTTTTATTAGTTTATTCTCCTATCATATTACTTACCTTATTTTTAATATTTACAATATCCAAGGGTCAGCAGACATAAAAAAAAAACCTAGTTTTATTGGCATATAATTCATATAACTTACAATTTAATAGTTCAACCATATTCAGCAGAGTTGTATAATTATCACCACAATCACATTTAGAACATTTTCTTCATCTTGTACTCATAGTTAATAGCTCCCCATTTCCCCAAAACCTCCACTGCCATACCCCCAAGGAAACAATAATCCAATTACTCTCTCTGTCGATTTACCTATCCAGGATTTCATATAAAGAAAAACATTAAAACAAACAAACAAAAACTAACAGCAACAGAGTAAAACAGAGAAAAATCTCAGTAGAAAAGAAAGCAGAAATATTAAAAACTAGAACAAAATTAAAATGGGTCAAAAAAGGGTTCAAATGATACGGTGTTATATTTTAACCTAACCACACCTGCCATAAGGCTATTCACATCCTTCAACTATGGTCAGAGGGGATTCACTGGAAGCTTAATCCATGTGTGGATTCTGAAAATGGATTTTGGGCTTTCACTATCATCCGTAACCTTTTGCTAGCCAGGCATTCACAATTTAAGCTCTGATACCATTCCCTCCTTCAGCTTTGGGCTTTATTATGTACAATCCTTGTATCCCACAGGCTGATGTGGACTTAGGTGATGCCTCAAGTATATAATGGCTGCTTGTTTGAAGACAAGCCTTTAAGACCTTAGACATTATTCCTTCTGATAGTTGGGCACCATCTAGTTTCTTCACCACACTTTACTATAGCATCCATATCTTCAGTGATCTCTTTAGGAGGGTGAGTATTGAGCAGGGCCATGCCATAAGAACTAGTTGTTCTTAGACTGGGGCTAGAACTAAGTATGTACCCCAAATCCATTCATTATCAACAGTTTATATATGTCTCTGGTTCGCCTTTGAAACACCATTGTCATTTTATGTTAGAGAACATAAGCAATCATCCCCTTGGGGCATCACTTACTAGATTATATGTCTAATGGAAATTTAGACCAAGAGAATAGGAGGAAAACAATGAAGTGAAAGATATTATCAAAGAAACAGACAAACAAATATGAACCTGTTTCTGGAGTGAGAGTTGTGATTATCTAGAGTCTAGATGAACTAGTTGCTATTCAATGATTTCTGACCCATGGTAACCTCATGTGTGTCAGAGTAGAGCTGGCAGCCATAGGTTTTACCGTGGCTGATTGTTTGGAAGTAGCTCTCCAAACCTTTCTTTGAAGATGTCTCTGGATGGGCTGGAGCCCCCAACCTTTCTATTGGTAGGTGCACACATTATATGTTTGCACCAGTGCAGTTAATACTTTATGGCCCACAGACACTTGTTTTGTAAATAAAGTTTTACTATAACACAGCCATGTTCATTTGTGTACCCAGAGTTCCTGGCTGTTTTGCTACAATGGTAGAGTTGAGAAGTATGACAGAGGCAGTATGACCAGAACATCTAAAATAGTCACTGTCCAATTCTTTACAGATGTTTGCAGACCTCATTCTAGATTTTAAAGACCTAACATTGACAAGCTCAACGAGAGTAAAAACATCTATACCAAGGACACTATTGTGAATGTTTACACCACCAGCACAAAAGAAAATCCCGAGAGATTCCAGAGGTGAAAAAGGTCACACACAGAGGATCGGAGTCAGGTTGAACTTCCCACAAGCCACAGTAGGTTACAGGAGAGGTGTGTGGGAGAACCGCTTTCAACCCGGAATCCTGTCCAATGTAAGGAACGAATCAAAATATTTGGCTTTCTCTAAAATTTAACTTTTCATCTCCCAAGGAACATAAAAGGGCAAACCAAGAGAAGGAAAGTTTTGAAGGCATCACAGCTGGACCAACAAAAAACCAAATGCACTTCTGACTCATGGAGACCCTTTAATGGTTTACAGGACTGTCGACCTTCATAGGAGCAGACAACCTCATCTTTTTTCCAAGGAGCAACTATTGCATTTGAATCAACAACCATGCAGTTAGTAGCCTAATAACAAACCCAACAGCATCACCAGGGTTCCTTCTATGCAGGACCATGATGGGGAATTCTGAGCCAACAGCCTTGCTCCAGGACCAGAGTGAATCGGTGCAGACCGGAGCAGGGCCCAGGTTCTGTAGGAGATGGAAGGGAGGGCTCTGATGTGTGATTTATGTTCTTGACCATGTGGAACAGAGCATTGAGAGACAATTATGGGGCCATGAGTGTTTATGAACATGCTGTACTAGTTATACAAGAAACTAGGCAAATCACACCCAAAATGAAATTATTTCAGGTACAACAAAAATGTACAAGAAAGGACTTGATATAGGGTCCTGAGACTCTAAATCTATGGGAGGAGAGAGCCTCATCTTTCTCCCCAGAAGCAGCTGATGGGCTTGAAAGGCCAATCTTGCGATTAGTACTCCAATGCCTAACCTACAGTGCCACCTGACCTTCAAAGGTGAGGTCATTTATGTTAAGTGTACTTGGGGTGCATTCTTTAATGATGGCCATGTATTAAGTTCTATGTACCAGGCACCCATTCAAGCACCCGGCATATTTTAATTAATGTGACAACAGCCCAAGTCTGTCTGACTCCAAAGTCCTGCCCTGGACCACAGTAGCCATCACTCAAATACAAGCATCTTCAAAGTCTAATTTACTTTCTAAGCCCAGCCCAACCTGTTGCCATCCAGTTGATTCTGCTACAGGTGTGTCAGAGTAGAACTGTGCTCCATCGTTTTCCAATGGAAATAGATCTCCGAGCTTCTCTTCTGATGCACTTCTGGATGGACTGGAATCTCTGCCCTTTTGGTTAGCAACTGAGCCAGTTAATCATTTGTAGCACTCAGGGAGTCCATGGCCCAGCCAGTGGAGGGTTATTTTAAATCCACTTATTTTGAGGAAGGATAGATTTAAGCATTCTTCTCCCAAAGGAGTTTAAAAAAATTTTATTGTTCTTTACATCAACTAAACCATTCAGATTAAACAGCACCATTGTAAAAGTATTCTCTTTCAAATGTTAAGATATTCCCTTTTAAACGCTGGTCTTTTGTTTACCCAAGTCTCTAGAAAGTGCTTTATGGGATGGCACCAACCTTTACCGTGTTAATACACAAGAGAGTACCTTTTCAAAAACAGAACAATAGAATTCAATTCCCCGGAAACTCCTGAAGGTTAGATGGGGATGGGAATTAAGGGGGAATATGACATGGTCTAATAGACTCAAGTAAAATGTTCCCATGCTTATTAGGATATAATTTATATCATCTCTAGGGATGTTTCAGAGAAATCCCTGGGAGAAAGAAAAATGGTAATTTCATATTCCAATTACCAGTGTGCTCTTTTATTCAAATGAAATACCCCAGTGTGTTAGATGCTTTATGAGCTCCATCACAGAGACATGCCCCAGCCCTCAAGGGACTTCCATCATGAGAATATGTGACACATTCTTCACCATAGAGGGGCAGACGAATAACCCAAAAGAGAAAGGCTCGGGCACTCTTTGTTTTGGGGGAAGGAGTCTACTCACGCTATACTGTACTCACTGTCATGGGGTTGCTGCTCACTCATAGTGACCCCATAGGACAGGGCAGAGCTGCCTGTGTGAATTTCTGAGACTTTAATTGTTTACGGGAGTAGAAAACCCAGTCTTTCTCCTAAGGAGTGGCTGGTGGATACCAACTGCCCACCTTGAGGATCATAGCCCCACAGGTACTCACTACAGTACCGAGGCTTGGAACAGAATGACTGAATCCTGGTGAACTTTCCCCCCTAATATGGAGTCTCTTGATGTGGGACAGGAGTAATGTTTCCTTTCTTTTAGTTTGTGCAAGCTGACCTAAATATCAAATATTTGTCAAGGCCTACAACGTCATGATAAATGAAACCAAGATTGATATCACGGATTTCATATTATTTGGATCTACAAACCAAACAGTAAACTGAATTGGGCAAATCTGCTAATCGAGATCTCTTAAAATGTTAAAAAAAAAAAAAAAGTCACTTTGAGGACTAAGGTACACTTACCCAAACCCTGATATTTTGAATTACTTCATATGCATGTGAATCCTGGACCATGAATAAGGAAGATGACTGGAGAAGATATTTTGAATTATGCTGTTGGCAAAGAATATTGAAAGAAGACCGCAAGAACAAACTACTGTATATCTCGAGTATAAGCCCACCCGAATATCAGCCAAGGCACCTAACTTTATCACAAAAATGGCATGAAAAATGTGCTGAAAAACTCGGCTTATACACAAGTATAAATGGTAATCTGTACTGAAAAAAGAAAAGTCAGCATGCTCCTTAGAAACCAGGAAGGTAAGACTTCATCCCATGCACTTAGAACATGTTATCTGGAAAGACCAGTCCCTAGAAAAGGACATCATGCTTGGCAAAGTAGAGGTTCAGCAAAAAAGAGGAAGACCCTGATGAGATGCATTGACCTAGTGGCTGCAACAATAGGCTCAAATATAACAAATATTGTGAGGTTAATGCAGGACTGGGTAGGGTTTGAGGAATCTGCACCAACTTGATCACATCTTATAACCGCACATGAAATAAGTCAAAGCCATGTAAATTCCTTAAGACTTTATTATAGTCAATTTCCTCTCCCATCCTCTACTCAACTAAGCATGATGTCCTACTTCAGGGACTGGTCTCTCCTGGCAACATATAAGATGAGTCCTGCCAAGGAGCAGTCTCTCCGTACTTTCTCCAAGACAGATCTATTTGTCCTTTAGGCAGTCCATTGTACTTTCAATATTCTTTGCCCTCACCATAATTCAAACGCATGTATTCATCTTCAGTCTTCCTTATTCAATGTCTAACGTTCACATGTATATGAGGCAACTGAAAATACCATGTCTTGAGTCAGGTGCACCATAGCCCTCAAAGTAACATCCTTGCTTTCCAGTGCTCTAACGATGTTTGTGCAGCAGTTTTATCTAATGCAACTCATCTTTTGATCTCTTGACTGCTGCTTCCATGAGCATTGAGTATGGATTCAAACCAAATCCAAAACCAAACTCATTGCCATCAAGTCAAACTTAACTTGTAACAACCTTATAGAATAGGATCGAAATGCCCTTGTGAGTTGAGACTGTAACTATTTATGGGAGTGGGAAGCCCTGTCTTTATCCAATGGAGCTGCTGGTGGTTTCAAATTGCTGACCTTATGGATCACAGACCAATGCACAGCTACTGCACCCCCAAAAGCTCCTCAAATTGTGGATTTAAGCAAGACAAAATCCTTGATAACTTCAATCTTGTCTCCATTTATCATGATGTTACCTATTGATCCCGTTGGGAAGATTTTGGTCTTCTTGACATGAGTTGTTACCCAGATTGAAGCCTGAAATTGCTGATCTTCATCAGTAAGGGCTTCTACTGCCAAGGCCTCTTTGCTATCAGCAAGCAAGGTTGTGCCACCTGTATATCTCAGAGTGTTACTAAGCCTTCTTCCAATCCCGAGGCCACAATCTTCTTCATGTGATTCAGTTTCTTTGACTATGTGCTCAATATAGGCAATTAGGAATACTGGAATGAATTTATTTTATAAGGCAGAACTGTAGAAAATCAGTTGCACTTCTACCAGATAAAATTCATTTGCATGTTTATGCACAAAAATCATTTGCATTGCTGGCAGTTACATATAATTTCTGGAATTGTAAAATAGCTCAACAACAATGAAAAGTACAAAGACCCTAAAAAATCAGAATACCTGAAATAGCATGCTAGACAATGCCTTATTTTCCACTGAACACAATTGGTTCATTTCAAAGTCTTAAAAAAAAGTGTCCCTTCATCTTACAGTATCTTAAGCAAGTAAAGGGTTTGTTTTTTCTCATGCATTAATAAATATGTTCTGCTTTCTTTTCAATTGAGGTTTTTCCTATGTTTCCTTTCGTCACTTTATTGTTTGTTTGTTTCATGTTTTAGTTTTGCATGATTTTCTGTATATGAAATCCAAGATAGGTAGATCTATCAAGGCAGTAACTGGTTTAATAATTAATTACCTAGGGGCATGGCAGCAGAGTTAGGGGAGACATGAGGCTCTAACAACAATGGGCATGAGCCAGAAGAAAATGTTCTGAAATTGATTGCAATGATGACTGCACAATTCTTAACATGATTGAACAATTAAATTGTATTCCATATGAATGGCCTGCTACTAAAAGTTTTTAAAACCCTAGAGTTCTGCAGTCCAAAATTAGTATAGTGGTTTCAGGTGCAGGAAGCTCCGTTTCCTTTGACTTCTTGCTTTGGCATCTTCAAGACAGCAGACTGACTGCCCTGCCTCCAGACAACTCATTCTGGCAGGAAGAGAGGAAATAGCCCTCATCATTTTCCTCTTGGGAATTTCTTTTTGTGTTTGGGATAGGAACATTTCCCCAGGGATCATTAACTGCCTCCTAGCTGCAAGTGAGACTGGGAAAGTGAACATCTGGACTTCTTGCCTTCTGCAGTAGAAGACAGCAAGGGAAAAAGTAACACCTGGTGGTTTGGGGACAGACAGCCTATATCTGCCACAATAAACTTAATCTCTTATAATTAGGAACACAGAAAGAGTTACTTCACTTAATATTACCAATACATTTTTATTTACGATTTTAAAGAGCGTTAGATTAAGTCGAAGGAGCTATAGTGATGCTGTGGGTTATGTGTTAGGTTGCTAGCCTCAAAGATGGTGGCTGGAACCCACCAACCAGTCACTCTGAGGGAGAAAGTTGAGGTTGTTTACTCCCATAAAGATTTACAGTCTCAGATATTTTTTTTTTTTTTTGGTTGTTGCTGAGTTTTATTTAGCTTTGGATCTATGGCCTCGACCCCAGGCCAATTGGCAAAGAAGTCGGAAATTCTAAGAAGCAGTTGTACTGCTTTTTATAGGGCCACTTTGAGTCAGAATCAACTTGATGCAACTAAGGAACATTGATAGCGATAGTGTAGTGGTGACATTCTCAGGTGCTAACCAAAAGTTTAATTGTTTGAACCCATCAGCAGCTATGTGAGAGAAAGATTTGACAGTCTGCTTCTGTAAAAATGGCCTTTGAATCCCTATGGATTAGTTCTACTTGGTCTTAAAGGCTCTGCTATGAGTTGGAATCAACTCAAAGCAACGTGTTTGGATAAACTCAGATTAGAACTGCCCCCGTGGGTTTCTGAGGCTATTAATCTTTGTGGGAGCAGAAAGCCTGATCTTTCTCCCGCAGAGTGGCTGGTGGGTTTGAACTGTTGACCCCATGGGGAGCAGCAGAATATATAGCCCACTACACCACCAGGGTTCCTTGGTTATATGCAGCAAATCACAAGCACAGTAATTACAACACAAGGTATTAGACGTAAATATAAAAACTCAACTTGCTACTGGGAGGACTAACTGCAGCTCCAAGTTCAGAAAACTCCTGAGACAGGCAGAGTTGTTGTTAGAGAAGGCTAAAATCAGTTGATTTGATACATGTAAGGCTTTTTTCCCCCTTCAATCATCTTCTTAAGAATGAAAATTGAATCCAAAGATCTGGCAGCTAAAGGCTTTTGAGAATGTAGGTGGAATTTGTAGCAATGGAATATTTGAAGTGTTGTGTTTGATCCAGGAGGGTTATTCTTTTGTACTTTCCTTTAGATGTTCTATTCCTTTTGATAGGGAAACAGGCACAGATGTGTGAGCCGGCTGCTCCTAGGGAGTACTTAGGTGTCTTACCTGTCATCTGGAGTGGTTTCCCTACTACCGGGGAACAGACAGATGCAATGCTGTTTACATGTGTCAACGCCACCTTCTACATTCAACTGTCTGTCCCGCAATCCTTCTCTGCTTTCTGTGAGTGGGCTGGGAGTACAGATAAGTAACTCCTTTTAGGCGCTTGTTCTGAAAGGTAGGAATATTGAGGACAAAAGGGGTTGTCTCCACCAAATGCCTACACTAAAGGACACATAACCAGTCATGCCACAATTAGGGGGTGGGAAAGAAATCAGGCACCCATTAGACCCCTCTGGGGACAATCCAAAGCTGGACATGCTCAGACCAAGGTCACCTAGGAGCAGGTGGAGGTCAAGCTGGGCACACACACTAGGCACCAGCAACATTACATTATGTCACACATGTGCCTGGACTCATCCACTAAATAGCAGAGGCTGAGGACAGGGCTGTCTCTTTCAGGTCGGAGTTTGGGATCTCGCCCTTGTGCACGCAGCGCATGCGTGTGCGTCCCACTCAGGACTCTCTCTCAACAGAGCTCTTCCTTTTTTGGTTTAGGCAGTCTTTTGACTCCACGGCCTCCTCTTGCTGACCATTTTTCCACGTGGTGTTTCGTACTCCCAGAAGCAGGCATTTTCAGTTGTGAACTTGCCCATGGCCCCTGCCTTGTTTCAGGGATAGCATGTACTGTCTAAGACTATTATCCGAAACTTCCCCTTTCCCTCATAAAAGTTACTTGGATTTACAAAAGTGCTTCTGCTGCATGAATTTGTTCAGCGTTGAGAAGCAAGAACTGAGGAAAACCATCTCATTTCCAGTAGGGATAGCCTGGATTCAGGCATGATTGGTGGATCAAAACCTTGTTTCAAGAAAATGGCTCAAATGACATTTGGATAGAGTTGTAACTAGAATTTACTGAGCGTTGTTATCTGGATATAGCTCAATCCAATCATCTCAATCTGTCTGTCAGTTTCTCATATTATGGTTTTGCCTGTTGTTAGGATGCTGAAAACGGTGCCACCAGGAGTTTGGATCCAAGCAGGATCACCATGGCAAACAGGTTTCAGATGAGCTTTCAGACGAAGGCTAGGAAGAAAGGCCTGATCATCTATTTCCAAAAATTAGCCAGTGAAACCTCTCTGGGCCACAACAGATTCTCAGATAGTGCTGGAAGTTTCTCCCTAGGTTGGAAGGCAGTACACAATGGTCTTACCAGTGGACTGTAACATGCCAACACTCATGAAGATAGTATGGGATCAGGCTACATTTTGTTCTGTTCTACATGGGATTGTCATGAGTTGGAGCTGACTGGATAGCAACTAACAACAAAAGATCTGATCGCATGTGTCTTGCACCGAACAATGCCTCTTCACTTAGTGAAATGTCAAGAATTGGTCAGCTACTGAAGACCAAATGTGTGATGCCTTCCTGTCTTGAAGTCTGGACCATCAGCCCGGGCTGATGTGACTGATGCTGGTACCCTGTAACCAATAGGGCCTTCTATATAGACTAGCCTGCCATTTATTTTAGCGTCTTTGTCCTTGACTCTAGTCCTGTTCTATGAGCCTATCAATTCCCAGCTCTGGTTCTCAGCTTTTTAATTTATTTTTCTAAGATTGTTTTTCTTCCTCATTGTTTCTTGTGTCTTCCAGAATGTGGTCAGGAAGATCATCTCCCCAGGACACTGACTTCCCATTTCTGGGAATTCCTCCTTTTTAGATGCAAAACCTGGTAGCTTTCTTTACTTCAAAACAGGCACAGCCACAGTGGGTGGCAGAGGCCTGTAGGGATCTAAGTCATTGTAGTTCAAAGGCTGCTTGCTGATGAGCATCCTGGAGAGACCAGGAAAAAGGGGCTTTTAGCCTTCCTTGTGGGATTTGCACTTTAAAACATTTTTTAATAGTTTTAGTGGCACTTCATCCACATATCATGCAATTTAATAGTTCAATCACATAAAGATGAGTTGTACAATCTTTACCACAATCAGTTTTAGAACATTTTCTTCTTAAATGTTTTACAATAACGTGGGGCCTAGGAATGCCGAGGCACCCTGGCTGTGCAGTACTTAAGCACTGGGTGAAACACAAAGTTGGTGATTCAATCTATCAGTTGCGTTGAGGGTGCAAGAATGGCATGGGGATGGAATACATCCTCTGCTGTCACAAGGATGAAGGAGAATTAGGGTTGCCACATTATTAGGCTCGCCGCAAAGATAAGCTGAGGCCAGGCAAGAGCGAAGGAGAAGGAGAAGTTTATTCTGCACTCCTGGGTGAGATTCGCTGGTCTGAGAGTGAATGAAGCCAGTGAAGTTGGGCCTATCTGTGGTGAACAACAAGTTTGTAAGCTGGCTAGGAGGGTAAACAAGAAATGGCAGGGCAGGAACTGCAGCTGCAGTGGCTTAAGCTGCCCGCATCCATGAAATTCCGAGGTGGGGTGGGGTCTTGATCATTCCTCCTGTTACTGAGGAGATGGCTCATTGTCCTGGAACCCTTTGAAACTAGCTGTCTTGGTCCTATAAGGGCGGGTCAAGCTGTTCTTAATGTCCCGACCTATGCCTAACCCAACAAACATCATCTCAAGGCTGATTCCTATGAGGCAATATGCCCCACTCCCATCCTTCTTTACCGATTCTAACACCAGCTGTCCTTCCCACATCACCCTTTGTTTCTCTGCTGGGCTCAAAATTCATTGCAACAGCCACACAGAATCACAGATCGTACTCATAATTGTGGAGCTGATTAGGGAAGTTCACAGGTGGAAGTTAAAGATCAGAAATGTTCAGGACACAGTTCTTTCCATCAGGAGCCCCTTTTCTCAGCCCTACCTGCACCCACGCCTTTCTGATCCTCAGTCACTCATCCATGTGATTCCTTGACCTTCTCCCTGCTTAGTCAATGCTACAATACTCTTACAGCTGCCAATTACTGCTCAAAGGGCACACCACTCTGCAGAGGCACTTGGCTCTATCTCCATGGATCAGTAAACCTAGCTCCCCCTTGATTAAGAGCCTACTGGTACCCCACTCCTCAAGCAAGATCCCTGCCCCCAAAGACTCAGCTTTACTTGCTTTGTGGGCCAGGAAGCCCACTTCTCTATGTGGTGCTTCTGATTTTCCTGCTGCTAACACTGCACTTGATGTTGCCAGTGCCTCTGCTTTTCCAATGCATCTCTGGTGCCATAGCTCTCTGTCTCCTGGATCAACGATCTTGGGGTCCAAAGGATTCATTCTACTACTGACTCTTTTTCCTTGATGGCAGTGAGATCTCTTGTTCCTGCTTCTGAAATGGCTAATTTTGAACCCAAAGGTATGGCGCAACGGACCAATCCCCACATTCCATGCACCCCATTTGCATGTTACCATCTTGCCCTTTGGTTGAAGTCACGAAGACTGTGATACAAAGGGTCATGGTAAGTAATTCACTGTGCTGCAGCAGGAGAAAGATGAGACTGTTTGTCCCTGTAAAGATCAGCAGCCTTGGAAATCTTATGGGACCATTCTTCTCTGTCCTAGAAGGTTGCTGTGAATTGGAATTGACTCAACAATAGTGAACATTTTTGATGTGAGTAAGGAAAACTTGGTTCTTTGGAAAATGCCAATGCAAAAGATAAGACAGAGGAACTGATTTACCACCCAGCTGATTCTGATTTATGGGCAATCTCGTGTGTGCCAGGGTAGAGCTATGCTCCATTCAATGACTGATTTTTTTCAGAAGTAGATCACTTTTGGGTGAACTCAAACCTCTAGACTTTTGGTTGGGAGCTCCAGGTATTAATCACCTGTACCACCCAGGGGCTTTATTCATGAACTCATTGTAAGCACATGAGTATTCAGTAGACAAGCGATCTGACCATCCTCTATTTGAACGTGGATAGTGGAAAGAGCTCTTAATTGGAAACGAGATTTGGGTCCTATACTCATGTTTGCCTCTGATAAGAAGAGTGAATCTTCTATCACCCCTCTGGGATTTACTTTAATTTTTTTTTTTACTTTTTAAATTGTGAATTGGGTGAAGGTTAACAGAGCAGATCATTTTCCATTCAATAGCGCATACAGATTTGTTTCATCTCATTGATTGCAATCCTCACAATGAAACACCATTTATCTTATTTCTTCCTTGCACTCCTTATTTCCACTCCTCCTTCCTAACCCTGTGGCTCTTTGGTCTTTGGTAAGTGCTTCCCTTTAGGTGTCTAAAGGTTGATTATTCTAAGTCAGTAGTTCTCAATCTGTGGGTCGAGACCCCTTTGGGGGTCAAACGGCCCTTTCACAGGGGCCACCTGATTCATAACAGTAGCAAACTTATAGTTATAGTTATGAAGTAGCAACGAAAATAATTTTATGGTTGGGGGGTCACCACAACATGAGGAACTGTACTAAAGGGTCACGGCATGAGGAAGGTTGCGAACCACTGCTCTAAGCTATGCATAACTCTCTAGGGTTATTGTTCTCTTTGCAGAGCTGTCTCTTGTTTCCCTGAACATGAAGGCAGCCAGCGATTCCAATTCCTGACCTATAGTGTGGCTAAATACCATAATCTTAGTGTTTTACCAGTGTCGATCAGACCAGTAAGCCTGTTTTCTTTTTTAAACGATTTTGAATTTTGTTCCACATTTTCTTCTCCGACCCTATCTAGGACCTTCTAATGTAGCCCTTCTCAGAACAGCCACTTTAAAAAATGTTAAAATCTACTGTTTCAGATTACTTTCAAGTTCAAAACATTAATCTATAAGATCCTAAAAGTTTCAATTCTCAATGAACTGAAGTAACAGAACCTCACTGAAGAGTAAGGACTGATGTGTTGAATCAGACAAGGATTGAAAATGCCACGAAAGTGTTACCTTAGGAATAGCAGGGCTTTGTAGTTGGCCTCATAAAGGTTCTTTATTATTAAGTCTGTCCAAAATGTCTCATTCTGCTTCTGATGCATCCTCTGAGTGTGGGATTCAAAGAGCTTAAGCAACTTCAGAAAGGAAACTTCAAAAAACATAAGACAGCATAGGGACTTTATCTCTTATCATTTATTTTATTAAAAGAGAAAGAAAGAAAAGAAAGAAAATGTAGAGGTTTGACTCACAGAGCCCAGACATTGGACCATCATTAAGAGTGACTACCTCCAACAGACAGGCTAGGTTAGGCAAAGGCCGGTGAAAAAGAAGAGAAGAACGCTTTAATATGATTCTAGACTTGTTGCAGAAGAAACTTAAAGAAAATCTAGCTTCAAAGTTACAAGATACTCCTTTTAAGTCCAAACCATGCTTCATTTCCCGATAACACTAGCAGCAATAATTACTAGTCAAGATTTACTGAGTGCTGAATGGGGTTGCTATGAGTCAAGTCAATTCAATGGCAATGAGGGTTTTTTATTGAAAGCCAGATACAACGTTGACATGTGTCCTTTATTTTACCTTCACAGTTACCCTATCAGCTGGGTAATATCATTATGAATGGAGAAAAAGTCATTTGCTCGGTTTCTCAAAGTGAATAAGTTCTGTATCAGAATTTGAATCCACATTCATCTGGTTCTAGAGGTCATACTCTCATCTGCTTTGCTATCACTCAAAAAAATCTCACTGCCTTTGAGTTGATTCAAACTCATAGCAACCCAACAGAGACTCTACAGGACAGAAGAGAATTGTCTCTCTGGGTTTCTGAGGCTGTAAATCTTCATGAGAGCATAAAGACCCATCTTTCTCTTGTGGAGTGACTGATAGATTTGAACTACCGACTTTGCTTTAGCAGTTCAATGCATACCCCTCTCTGCCACCAGGGCTCCTTCTGCTTGATCTAGGGTCTCTAATTCTTTCAGAAGGCTGTGGCCTCATGCAGCACACTGATAGCCATTGCTGTTACAATTTCTAGAACAGTGTTTTAAAAATGTGTCTGCTAGTATCCTGAGATTATATGGAAATCTGCTCAGATTCTGCAGGGGGCACTTTGCAGATGGATTTAGCCTTTAAGTGCCTTTGTGAAATCACTGCCTTCTTCCAACCCCGATTCTATCCTTGTGACTAGTTTATTTTTACCCCTCGACTTCAGATCTCCTTTTCGTTCCTTCTCCTAATTACATCTTCATCTTCCTTTCTAATGTAATTAGACTCTGTTCCAGAGAGCTAAATATGCAAGTGTTTCTGGTTAAAGCAGAAAATTCATCATATTTGTTTAATTGTAACCCAGATGGGAAAGAACATGAGGATAAAATTTTTATTGCACTTCCAATCCAACCTACACCTCTAATTCCCTTGTCCTATTTTCCCCCTTTGCAGTTGGACAGAGCTCCCTTGGGAACCACACATATGGGGTTATAGAGAGGGAGAAGGAAGGGCCTAGGGTGATTGGGCAGGGTTGGCTATGGCTATGGTTCTATCAGAAAATTGTTGGCAAATTCTGGAAATTCAGGTTTTAAACAGTGTGTGGGTATCTCCTCTCTGATTGGAACATTCTTAGAAACAAATGAAAGACAAACGTACTCCTTTCACATTTATTGCCAGAGTTGTGTTTTGTTTTGTTTTGTTTTGTTTCATTTTAGCTATGCCTTATTGTGCTTTTGGTGAAAGTTTACACAGCAAATAAGGTCCCGTTTGATAAGTTCTCTGTAAATTGCTCAGTGACATTAGCTACACTTTTCACAATGTTTCTAATTACATTTTGGTTATTCCATTTCCAGTGTTCTACTTTCCCTATTTCTTTCATTGCTTATCATTGTGTTAGTGCAATTGTTGACCATTTAGTCTCATAAAGATGATTTTGTAATGGAGCACCATACTCATGGGTATTGTCCTTTTTTGTGTGTACCTATCTGTTATTTCTGTACAAGGTGACCTCAGGGGGATAGTTCTGTCTAAGGTTTAAAGACTATCACTGGAGGATAGTCTCAGGGAGGGAGTTCTCTAGTCCAAATTGGTCCAATAAGTCCGGAATTTTTAAGAATTTGAGTTCTGTTCTGCACTTTTTCTCCTCTGTTCTCTCCAGATCCACATATTGCAGACCCGAGCATAGAGTTAGGCTTGGATGTGAGTGTGCAAGTAGGTGTATGTGCAGTAGCCACACTGTAAAAGACAACTCAAAGTTCTGTCATTTCAGTAATCTGTAGTGAACGGTTACACATGTTTTTCCACCATCTGTCATAAGTAAACACAACTAAGTTTGTGCTTACCTTCTGTGGTATAAGCACATTTTATAAGCACAGTTATATAATCGTTTGTCAATTTGAGAAGATTAAGAGTGAAGGGATGGAGTCTAGCCTGTCAATCAGGTGATAGCCAATGAGGCCTCGGTGTAGGCATGGCCTTCTCCTGAGGATTCTGGGAACTCCTGTATTCCTCCTTGGAGGCGGGAGACACTGTCTCTATTGGCTCACTCCCTGTGAGACATCTCCATTGATAAGACACATGGAGCTATGTTAGTGCCCTGAGCTGGAGGAGACAAGTGGAGACCCCTGCCAGCTCTGAGATGCTTACAATGCCACTGGATCCACAAGACTTTCCACCCACTGGTCTGTGAAATTCCTGCATTCAGCATCATTGCATGTGTTTCGTGAGTCTGAAGAGGATTTTATAGATTAATATTAGACATATGGGCTAAATAGAATTGCTCCATGGGACCATCCTGTCATCCTTACTGGAGCAGTTTTCCAGGCCTTTCTTTTGTGGAGCTGCTGGGTGGGTTCAAACCACCAAACTTCAGTTTGCAGCTGATCCCAAACTGCCTAGGCTATTGGAACTCCCTCCAAGGAGTACTCCAGGAGTTCAATGAGTTCATGTTTGTAAAACTTTTAGATACAAGATCAGAGTTTGTTAAATAGAGAGAGAAGCAGAGTCCAATCTGCTAGGGGAGGCTGACTGAATCAGCTAAGCACATCTATCATCTCTGTCATTTTACTAACAATTTTGACTCCTCCCATATTAGGCTTTTTCACATCCAAGCCTTTTCTGTCCAGATCTCTCCTGGTTTTTAAGGCCCAATTCAAATGCCATACCTTTGTGTCAATTGGTTGTGATGCTGTCACCCAGGTTAATAACTTCTCAGAAATCTGAGCTCGAAGTAGGTGCAACTATAGCAACCCCACCTGCCACTCCAAATATCCTTTTTAACATCCTTAAGGAGCAATTGTACTAGCAATCTAGTGATCCTGATACTGATTTCCATAACTGGAAGTCACCGCACATCCATTTGAACTCTCACTGGCATCTATTTCTTGGTTGCACAAAATCAGTAATCAAGGTGGGCAGGGGCTTGGTTGTGCTCACTTAGCAATCCAAGTACAATTTTACTTTTCTTCTGCTGCTGCTTCTTTTTACCCACATTAAAGATTCTCTTTCTAGATTTGGGTGGCATCTGTCTTTCTCCCAACCTCATAGCTCCTTCTTATAGAATCTAAGCTTCTTTTCCACAAAAGAAAGGCCTGGCAAACTGCTCCAGTAAAGATGACAGGATGGTCCTACAGAGCAATTCTACTCAGCATCACATGGGTTTGCCGTGGCAATTACCAAGGTCAACTGCTGCAAACAGTAATCCCAGTTATGCTTCTTTTATAGATAAAGAAATTAAGGCCTAGGCAGACACGATGCCTTTTCAGTGTTGTTGTTGTTGTTAGGTGCCCTTGAATCAGTTCTGACTCAAAGTAACCCTATGTTGAACAAAACAAAACACTGACCCATCCTGGGCCCGCCTCAGAATTGTTTTCATATTGGAGCCCTTTGTGGCAGCCGCAGGGTCAATCCCTCTTGGCAAGGGCCTTTCTCTTGCTCACTGCCCCTTCACTTTACCACGCTCGATGTCCTTTACCAGGGACTGGTCTCTCGGTCTTTCCTGATAACACATCCAAAGGATAGTGATGAAGTCTCACCTTCTTGCTTCTAAGGAGCATTCTGGATGTACTTCTTCCAACGCAGATTTGTTGGTTCTTCTCGCAGTCCGTGGAGCATGCAAACTTCTTTGCCAGCACTGAAATTCAGCTGCACCGAGACTTCCTCAGTCTTCCTTATTCCAAGTCCCACTGCCACGCGCCTATGAATGGACTTAAAATACCCTGACTTGGGTCAGGTGCACCTCAGTCCTCACAGTAAATCAGTGTGTTTCAACACTTTGACGAGGGATGATGGCCCAGATTTACCCAATATCATGTGCGGTTATCCAATGGTAAATGGCAGAGGCAGAATCCAGCATCAGGCGAGCTAATTGCAGAGTCAATATGAGAGAAGACTAAAAAAGTAAACACAGGATAAGGTCCAGGAGGCACTTGAAAACCAAACAGAAGCGTTTGGTTTTCCATGGTTGGATGATTACCATATTAGTAATAGAGGGATTGAATGATTATCAGCAATAGAAGGATTGCAGTGAGAGGACAGCAAGAGGGTGTGAGGGAGGGGCTCTGGCTATCATTTTTGCCAAACTGTTATTTTCTATCTCCATATATTTATGTCTAAATAATTGTGTGTGTGTGTTGAGGGGGCGCTACACCTCCTCACACTAAAATGTGTTCTGATTTGGTCCATTGGGAAGAGACTCTGGTCATATGGATACAGTTTTTGTAGATAAGGGGAAAATACCTTTATACATATGTCAGCATCCAATATTTGAAATTCTGATTAGAGTACTCTGAGTATCATCTCTGGATGGAGACAAGTTATTTGGAGACTTGGGTTGCTCATTCTGCTTGCCATCCTGGTCCTACTGAGTATTTCTTAAATTTATAGTCATTGAATCAAAACCCAAAACCAAACTGACTGCCATCAAGTTGATGCTAACTCATAGTGACACCCTAAGACTGGGTAGAACTGCCCTTGTGGGTTTCTGAGAATGTAACTGTTTAAGGGAATAGAAAGCCTCTTTCTCCCTCAGAGATGCTAGTGGTTTCGAGTTGCCAACCTTGAGGTTAGCAGTCCTCTGCATAAGCCCTACACCACCAATACTCCTCCAGTCACTGAGGAACTAGATGGTGACAAATGCAATTGCTCTTTGCTTCATTCCTACAATTGTCTACAGTCTGATTTTCATGTTGAACAAATGAAGTATTGGATGCTATCATGGTTTGAACTGTGTCTTCCCCCCACCCCTCACCCCAATATGTGTCAACTTGGCTGGGCCATGATTCTCGGTGGTTTGGAAGTTATTAATGATGTAATGTGGCTGTTATATATTGAGGTAGTCGTCTTCCATGATGTGATCTGATATGATTAGTCCTGATCCGATGTGAGAGAATTAGGATGGGATATTGTTTTGCTATTGTTGGATGTCAACAAGCCGGTTCTGACACTTTGCAACCTTAAGTACAACAGAAGGAAACACTGTGAGTCCTGCCTTGTCCTCACAATTGTTGTTAGGTTTGAGCTCATTGTTGAAGCCGTAGTATCAATCCATTGTAAGGAGCTTCCTCGCTTTTGCCTCCCTTCCTCTTTACCAAGCGTGATGCCCTTCTCCAGGTACTGATTTCTCCTGATGACATGTTCCAATTATGCGAGACAAAGACTCACTCTCCTCCCTCCCAGTATTCTGGCTGTATTTCTTCTAAGACAAATCTGTTGGTTCTTCAAGAAGTCCATGGTGCTTCCCATATTCTTTGCCACAATTGTAATTCAAATGCATCTATTCTTCTTGAGTTTTCCTTACTCAACATCCAACTTCCCCATACCTTTGAGGTGTTTAAGAAGACTGTGGCTTGGGTCAGGCCCACCTTAGTGACATCTAAAGTGACATCTTTACTCTTCACTTCAAAGAAGTCTTGTGCAGCAGATTTTCCCAATGCAATATGTCATTTGATTTTTCACTGCTGCTTCCATGAACACCGATTATGGATCCAAGGAAGATGAAGTTCCTGACAACTTCAGCCATTTCTGTTTTTCATAATACTACCTATTGGTCCAATTGTGAGGATTCTGGTTTCCGATACAATGAATTGCAATCCATACTGATGGCTTCGGTCCTTGATCTTCATCAGCAAGTGTTTCAAATCCTCTTCACTTTCATCAAGCAGGGCTTTGCCATCTATATATTGCAGGTTGTTAATAAGCCTTCTTCCATTCCTGATGAGTTTTTCTTCATATACTCTAAGAAAACTTGAGCCAAACGAACTGCCAATGAGTCAATACTAACTCATCGGAATCCTATAGGACAAGGTAGAATTCCCCCTGTACGTTACTGAGACTGTAACTTTTAGGGGCATAGAAAGCCTCTTCTTGCTCCAAGGGAACAGCTGATTAGCTGATTAGCAGCCCAACTCATGACCACTATAGCACCAGGGCTCCTTCATGTACTACAGCTTCTCATATTATCCACTCAGCATACCGATTGAATAAACATCATGAAAGAACACAACGCTGACACATGTCTTTCCTGATTTTGAATACTCAGTATTCCCTTGTACTGTTCAAACAATTGCCTCCTGGCTGATGTACAGGTTTCCCATGAACACAACGAAGTGTTTGGGAATTCCCATTCTTCCCCATGCTACCCATAGTTGTTATGATTCACACAGTTGAATAGGTATAGTGAATAGTGAATAAAACACAAGTCAGCCTCTTTCTGGTACTCTCTGCTTTTAGCCACATCTATTGGATGTCAGCAATGATATAGCTTGTTCTGTGTGCTTTTCAGAATCCAGCTTGAATTTCTGGCAGCTCCCTGTCAATGTACTGCTGCAACTTTTGTTGAATAAATCTTCAGCAAAATGTTAGTCGAATGTGATATTAATGATATTGTTTGATAAATTCCACATTCTGTTGGTCACCTTTCTTTGGAATGGGTACAGATAAGGATCTCTTCCAGTTATTTGGCCAGGTAGCTGTTGTCCAAATTTCTTGGCATAGGAGAGTGAGTGCTTCCAGGGCTTCATAAACTTGACATATGGAATTTCAATTCGTATTCCAATTTCTGGAGCCTTGTTTTTGACTAATGCCTTGATCACAGCTTGGGTTTTTTCCTTCAGTATCATTCGTTCTTGTTCATATGCTACCTCCTACAAGGGTGGACTGTGTACCAGTTCTTTGGGGTACAGTAACTGTATTATTTGCATCTTCTTTTAATGCTTCCTGTATCATTCAATACCTTTTACTTAGAATTTTTCAATATTGCAACTTGAGGCTTGCATTTTTCTTCAGTTTTTTCAGTTTCAGATAGGTTGAGCATGTTCTTCCTTTCTGGTTTTCTAACTCTGGGTCTTTGCACATTTCATTACAATATCTGATTTTGTCTTCTCGAGCTGCCCTTTGACATTTTCTATTCCGTTCTTTGGCTTCATTGGTTCTTCTCTGTGCCTTAACTCTGCTGACTAAGGGCAAGCTTCAGAGTCTCTTCTGACATGTACTTTGGTCTTTTTTTCCTTCCTGTGTTTTAAATAACCTTTTGGTTTCTTATTGTACAAGTTTTTTTTTATGTCATCCCACAACTTGTCAGTTCTTCTGTCCTTAGTGTTCAATGAGTCAAATTTATTCTTGAGATTTAGGTGGGAAATATGCAAGGTCATATTTGGGTTCTGTGGATCTTCAATATGAATTTACATAAGAGCAATTGATAGCCTCTTCCAGCGTGGCTGAAGATATTGCACTTTGGTTAAACTTGAAGAAGAAAATGAAAACAAGTACACTGGAGCTAAACTACAACTTTGAGTCTCTCCCACCTGAATTTCTAGAGCTTCTCAAGAACATATTTGATAATTGAACACTAACGACAGAAGACATGATGAGCTGTGGGAGGACACCAAGAGCATCATTTACGAAGAAAGCAAAAGTTAATTACAAGACAAAAAAGATCACAGTGGATGTCAGAAGAGACGCTGAAACTTTCTCTTAGTCATAGTAGCTAAGGCACACAAAAGAACTGATGAATTCAATGAGCTAAATAGAAAATTTCAAAGGGCAGCTAGAGAAGACAAAGTCAGATATTTTAATCGTGCAAAGACATACAGCTAGAAAACCAAAGAGAAGAGCATGCTCAGCCTATCTGAAACTGAAAAAACTGAAAAAAAAATGCAAGCCTTAAGTTGCAATATTGAAAGATTCTAATGGAAAACTGTTGAACGATGCAGGAAGCATTAAAAGAAGATGCAAAGAATCAACAGAATTTTTGTACCCAAAAGAACTGGCACACATCCCACCAATGATGCTGAAGGAAGAAGTTCAAGCTGAACTGAAGGCATTAGCCAAAAGCAAGGTTCCAGGAATTGATAGAATGCCAATTGAAATGTTTCAACAAGCTGATAAAGTCCAGGAAGCACTGACTCATTGATGCCAGGAAATTTGAAAAACACCTACTTGGCCAACTGACTGGAGTGATTCATATTTTTACCACTTTCAAAGAGAGGTGACCAAACAGAACGCTTAAATTATAGAACAGTATCATTGATAGCATATACAAGTAAAATTTTGCTTAAGATCATCCAACAATGGTTGCAGCAGTACATTGACAGAGAGCTGTAAGGTGTTCAGGCCGGATTCAGAAGACATGGAAGAAGGGATATCATTGCTGATGTCAGATTGATCTTGAGTTGAAGTAGAGACTATTAGAAATATGTTAAATGTGTTTTATTGACTAAGCCAAGGGATTTGACTGTGTGGATCATAACAAACTCTGGATAACTTTGAGAAGAATGGGAATTCCAAAACACTTCATTGTGCTCATGTGGAATTTGTAT
>NW_022103915.1:39645975-39647625 GCF_000313985.2 Echinops telfairi
TAGGATACTGATCTTTGTGCACTGCATTTCATTGTTGGTAACTTCCAGTTTTCTAGATTGATATTGCGTATGTTATATAGTCCAATTATTAATAGGTGTTTACAGATGTTCTTTTTCTCTTTTTTCATTTGAGTCATGCCCTATCAGCAAATGGAGGTCCTGACAGGTTTACTCCCTCCGTGTCATGTGGTCGACTCTGTTTTAAGAAGGCAGCTCTTCCTCCATCATGTTTTAAGTGCCTTCCAATATGGGGGCTCGTCCTCTGGCAATATAACTGAAAATACTGTGCAGCAATTCACAAGGTTCTCAGTCTCTCTGACCATGTTCCACTGTTCTTCAGACCGTCTTCAAAGTGTGCAGTCATGCCTTCTGTGCAGTCTGCTCTTGTTCTGGAAGCTCTGCTGAAACCTGTTCAGCTTGGGTGATTCTGCTGGCATTTGAAATACCGGTGACATGATTCCAGCCTCACAGCCACATGCATGGCCCCACAATGCTACAACCAACAGACAAGTAGTGCTAGAGTGTTCGCAAGACCCTTACTCATGTCGCAGCCCTGTTCTGACATGAGGGCAGTTTCCCTGGAGTATGGCTACTGTCACCTTTAATCTTACAACAGATAAAGGGGTCAGAGAGAGAGGAAGGAGCTACTACAACTAAAAAGATTAGTTTTTTTTTAGTTGACCTAAGCATGCCCTTTGAATCCAGGGTCTCTGCCCTGGGAAGCCCTTAGAGGAAGATTGATAGGAAGTCATATGTAACGTTTCAAGGAATACAGGAGCTCACCGATGGATATAGAAAGCAAAGACTTGCTGCAGAGACAACAGAGGGAGAAAGTCATTCCCGGAGTTGGCACCCTCAATTTAAACTCTTAGCCTCCTTAATTGTGGGGAAATACATTTATATTTGTTAAAACCATTAAGACAAACGTGAAAGAATCATGCATTGGTTTTGTCTCTGTCCTAAAAAAATTATCTAAGCTGTGTGAGTGGGAAAGATTTGAAGCAGAGAAGAGAATTTCCAGAGCCGTTCTGCTTGAAGAAGCGGATTTTCTGCTCGATATTTTCTCTGGTGTACTGGTTAAGTATGTGGAAGCTGAGCTCTAGCAAGAGCCCGGAGGGCGGATAGTTAGCACAATTGCTCCTTACTTTGTCTTGAAAGCAAGGGAGGTGGAAGCGAATTGCTGGAGACTCGCCTGCTTGGTGCTCAGCTTTCCAAGAGGAAACTAACAGGGCAAGAGAAGCACAACCCAATTGGCTCAATAGTCTAGGGAGCGCCTGTGGGATTTGTTGTAATTGCTCCCCAGGATGTAAATTACACAAGTAGCCCATTTCTGGCTGTTACCAGCCCTGGGTGGCAGCTTAGGCAAGCATAAAGTGTGAAGCCTCTCAAAGGCACCCTGGGACCTTAGCTTTCCTTCTACTCATGACTAAAGAGGGCTGGGCTCTGCCCGAATCCCGCAGGAGGTGAGAGTCTCTCCAACAGCTCATAAATATTTTCCTTGTACACTAATTAGAACCACTGAGATTTGCATAGGGCTTTCCTAGTCACCAGGGCTTTTACTTATTTTGTATCACTTGAATCTCAGACAACATTCTGGGCAGACCTCTCCCCACAGGGAGACTTCTCCGGCTCACTACCCTACCTGGACCC
>NW_022103915.1:39648016-39649951 GCF_000313985.2 Echinops telfairi
CTTCCTCTGGAGGGAAGGCAACCTTAAATGAAAATGGCTTGATTTGTTCTTCCTGTTAGGGCTACTTGTCTTCCTAGGTTTCATTTTTAATAAAGTTCTTAAACAACAGTTCTTAAAAACAAAGAAAACACACTTCTTCATCGGTGTTATTGGATGTTGTGGGAGTCCCCTAATCTGGTGACCATTTAAGGATGAAGAGTGTAGGGGTGGCGTCTAGGCTGTCAATCTGGAGATAGCCAATGAGGCTTCTGTGGGCATGGCCTTCTCCTGAGAATTCTGGGAAATCTGGGATTTCCTCCTTGGAGGCGGAAGACACCTCTCTCTCTCTCTGGTACTCCCTGGGAGACATTGCAGAAGACAAGCCACATGGATGCAACCAGCCCTTGGAAGCCGGAGAAGCCACAGAGAGACCCCTGCCAGCACTGAGATGCTTACAATGACACTGGACCCAAAGACTTTCTACCCACTGGCCTGTGATCGTCCTGCATTAGGCTTCATTGCATGTGTTTCATGAGTCTGAAGAAGACTTTATAGATTGGTATCAGACATATGGGCTAATATTGGACTTATGGACCTGATCTGGACTGGGCTGGGATGTTTTCTCAATGTCCAATTGCTCTTGTATATAAATCTCTTTCTTATACACATAGGTGTGTCAATAGATTTGTTTCTCTAGTCTACCCAGACTAGCACAGATGTTTTGTGCCTAGTTAAAATGGGGAGTTTTGGCTATGTATGTGAGGGTTAAATAACCTTCCAGTTCTACCACCAAGGTTTACTATTCATGTCACCAAGGGAGTTGCCCTCCTCATTCTCCACCAGATGCGTACTGAAGGCTTTCTGTGGTCTGGGCACGGGACTAGATCTTGAGAATGAGAGATAAGAATCCTCAGTGCTGACCCTGAGGAAGGGTCTAAGGAAGAAGCCAATGCAAGGGAGTCGAGGATCAGGGAATGAGATAAAGAGAAAGAGAAAAACAGAAAAGTAGGTAAATACATAGAATCTGATTCTCCCAAGTCCTAGAAACTTACAACCATAGGGTAGAGAGGTTCAAGACAAAGAATCAGCCAGCCTTTGGAAAACACACAAGAGAATGCTTTTGGATACTCTCAAACATCATGATAGTTGGCTGTGGTAGTTTCATAAGTCCATGTCAGCTTGAAGATATATAAAAGTATAGGGGTGGTATTCAACCTGTCAATCAGGTCACAGACTGATGGTGTCTCTTTGGGGGATGGCCTTCTCATAAGGAGGGCCCTGGGAACCTCCTCTTGTCTCTCTGCCTTCACTTTACTGCTGGTGGGTCACTCAGACCTGCCAGAGCCCTGTGATGCCCACCACCATTGGATCCACAAGACTTGGCACCCACCAGCCGGTGAAATTCCTGCATTATTGCATGTGGCTGTGTGAGTCTAAAGAGGGACTTATGGACTAGTAATAGGCTTATGGACTTGAGCTGGACTGGGCTTGGATGTTTCCTTGATATATAATTACTTCTTGGTACTTGATACAAAGCTCTTTCTTACACATATAGGAATGTCACTGGATTTGTTTCTCTAGTCACCCTGGCCCAAATCATTAACTAATACAGTGCTTACCTAACAAATTTTAAGGAGCCCTGGTGGTTATGGTTGTTCTGCTACCCACATGCTAACCACAAGGTATGCAGTTCAAAACTACCAACCACCTCCTGGAAGAAAGACCTGGATTTTACTCCTGTGAAGAGTTACAGCCTCAGATGCTCACAGGGGCAGGTCTACTCTGTCCGATGGGGTCACTATAAGTCAGCATCCACTTGACGACAGTGAGTGCGTTAGTCCAGGTAGACTAGAGAAACAAATCCACAGAAACTCATATGTGTATAAGAGAGGTTTTATATAAAGGGTAATTGTACATTAAGAAATCATCCCAACCCAGTCCAGTCCAAGGCCATAA
>NW_022103915.1:39650774-39651938 GCF_000313985.2 Echinops telfairi
GAAGCGAAACACCACGTGACATTAATCATCTCCAAACGAGGAGTTCATCTCTCCAGTAAATTGCTTCTGGCAGTAAAATGTGATCTCTTGTGTTTCTTTCATATTATTTTTATTATGTGAACTTTGAATATTATCATAGGACCCATGTGAAGTGCTACTAGTGATGCTGGAAGTCCTCCAAGAAGCAAAGTCATGAGCTTACAAAAACCCCTCAAAAGTTGAATTGTTTGTTATGCACTGTAGATTGAAGTCAAGATAAATGAACTCAGTCTAAGGACCCTAAAACAAAAAAGGAAAGTTGTAAAGTCTCTGCAGCAGCTATTTGAAGTACCCTTTTATCTTGTAAAAATGCGTACTTTATGTGACTGCAATATAAACCCACATACAAAATAGGTCTTTATTGGTTTTATATTATCCATAAGACTTTTCTTATTAGCAGTTGGCTATAATTAATCAGGTTTTGGAAAGGCAAGAGTTATACACTGGTTTTCAACTACACAGGAGCAGAGGATGCTCTGCACCCCTCACTCTGTGCTGTTCAAGGGTCAACGTGGCTGTTAGCCAACGGACTCTTGTGACTTTGAAATGAATTGGACCTAGTGGGACGCTAGCTGAGACCAACCAAACCCATTGCCATTGAGTAGATTCCAATTCTCAGAATTAAGGTTTCAGAGATTCTAAGTCCTTCTGGAATAGAGAGACTCACCTTTTCCTGGGGGGAAAATGGAAGCAGTTTCATGTATCAATATTGTTAGAAGTAGATTTTTATGACTAAAATGTAGCTTAATAATTTTCCAGAAGAACCCGAGTGGTTTCTTGATAAGATACATTTTCTGTCTCTTTCTTTCTTTTCTTTGAAATAATTTTCTTTTAAAAATAAAGCTATGCTTCTCATTTAAAAAAATGAAAAATAAAGAGAAGTAAAAAGAAAAACTCTGTAATTCCCCCTCCTTGGTGGAAAAATTACTAACGTTTTGGCTTATTTCCTTTTAATCTTTTTGTGTGCACATATTTCAGTGTTGGGGTAATCATATGCCATATTCAGAAAACATATACATCTTTTGGGGGAAAATCTGGTTTTAAAATTACAGGAGTGGAAATAGATCTAAGTACATATATTTATAGGTTTAATATTAAGGTAGCAGATGGACATTGGGACTCTAC
>NW_022103915.1:39652895-39654710 GCF_000313985.2 Echinops telfairi
GAAACATGTTCTATGTGACAATACAGAAAAGCATAAAAATGTTTATTTTGCCACTATGACCGTAGGGGCTCAGAGAAACTCCCGTTAGTGCACTATTAGACAAGAGGGAAAGTAATATTTTAAATTTGCAGCTGAGTTAGAGCAGACTAAGAGAATATATCTGAGACAAAGTCACAGAAAGGCATGCTCTGCGGCTGGTAAACCTCAGACCCACTGCCATTTGGTATATTCTGGTTTATAGCCATGCTATACAGGATATCAAGATTGTAACTCTCTATAGAAACAAAAATTTGGTATAGTATGAATTTTATATAATTGTGAGGTGTCTCTGAGTTGGTTTCAACTCATAATGACCACATGCGACTGAGTAGACTTTTCCCATAGAGTTTTCTAGGCTGTGAACTTTATGGAAGCAGATGTCCAGAACTTTATCCGGCAGGGCTTCCGGTTAGGTTCAAACTACCCATCTTTGGGTTAGCAGCCAAGACCTTAACCATTGTACCACCAGGGCTTTATAAAAGATAAAGACGATATCTTAATTAATTACTCATTAAGTGCTATAACTCCGAGGAGAAACAGACAAATATGCAATCATAGTGGGAGATTTTTAACACACATCTATCAATAATTGATAGATCAAGCAGGAAAAAAAATCAATAGGAACATAGAAGACTTGGACAGTACAATTAGCTAGCCTGATTTTATAGGCATGTAGAACATACCACAAGGAAATGGAGAGAGTGGATTTTCATTAAGTTCTCATGACACACTTATGAAAATTGTTCCTAATCAATTAAACAAGTCTTTAAATTTTTCACAGATATGGTAATATTCAGACTGCATTCTCTGATTGCAAGGCTAATAAAGTAGAAGTGAAAACCAGAGATAACTTATGAACATTCATACTGGTAAATTTTAACACTTACTTCTAAGGCACCCATGTGTTAAAGAAGAAATAATGTGTATTAGAAAATATGCTTGCTAAAGCAAAAATTAGTAACTGAATTGAGCACTAGCAATTTTTTCTTTAAGATTTACATATAGAAATAGATGCATAGCTCCATACATGAGATTCAGTTCAGAAATTTACTTCCTAAGAATCCTTGGGTAAGAATTTATTCTCAGAATAAAAGAAAGTAAAATTAGGTTATTTGTCAAATTAAGAGATTGGCAAATTCTCAGGGGATGAATACTATGTTGTCTCAGCCAGTTTGGTTACAGTCTTTGTTCAGATGTTAAAGACAGGCAGGATTTATGCTCAGATCAGTACTTAATTATTGTGTTCCTGTGTAGGGTTACACAATTTCATGTCAGCTTGATAAAAGAATAGAGGGGTGGAGTGTAGGCTGTCAATCAGGTCACAGCCTGATGCTCTCTCCTTTTAAGTGTGGCCTTCTCATGAGGATTCTGGGAACTTCCTCTCTTCTTTGGAACACACTCCCTCTCTGCTTCACATTCCAATTGACAAGCAAACTGGAGCCACCCTGACAGCAGCCAGAACCCTGGAGATGCTGCATGAGTCTGAAGAGGAAATCGTGGGTTAACATTGAACTTTAGGGCTGATATCAGACTTATGGACTTGATCTGCACTGGGCTGTGATGTTTTATTGGTGCATAATTATTGGTGCATGATGTAAAGTTCTCTCTTACACATATATGAGCATCTCTGAATTTGTTTCTCTAGTCAACCCAGACTAACACAGTTCCTTTTAGTACATCACAGTTTCTTATTTGGGAATGATAGCGATGGTGACAAATTTTAGTTGTTGTAACCCATTAGCAATGCGCATCCCTTAGGCATAACTTGCAGGATTC
>NW_022103915.1:39655251-39656196 GCF_000313985.2 Echinops telfairi
GGGGGAGGGGCTAACAAAATGAAGGCTTGTCTTTGAAAAGCCTTAAGAAGAATTACAAATATTTGACAAAATTACTTAAGAACAAAAGCAGAAGTCATAACTAAATAATAGCAAGAATGAAACAGGACAATTCTACTAAGAAACTTAGTTTTAAGACGATTACAAAAGAATATTATGAATCACCTATTGGCAATCAATTAAAAATATGAGAAATATTCACACTTATATAAAGTAAAAATTAAATAAAATATGGATAAAGTAGCCAGAATTCCGTACTCTTCCTTGTTTGTCCTATTTGCTATCTCATCCCTGGCATGTGTTTTACAGTAGGATCTCAATAAACACTTGTTTAAAAAGCATGCATATATTCAGATTTAGAAACTGTTAGCATGTTGGTATTATTAGCCTCTTTACATGCACTTTAAAGCATATTTTGTTGTATATTAATCTTTAAGCATCATACCACAGATACTGCCACAGATACTAGATGAAAATGATATTACAAAATGTGCTAACAAATAGGATCTGCAGAAAGAGCTTTAAAGTAGCCCATCTTATCTTAACTTCCTTGGCAATGAAATGACCAATATTGTGAGGGAAACCAGCTCCTAACACATCATCATGGGCCGGGTAGGCCCAATTGTACAGTGATAATAAGTAAAGATTATAGTAAAGTCATAGAGAGCATGAGAGATAGATGAGAGATTAAATAATGGAGTCAGACATATTTCATAGTAGCATGCTCACCTCAGCCTCACTTGGTGGTCCATGTGGAGAGATAAAGAGATATTTAAATTGCTAACCAAGGCTTTTATATTCTCTGGGGATGTGCAGGCCCCCTAATCACAGGTGGTGACATACGTCACAGGAAAGGCTTGTGCTATAGGTAATACAGTAATGAGAGCGGGGTGATCTAGGGGTATCCACACAATAGGAAGAGGAGGG
>NW_022103915.1:39656296-39658442 GCF_000313985.2 Echinops telfairi
GCAAGCCTTTAGGGAGAAGTAGCCCATTGTCCTTAACAGAGGGGAGTGGGCCCTACTTGTGGTGGGACCAGACAGTAATCTGGCAACTGACTGCCTTCAGGGAGGTAACTTGACAGTCATTTACCATTAGCTGCAAGCAGTGTCCTAAGTCAAACATATATTTGGGGGAGACGACTTGGGAGCAATCTTTCTCTTTCCCACACAATATGTTCCGTCTTTAGTTATACCTTGGTGGGGAAAAAATAGATTTTTCTAGCAATTCTCCTGGGACAAGAAAATTAACAATGCCAACTCAGCTGTGGAGGGAGAAATATGGCTCAAGTCATCCATTTCCTTGTGCACCAAAAGCAGAGGAAGCACATGAAGAAAACAGTGTGTCTCTGCACAACAAACTCATCTCTGTCTGTCGACGGCATTTGAAAACACACGACACAACTCTAGGGTCTAAACTGAATGGACGTGACCATGAGTTACTATTATCACAACTTTTCTTTATCGTTATTTAGAGGAAATCATTTTTCAAAACTTTTTTTCCTCAAGAGCACTGCAAGTGCTGGGTATCTGAGACTCTATATATTGTATCCCCAAGTGAATGACCACCTATCCAAGTAGAAAATTTTTGAAGATTTCCCAATACTCTTTCATATTATGTAAGCATTTTTCCAAGCATGTACCAAATTTTCAGCAATGAGCAATGCTATTTTAAACAGTATCGCTATTTTGAGTGTGTGTGTGTATTCTGTTGAGGGTGGACCATAATTGAATACTTTGGTAATGCTACTTATAGTATGTTAACTTATTTTTTTAAACCAAGAACATTACCATTAGAATTAAAACTTAAATAAAATTCTAGGTTCATGCCACTTGTCCTTAAAGATTCTATAGGCAATATTTTATTGCCTTCTGGCCCTCAATTCAGTAAACATATTCAAGTATCTTTCACTGTGTATCATGCATCACTATCGATGGGATACAATGGTGAACAATAATGGGCCTTATGGAGTGTATAGCAAACTTGAAGGGAAAGATAGTAATAAAACCATCACATACACACATATCACTGGGAAGGGCTTGAAAGATGCCCTGTTGATGCAATGGTTAAAGTGCTCAACTGCTGACTGAAAGACTGGTGATTCTAACTCACCAGCTGTTCTGTGGGAGAAACATGGCAGGCTGCTTCCACAGAGATTTACAGTCTTGGGAATCCCATGGGGGCAGTTTTAAGACAGTCACTCTTAAATTTGGAATAAATTCTATGGCACTGGGTTTGATTAGGGGAAGCGTGTTGAAAAGGAAGAAAGTGGTGCTGATGGGAGAATTGGCTTGGGTAGGAGGTCAGAGAGGAGTCCCTGAAGAGTTATGTGAAGCAGCTACAGAAGAAGATTTCAGGCAGAGTAAACTGTAAGGAAAAAAATGCCCACGATAGGAGCAAGCACAGCGCCTAGGAGGAACTGAAGAACAATGATGGGTTTAGAGGCAGCAAAGCAAAACTAAGAGGTACATAGGAGCCAAACCATCGGATAGCTTTTAGGATAAGCTAGAGATCTGGCTTATATCCCAGGAACAATGGGGACAAATTCACAGGGACATATGTGTGAGTGATGTGACCAGGCGCAAATGTATTGCCAAAAGGTATTGCCAGGAGGTCACTCTGGATAAAATGCAGAATTCAATGTAGAAGGGCAGTGTTCAAGCATGGAGACCATTGAAGAGTCAATGGCATTGAACATGTGACAGTTCCATGACAGTTGCTTGGGTTAGTGTGTGAGTGGTTGTAATGATGGAGAACTAGACAAACCCACTGCCATTGAGTTGGTTCTGACCCATTGAGAAGCCATAGGACAGAGTAGAACTACTCCTTAGAGTTTCTGAGACGGCGAATCTTTACAGGAGCAGACAGCCTCATCTTTCTCCTATGTAGTTGCAGCTGTCCTTTAAGTGCTGAACTTAAGGTCCAGCCGCCAAATGCTTGGCCCACCGAACTACTATGACTCTTTACATGTGGAGGGAGGGAGGATATTTGAACCTTTTGGGGCTCCATGATTAATTAGATGTGGGGGCTAAAGGAGAGCTGTATATCAAAGACAAAGCCTAGTTTCTGGCTCAAGTGTCTGGAATGATGATTGTGGCCTCCTTGAAGACAGCA
>NW_022103915.1:39659148-39673892 GCF_000313985.2 Echinops telfairi
ATTGAAAATACCATGGTTTAAGTCAGATGCACCTTAGTCTTCAAAGTAACATCCTTGCTTTTCAACACTTCCATGATCATTGATTATGTCAAGATGAAATCCTTGACAACTGTATACTTTTCTCTATTTATCATGATTGCGATAGGTAGGTTTATTGTGTCAACCTGACCAATAGGAACATGTGGAATTAATAAGGTCTTAGTTTGATTGGAGGTCAAAGAGATAAATGTCTCGGCAAGCTCTGCTCCCCCTCCTTGCTCTCTGCTGATCAGACCAGCCTGGGGCTGCTTTAACTAGTTCTTTGCCTCAACTTGTGAACTACACTGCATGAGGGACAGCCAACCTGTGGATTGTGTCGCTAGAGCTTCAGGTTCTTTTGATACCTCTTTGCCACTCTGCTGGTGTATACATCACTTGAGGTTGGTGGATCCTGTCATCTTGCATTGCTTGAGTTCAATATCTCATCCAGGCCTGCTTTGCTAAGCTCCTGAGCTACTGTCTGTTGGTGACCTGCCCTGCTGTTTGCTGCCTGTGGCCGGACTGCCTGCATTGCTCTATGGAAGACTCAGCTGTCTGCTTCCTTGACCCAGCAACCCTTGTGAGTTGAAGGACTTCCAGTATATTAACTGTTCCATGGAAGTGAGTTGAACTGAGCCGTCTGAACTGCTGTGTGAACAAATTAGCTGCTATATTCTTTCACGCTGTATATATTTATCCATATATATTCATAAATGTCCTGGTTTTGTTTCTCTAGAGAACCCTGTCTTACACAATGATGTTTTCTATTAGGTCAGTTGTGAGCATTTTAGTCTTCTTTCAAATTTCAAATCCTGAATTCTTGCAGGGTTGAGTCATAATCTATACTGAAGGCTGCAATTCTTATTCTTCACCAGTAAGTGCTTCAAGCCTTTCTGACCCTTAGCAAGCAAGGTTGTGTCATCTGTATATCTCAGGTTGTTAATAAGCCTTCCTCCTACCCTGATGTCATTCTCTTCTTCATGTAAACCAGCTTCCCTGATTATTTACTCAGCATACACATTGAATACGCTTGGTGAGAGGATATAAGCCTGATGCACATCTTTCTTGATTTTAAACAAGGCAATATTCTCTTGTTCTGTTTGAACAACTGTCTCTTGATCCATCGATAGGTTCTGTACGAGCACAATGAAGTGCTCTGAGATTCCCATTCCTCTCAAGGCTATCTATAGTTTATTATGGCCCACACTGTCAAATTCTTTGGCATAGTCAATAAGCCACAAGTCAACATCTTTCTGGTATTCTCTGCCCTCAGCCAAGGTCCATATGACATTAGCAATGATATCCCTTGGGCCATGTCCCCTTTTGAATCTGGTCTGAACCTCTGAAAGTGCCCTGTTAATCAATGCAGTATCCAATTGCTACAGCTGTTGCTGGAGGATCTTCAGCAAAATTTTACTGGCATGTGATATCAATGACATTGTATGATAACTTGAGCTTTATGTTGTCACTTTTCTTTGGAATGGGTACAAATATGAATTTCTTCTAGGCAGTTGGCCAAGTAGCTGTCTTCCAAATTTCCTGGCAGAGTCTAGCAATTGCTTCCAGGGTTTCATCAGCTTGTTGAAATATTTCAATTGGCATTCCATCCATTTCTGGAGCCCTAGTTTTGGCTGAGGCTTTCAGTGAAGCTTAAACTCCTTCCTATAGTACTATTTGTTTTCAAACTCTAAGTCTTTTCACATTTCATTATAATATTTTACTTTGTCTTCTCAAGATGCCCCTTGAACTTTTCTGTTCATCTCTTTGGCTTGATAATTTCTTCCATTTATCTTAAATACGCTACAATGAAATGCAAGTTTTAGAGTCTCTTCAGACCTTCACTTTGATCTTTCCTTTCTTTCTTGTCCTTTTAATTATTTTTCCCCCCATGAATGATGTTCTTGATGTCCTCCCACAATTCATCAGGTCTTCTGTCATTAGTGTTCAATGCAAATCTGCTCTCGAGATAGTCTCAAAATTCAGGTGGGATAGACTCTGGTAGACTTGCTTTAATTTTCTTCACCTCCATTCTAAACTAACATGAGCAATTGAGAGTCTATTCTGTAGTCCTCCCCTAGCCTACTTTTAGCTGTTGATATTGAGTTTTCCCACTGTCTTTTCCTCCAGAAGTAGTCAATTTGGTTTCTGTGTGTTTCATCTGGAAAAGTCTATGTGCACAGTCACCCTTTGTGTTATTGAAAAAAGGTATTTGCTATGAACAAGTAGTTGGTCTTGCAAAATTATATCATGCGAATCCTACTACCATCAAGACTGTATTTTCCAACTGCTGTTCCTTCCTTTTTGTTTCCAACTTTTGCATTCCAATAGCCAATAATTATTAATGCATCTTAATTGCATGCTTAATCAATTTCTAATTGAAGCGGTTAGTAGAATTCTTTAATTTCTTCATTACTAGCTTTCATGATTGGTATATAAACTTGAATAATATTTGTGTTAATTGGATTTCCTTAAATACAGATAGGTGGAATCCTATCACAGACAACATTGCACTTCAGTATTGACCTTGAAATGTCCATTGTGACCAAGAATGCAAGGCTGTTGCTCTTGAGTGTGTCATTCCCAGTGTGGTAAACCACATGATTTTCATTTTCAAACTGGCCAGTATCAGTTCATTTCAGCTCACTAATGCCTATGATACGGATTTTTATGTTTTCTATTTAATTTTTAACAACTTTCAATTTTCCTAGATTCATATATTGTACATTCAAAGTTCTGATTATTAACAGACTTTTGCAGCTGTTTCTTCTCATTTTGAATTGTGCTCTAGCAACAAATGAAGAGCCAGTAGTCTTTACTCCCACAGGGTTTATTTCATGCTCAATTCTACTTCGAGAAAGCAGTTCCAGCTCACTCACATGTTGAGAGCCTTCTGATCCGAGGGGCCCATTCCCTGGCACTACCTTTGACAATGTTCTGTTCCACCCATTAGGCCTTCAGTATGTGACAATGTTTTGATGCTATGTATATGATTTTATGAGTCTTAGGATACTTATGATATATAAGTAATAAATCAAGCCGTCAATATAAATGAATGAACAAATGGATGCATAGAAGATGGCTCTTCACCAAGTTGAGAAGTCTGAAGTCTCATTTCAACATTTCAAAAGAGAAGTCTGAAGATGAAAGTATTCGAGGAACTGTCAGAGCTATGGGAGGGAAGTTAGAGAGGTCTTGAACTATGGATTTAAGGAAAGAGTTTTAGACAGAGACATTTGTTAACAAGGCTAAATACAATTGAAAGATTGAACCCCCCAGATTTTTGTGTGGAATTTAACGACAAGTTATCAGAAATCTTAATGAGAGCTGTTTTGGTGGAGTAATTGTGTACAGAAATCAGATTAAGAGTGTGCTGAGGAGTGGGAAGTGACAATAGAGAAATAGAGTATTTGCGGGGCGGGGGTGGTGTATGTGTGAAGAAAAGGAGAGAGAATGAGCAGTGGCCAAATGGGAATATGGGATGAAGAAAGAATATTAGATTGGGAGAGATATGAACTTGTTTAAAACTGAGTAAGCATCTGAATTCAAAACAAAACAAAACAGAAAACACCAAATGCTGGAGAGTCTGCAGAGAGACTGGAACTCCCATACACCGCTTGTGAGTCTATAAATAGATACACCTGTGGAAAGCAATATAGTGCTACCTAATGCAAGTAGGAATTGAAATTCCCTATGATCTAGCACTATATCCAAAAGAAACCGAATACAAATTTGGATCTTGATGACAATGGAGATGGACAGGGGCAAAGAGTAAAGAGTGCGGCCATAGAAGTGTTGGTGGATAGAATTTATACATTGTTCGTTGATCTATGAAAACAGAGATGGGAGACAAGGTAGATTTACCTTCAGTCTTTTTTAAGGATCATAAGCATTAAGCTTAAAACTAAGGGAGTTCTTTTTCTTTAACAGGGTGAAAATGAATCCAGAGACCATTGTCTGTTGTATTTGCTGTCTATGAGGCAAAATCTGGGACTGATCTGAGTTTACTTTTTTAAATTATCATGATTTTTATATGGCTGCCCAAGGCTTTCCAATGTATTATTCACATGTTGCTAGAATGAGTCTACAGGTAGGTATCTTGTCAATAAACTGTCCTACTGTTATGCAATCTAAATATTGAAGTCTATCTAGTTCAAGGAAACTCATGCAATTATTTTTAGAATTACTTCTTTTTAATCTATAGTTTAAAAAGAACCCCCAAATAAACAAGCAAACCAGAAAAAACAACAACACCCTAATGCCATTGAGTCAATTCTGACTTGTAGTGACTCTCTATAGGATAGAATAAAACTGTTCCTGTGGGTTTCCAAGACTGTAACTTTTTTTTTATACTGTAACTCTTTATGGGAATAGAAAGCCTCATTTTTCTCCCATGGATCATGTAGTGGGTTTGAATTGCTGAGCTATTAGTTGGAAGTCCGAGACATTACTCACTATGTCACTATCGTTCCTCTTTTATCTATATTGGGAATCCAATATTTATCATGTAGAATTAGCATTTCCTGTTGCCCAGTGTATATTTTTAGGCTTCTCATTTTCTCTTTTTAAAATTCTCCTCTGTATTTGGGGGAAACAGTTCCATTTTTTCTTCCATATCACAGGTTTAAAATTATGGGTGTTAAGTCTGTTTTACACTTACATCAGAATAAAATTTCATTCTGCTAGTACCTTGGTTTGTTTCTTCATAACTATTACTCATCTTCCCCTTAATCAGCTCTTTTTCTATTTGCATGCTGTTCTTTTTCATTTATATTTTCTTTATAGCCTTCTTAACACATAAAGGTGATACCATCTTGTACTCTGTTAAGACTGAAAATATATCTAAAATTTCTCAGCCAAACACCACTTATAAAAACATGTTCTTTCTTTGAATTGGAAATGTTTCCCTTGGTTTGCAGTATTTGTCTTAAACTTCATAATGTATTTTAAAATCTATTTCTTTGGCATGAAATGTTATTTATCTCAGGTGCAGGTGCAATCCTTATCTGAGATACCAAATAGAAGGTGGATTAATATGTTATCTCTTTGATCAATTTCCATGAGCTTTCAGATATTCCTCTGATTTTATCGCTGCAATTCTACTGCCTAGATCCTGGAAAATAAAAATCCACAGAGTAGATAAAATAAAATCTCAGCATTCCCTGGTGGCCAGAGACTTCCTATTTGATCTTCTAGAGACCTTAACTTGTGATCATCCCCTGTCCCATTATGAGGTCTAGAAATATAATTTCCTATTATTTTCTACCCTGTCTTTTTTTGAGGACTAAAATCTCCAAATCGGGGAAGCCAGAAGGACTAAAATATCAGTGAGGTACCTGGACTGTGAGGCCCATTCATTCAGAGCCTTTTTGTGCCTCCTTAGATAATTTGCAAAATATTGGTTTTATCTGTTACTAATAAAATAAACAAGTAGAAATTAATTTTTTTAAAGCCCTCCCTTTGCAGGCACTGATCTACCTGTGGTTGACTAGTTTTGAAGTTTACACATGAAATATTATGCTTCAACCCTGTGCCAGACAGATAACTTTCATCCGGATTTAGCAGATGCGAGCAGCCAAAGCAGTATCAGGAAACCAAATGAGTATGGCACAGTGCTGGATTGTGGAGATTTGAACACATGTCTGCATACTCTGACGTTTCTTATCAAGAGATGAGTCTAAATTTCCCTTCCCTTGAATATGGACTGATCTTAGTGGCTTATTTCTAATGACTGGAATGTCACGAAAGTGATGCTATATGAATTCCGTGATTAAGAATAAAAATCTTGGGATATGTGCCTCTGGGGCCACCATAGAAGACGCGTGATGGCCCTGGAACCGTAGGGGCCTTGTGGAGGGACCCCGTAGAGACAGAGCTGCTCAGGAAACCGAGCTTTTCTAGTCTCCTCGGCCCGGGCACCGGCCGTGCGAGTGCGGGTGTCTTTCAGACTGCTCTAGCTCCACGACTCTCTTGTAACTGAATGCCCCACCTTACGTGTGAACCCACCTCCCAATCCGAGTCACCTCCCAGAACCACGAGAACTAATAAGAAGAAATTACTGTTGTAATTTTATGAATGTTGATTGGAGTGATTTGTTACATATCAGAATATGCTCACAAAGGATCGAGAAATTAATTTTTAGTATACATTTTAAATATGTGTGGTTTAGAAAACTACAAACTGAAGCAAGGAAAAAAATATCAAGAAAAACCAACTTAAAAAAAGTAGTAAAACTGATCTGTTCCATAAACCTTCACCCGACTCACAATAAAAAAGTTTTAAAATTTTGCCAAAAATTTGCCAATTTCTTCCTAGAATAAAAATCAGAAAAATAATGAATGTAAAGAAATTTTACATGAGACTCATATCTGTTGGTTTGTCACAGTATGTTGGTTTGTCACAGTATGTTGGTTTGTCACCGTATGTTGCTATGTGCTAGAAGTTATGCCACTAGTATTTTAAAATGCCAGCAGGCTCACCCATAATGGACAGGGTTCAGCAGAGCTTCCAGACTAAGAGACTAGGAAGAAAGATCTGGTGATTCCCTTGAGAAAATTAACCAATGAAAACCACATGGTTTTCTGACATTGTCTGGTATAGTACTAGAAGATGAGCCCCCTAGCTTGAGAGGCTTTCAAAACACACAGTGGCTGCAGCAATGAATTTGAGCATCCTAATGATTATTAGGAGCCCTTCAGGTGCAGTGGGTTATGCAGTTGGGCTGCTAACCACAAGACTGCTGGCTCAAACTTATCAGCCACCCTGCAGGAGAACTTCGAGGCTCTCTGCTTTTCTAAATAGCTACAGGTTCAAAAGCTGGTGGGAGCAGTTCTAGTCTGTCCTGTGGGGTCACTCCGCATTGACATTGACTTGATGACAGTGAGTTGTTTTTTGTTTTGCCTTTTTTTTAAGTAAGAATCACAAAGCTGCCCCAAGACAAGGCAATATTTTGTTCTGTTGTGCATGGGGTGACCATGAGTTAGAGGTGACTCAGCTGCAGATAAATAATACAGCAATTGAGAACTCTGAAACATATGGCTATTTCGTAAGTTGTAATGTCAATGTAGCATTGTAGTACTATGTATTAAACAAGGTTGTCTAGAATCATAAGTGACACTCATATATGTATAAGAAAATGCTTTATATAAAGAAGTGTTCTTATAGCAAGATGATATCTCAGCTCAGAACACTTAAGTCTATGAGTCTGATGCAAGCCGGAACCCTCTTTAGGCTCACATTGCTGCAGGCTAATGACACGGAAAGGTGTCATGAGATGCAGGAATACCACAGGCCAGTAGGTGCAGAGTTGTGTCGATCCAAGGTAGTAGGAACACGGCAGGGCTATGACAGCTCTCAGGGTCTTGCAGCCCAAATGGGTCCACCCCTGGAGGCAGGCACAGCAACTCAGTCAGCAGGAAAAGGCAGTGGCAGAGAAGGAAGGGAAGGATCCCAATGTCTCTTTTATAAAAAGACCACACCTCCCAGGAGGCATCATCAGGCTGTGACCTGATTGACAGGTTGGACTCCAGCCCTACACAAGTGCGAGTTGACATTAAATCTAACTGCCACATAGTGCATGTAGTAGATTTCTAATGTTGAACATTAAGAAAGAGGTACATGCTTCTTATTTTTTTCTTCTCCATTTCAAAAAATGTACGGCATATTTAAAGTCATATTTGCTTGAACGGTCACTGAAATATTCAATTCCTTGAGCGCCGGTAGGAAAGATGGTGAAAGGAAAAACAGCCTTGTGCAAGGACAACTGCCCACCTTTCTAGTTAGCACAGGCTCTGAGTATTGAAATCAGAATGCAGCTCCAAACTCACTTCCTAATGACCCTTTAGGGCATGGGTTTCCAAGACTGAAACTTTATGGGAGTAGGAAGCCTCATCTTTCTCCTGTGGAGTGGGCTGATGGTTTCAAACTGCTGACCTTGTGGTTAGCATCACAATGCCTAACCACTATTCCACCAGAGCTCCTTCTCAGGATGCAGAGAGGACGAAGAACACGCTTTTAGTTTTTCAAGTGGTTTGATTATCAAGAAGAGGGAAATGAAGCATGAAATATATTGGCTTTCTCAGTCCAACTTTCTATAATTAGTAAAATTCTCTCCCATATGTTGACAATGTTTTTTTCCCCCATCAACGTTTTCATTGTCCCTGGGAGTCCTAGCCTTTTTCTATGTCTTAATATGTATGTTAATAGGAGTTTGGAGTGCTGAATAGGGTTGGCTAGCTCAATGCAATTTAAATTGCAGCCTTTCATCTCTGTTATGTAAAACTTAATAAATTATCCAAAATGGAGTTTTGACTATCAGCTGCAGAAGACTCTGTCCCAGGGCATTTAGGATGTCACTGGTATAGTATTCAGAGGAAAAAGCAAAAGAACCGAAAAATCAAGCAATTCAGACAAATGTTTCTAAGCCCTGTAGCAACATCAGGAGACAGGGAGGCTGAGCAGGGCTAGTGTATCACACACGGTGGTGCAGACGAGGTGAGGCCCACGAGGCTAGTTGATATTGAAGACCAGTCTAAACTCCATTGCCAAGTTTTGACTCAGAAGCTGGGGAATTTGACATTGAGTTCACCAGAACAGTGAGTTTCGTTAATTTGCATGAAGACACCTATGTGCTGAAGAGGTTTTGATGTAAAAGCTCTTGTGGGTGTTTATATGTGTGTGTAATTCTATACACACACACACACAGCAAGAGAAAGAAATAGAGCTAGAGGTAGGGATGACGAGTATCTGGTAGGTGACGATGTGTGTTTAAGTTTGGGGTTACTTTTTGACTAGTGTGTTGGGACATTTGCACTTGGTTAAGTTGGATGTCTATTATAGGCAGCTTAGTGTAACTCCCGATTGCACACTATCCAGCAGGTACTTTTTGTCCTTTTCTGTCTCTCTACATATTTTTTACAGGTTCCTCTTAACCTCTTCTTCCTAGCAGACAATTCCATTCATGCCTGGCATTTTGTACAAGTGTACTCAGCAAATTGTAATTATTAGTTTAGTAACAGGGGATACACAGAGAGTATGCTTCTCTTGAAAGATGAATATATGAAGATGGTGAAGAGTGTTTAGCTATTGTTTGTGTTATTTTTGTCCAAGAAGAATAGACCTTCTTTTCTATGCAAAGACAGCAGTTGTATAGTGTAGGAAATAAGACCCTTCTGATAAGGCAAATTTGAGGAAAGAGAACTAAATTCTGGAAAAGGTCTTGGGACTACAGCAGCTAAGTGTCCTAACCTTGGGTGCCTCTGAAACCCATCTGATTCTTTTGGCCAGCAAAAGTAAGATCAGGCTGCAGAGAGCACATCTCCCTCTTCCCCCCTCCCACCACCACCAATCTTCTATCAAGGACAGAGAAGTACCCTTTTGGGAACCAAGGGACAAGGGAAGCTCATTTCAACCACTCTGGGTTGTGTACCACCCTAAGATAAGTAAACTGCTGCTTTAATATCTGAGCATGTAGGTGGTTTGAATTGGATTGGACATCTATAGGATTAAGCAGGCTGAAAGAACAAGGAGTTGTTATTGCTGTGTGCAGTTAGGCCACTGAATTAATGCAATGTTAGGCTTGACTCTATGGTGGGCTCTAGCCTGGGAGTCGGAGAACTACTGTGTTCCGTGGAAAGCAAGTGACTACAGTAAACCCTGAGGACTGGACTAGGGTCATACGGCTTTGAGCCTAGACTAGAATGTGGACAGGTGAGAACCAGAAGACGAGTCTTCTAGACTTAGTGTTCTCAATTGCTGTTGGGATCCTGACTCACAGGGACCCTACAGGACAGAGTAGAACTGCCCCAACAGGTTTCCAAGGCTGTGATCTTTACAGAGCAGACTACCCCTTCCTTTTCCAGCAGAGTAGCAGGTGGGCTCCAATCACCAACCTTTTGGTTAGCAGCTGAGCACTTGACCACAGCACCACCATGGATCCTAGATTTAATGTAACTACTCTGATATTTTTGCCAAGAATGAATGGCCCTTCATTTGGTTTCTACTGTATTCTCAGTTTGGAAATCCTTCTTCATGTTCTCTCCAGGAAACACCACCCAGGCATATCTACAGCAAGAACCCAGTCTCTTCATGGGCTACTTAACATCACTCAGTTCCTTAGCCTCTACATGTACTATTGACACCAGCTCTATTGTGAAAAGACATTGCTTTTGTTACAGAGGGGGCTGACCAAAAGAATAGGAAGGATCCTTTGAATTTCTGTGCAGGAGCTCAGTGGAAGTGATATGAGCAAGGCCTGTAGTAAGAGGTGTTCTACAAAACCAGGCTGACCAAAGTGGGAACTCCGGGCTTGTTCCAGATCCTTCATCAGCATACTGAGTCCAGCGAAACCTCGACTATTGACTGCTTAAGGAGGAAAGGCCCACATGCCCAAGAAGGGAATGAAATGTGAGTCCATGACTTAAGGGCTGAATTAAAGACTCTTATGATCAGAAGATAGCCCATTTGGGGGAATGGCATTAGGCAGACCCCTTCCGTGTCCTGTAGGCCAGGTCCAGCATCTCAGAGTAGCTATGGCATTAGATCTTGGCTAACAGAGTGGAGAGGAAGGTGTGAGGAGTTGTATGTTATTGTTTCTGTCTCTCTTGTCATTTGGTGGCACCAAGAATGACGCTCTCTTAAGGGGCTAGGGAATGTGCGCTGAATGGGCTTTGAAAGCCATCAGACATGGGGGCTCACAGGACATGAACAAATGCAGACATGAATCAACACTGATATTGCTTATCTCAATTAGATCCCCGCTCTTCTCTGGAACCCAGCTGCCCCAGCTGCTGGCAGTGTTGTCATTAGCCAGAGGCTGACAGGGCCCCAGGAATTGAGCTTATTAAGAATAAATGAACCTTGGGTTCAGACCCCTCAGGGGTTTGGCATTCTGAAGCTAGACACAAACAAAAACTCAGCTGCCTAGACTTTGGGTTATTATACTTTCTGGGTTATATTGGACTCCAGGGAATCTGCTTTTTTGCATTTCTAGGCTGTTAACTTTGTTTTTGTTTCTCACAAGGGAGATTTGATTTTAAACTCCTCTCAATGATCAGAAAAGTCCCTTTTAAAACTGGAAATAGTAGACAGGGAGGTGGCTGTTTTAAGATATCCCCTGTCTCAGTCTATGTGTTGGATCCCCGAGTCTTGGTCCTGACTGCTGGCTTAAGTGTGCAGCTCCAGTTTGAATGTATTGAGTCCCACCCAGCTATGGAATGGGAAATGGTTTCTCATTTTCCTGCTGCCTTATCAGCAAAATTGACATCTCAAATTCCAGTTGCTAAGGCTTTATTACTTTTGAAGATGGGAAAGGCAGAAAAGAAAGCAGCTGGGTCCCTCAGCCCAGGTGGAGTTTGCAGGACTGGTAGTTACAGGAAGCAGCTTGTGAGAGTTAACCGAGGACATTTTTGTCTGGAGGTGATCATAAGGCAATGAACTATGAAGCCCCCTGAGGTACACTTTCTCTGAGGAGCTGCCTGGGCAGGAGGCTACATTGTGTGCTCAGCTCAATGGGGCCTGAAAGACTCAGAGAAGCTAGAAGGAAAAACTTTCTTCAGTCCCGGCATTGCTGATAATTCATCTGATCACATGCAAGCCTCCAGAAGGATTACACATAGGAGCCCTGGCAGCACAGTGGTGAAAGTGCTCAGCTGGTAATGGTCATTCAAACCCACCAGCCATTCTGTGGGAGAAAGAGGTGGTAGGATGCCTCGGTGAAGAATTGCAGCCTTGGAAACCCTAGAAAGAAGTCCTAAGATAGGCACTGTAGGTCAGAACTGATTCGATGACAGTGAGTTTTATCTGGTTGGGGTTATAATGGCATACTGGTTACTATTGAGGTGATGATGACCCCGTACATCAGCGTAGAACTGTGTTCCCTAGGATTTTCCATGAGATCAGAGGGCTTTTGTTCTGAGACTCTTCTTGATGGACTTGAACTGCTTGATGGCAACTAACAACAACAACAGCAAAATTTGTGTCCCCCCAACTTTCTTGGAAATGGTGCATCTGAGATGGATTAGAATGGAGCTCAACCTGGGGGGTGGAGGCGTAGTATGGGCACAGTGGAATCATGGAGCTACCCCTTGTTATGTGTGATTGTATGGGCTTTCTAGGCTGAAGTCTTCACTGAATCCTTGGGTAACTATTTGATAACCATATTTTCACATGTTTCCATGTTCTAAAATGAATGTTTACCTCAGAAAAGATCCCTATGATAGTCTAGCAACACTTTCCCAGGAAGCAAATGCTCAACAATTCTCTCCTTCTGTGTGCACCCTTGCTCGAGATGGCAATTTACCAAAGGAGTGTAATTATGCAATTGGAGAGTCTTTAAATTGAATTGTCAGAGAAATTCGGCGGAGTGTCTCAAAATATACCAGGTGTGAACATAAAGCGATGAGACTGATATTTAAATGTGTACGTAGCTTCACAAAACAAAAGCCATGATTCTGAATTCCAACTCACCTCTTCCCTAGCTTAACTCAGGGTAATTGAAGAGAACCCCACACAGTTTTGCCAGAACACTTCCCCCTTCTAGTTTGTGTTGCAAACCCCAATGAACAGTCTTTGTTGCTTCCTGTTTCTTTATTATTTTTTAAGGAGATCTGTAGATGTGTCTATTCCAAAGAAAGCTGCCTCAACAGAATGTGGAAATCACCCAACAATATCACGCGTAAATAAAGTTTTGCTGAGGATCACTCAAGAGCTGGTGTAGTGGTATCTTGCCAGGGAGCTGCCAGAGATTCAAACCAAATTCAGAAGAGGACATGGGGCAAGGGAGATCATTGCTGATGTCAGATGGATCTTGGCTTAAAGCAGAGCATACCAGAGAGATCTTTAATTGCGATTCATTGATTATGCCAAGGCATTCAACTGTGTGAACCACAACAAACTATGACCAGCATTGAGAAGAATGGGAATTCCCGAACATTTCATTGTGCTCATGCAGAACCTGTCCATGGACTAAGGGGCAGTCATTTGATTAGAACAAGGTAAGTTTGCTTGGTTTAAAATCAGAAAAGGTTTGGATCAGGGTTGTAACCTTCCAGATACCTAGTTCAGTCTGGATGCTGAGCAAATAATCTGAATTATATGAAGAAAAATGGCATTAGAATTGGGGGAAGGTTTCTTAACTTAGAATATGCAGATGACACAGTCTTTCTTGATTAGCACTTGCTGATGTTGACTTCAGTATGGATTGAAACTGAATGGGAAAAAAAATTCTCACAAATGGACCAATAGATAACCAATAGAAAAGATTGAAGTCATCAAGCATTTTATTTTGCTTGGATCCACAATCAATGCTCATGGAAGCAGCAGTAAAGGAAATAAATGATGTATTGGGAACATCTGATATTGAAGAACAGGGATGTCACTTTGAGAACTAAGGTTTGAATGACTCAAGTCATGGTATTTTCAATATGCATGTGAAAGTTGGACACTGAATAAGGAAGATTTAAGAAGAATTGATGCATTTGAATTATGATGTTTATGAATGGTATTGAAAGTCCCATGGACTGCCAGAACAAGAAGAAAAAAATCTTAGACGCATAAGCAGAATGCCCCTTTGATACAGTGTCACAAGAATGAGGAGATTTCATCTCACTTATGTGCACGTGCTATCAGAAGAAATGAGTCCCTGAGAAACAGCATCATGCCTGGTAAAGTAGAGAGTCGGTGAAAACGAGGATAACCCTCAAGGAGATGGACTGACACAGCGGCTGCAACAATGAACCGAAACACAAGAACAATTGTGAGGATGGCATAGACCAGACCATGGTTTGTTCCGCTGTCCACAGAGTTGCTATGAGTAGGAACACACTCAACGGCATTTAACAGCAGACAAACAAACACACTGGCTAATTGTTCACTGAGTCTTTTTCTTTAGTCCTGATGATGACAGATAGACTCTTTAGTATTTAGTAACATAAGACCAAGTGGTAAAATTCTTGCCTTCCACGTGGGAGACACAAATGACAACCCGGTCTGAGGTATCTCACAGGCCATCACCTCCTATCTGTTAGTGGAGACTTGCATATTTCTCTGACTCTGACCAGGTGTCACAAAAACTTTCAGACTAAGATGGATTAGGAAGAAAGGTCTGGCAATTTATTTCTGAAAAATCAGCCGATGAAAACCCCATGCATAAAGCAGCAGGGTTGCAAATAACCAAGGGGGTAATGAGAGACAAGGCAGCCTTTCCCCCCATCATGCATGGGACCACGAGGAGTTGGGCAGCCTCAAAGGTGGCTAATGACAGGAACGAAGTCTGGCTAACAGGCTCTGGGCAGAAAGGACATATGCCACTTCCAGTCCTGGTCCGTGAAATCTTCCCTCTGTGAGGCTTCTCTTTTCCTCCATCTACTGGCTGAATAGAGAGGACTGCAGACACAGAGGAGCGCTGAACCTCAAGATGTAAAGCGCTTCAGGCCCTAGATGACAATATGAAACACAGATTTACCACCCCTCCCACCCCACTAAACATGCATTCTTCTAACATGCATTGAGCTATGAAGTAAGAGAGAAAAAGCATTCATTGTGTTAGTTGACTCCAATTTGGGGATTGTTTGTTACAATGGGTAGATTACCCTGCTGAATATAGTGGTCTTATGAAGCAAGAAGCCACAGTCCTTTGATGAGAGTAGTGAAGTCTGGTATCTATTGCATTGCTGTCTCAACTGCAAAAGAGTAAAGGGAGCCGTGTGTGTGTGTGTGTGTGTGTGTGTGTG
>NW_022103915.1:39675008-39688640 GCF_000313985.2 Echinops telfairi
TCCCACTGAGTGGGGGTTATATGTAGAAATTGTGATCAGTTCCCCCTTTCTCCCCCACCTTCCCCTTCCACTCCTGGTATCGCTACTTTCATTATTGGTCCCGAGGGGTTTATCTGTCCTGGCTGCCCTGTGTTTCAAGCTCTTATCTGTAGCAGTGTGCATGCTCTGGTCTGGACAGATTTGTAAGGTAGAATTGGGGTCATTATAGGTGGGGTGGGGGAAGCATTAAAGAACCACAATAAGAAGATTATCTGGGATTATCCCAGTGGTCCCATTGTAATAACAAGGGGCCTGTAAGAAGGAGGTAGGAGGGTCTGAGTTGCAGAAGGAGATGTAACGGTGGATGTGGAGGTTGGACTGATGAGGGGCTACAAGTCCAGGAAGGCAAGCAGCCTCCAGGAGTTGGAAAAGGCAAGGAAATGGGTCCTTCCCTGGAATCTCTGGAGAACTGCAACCCTGCTGACCAATCCCGGACCTCTGATTTATGCAAGTGTAAGATCATCAGGGTGGTTTTAAGCTATTGAATGTGTGGTGCCTTATGGCCTTAGCAGCCTCCTCTGTTTTATCCATAAAGCTCTTTTAGTCTTGGTCACATCTATGCCACTGCACTACCTCCGTGATGTAAGGGAGACGAAAGTAAAGGAGAAGCATGTTCTTACAGCTGTTATGGTTTTGAAAAAATAAAAAAGGGATAGGGGATATATAGCATTTTTATCGTGTGAGGGGTTAAAAAGTCCTAAGGACTTTAAAACTTATAATATTTCATTTATTTCTTTCATAGTAATCCACGAAAGCAGGTGTTATTACCTACTTTCTACATGGGAGAAAACGATAGTTAGGGAACTTGTGCACAGTTCGGTAGCTCGGTAAGAGCAGAGTTTTGCTCGCTGAGGTTAGGTCCAGCTGACTCCAAAGCCCATTCGCCAAGCTATATGGAGCTCACTGACCTGAATTGAACCTTTACAATTCTGATTTTATAATGTGCTTTTATCTTATATCAATATTGCTGTCTTGTTACCATATGTGTAAGTGAATCATGTAATTTAATTTTTAAAACTTGTGTAACAATGTTACATTTCCAGTATTGGTAGACTGCTGAGAATAACTGGAAAATATGGATATGAAACAAAACAAAATGACCTGTTGGACGGTATTGGATAATTACTAATGCAACAAATGTTGTTGTTTGTGCCGTTAGGTGCTATCAAGTCTGTCTGACACACAGCAACAGTGTGTACAATAGAATGTACACATCCTCACTATTGTTTTTATGATTGGGCCTATTGTTGGATTGTATCAAGCCATCTCTTGAGGGTCTTTGATTGAGTGACTGACCGGATACTTTACCAAGCCTCATGTAGAAGGGCCAAAACCCCAGGGAGAAGGGAAACTCATTGAGGCGACTATCTAGCCATTTTCCTATTGAGACTTTTGCCAAATCATAATTGGCCTAGGAGGAGGGACTGAAGGTAAAGGAAAAGGCACCTGACATGAAGGATAGAAGCCGAGTAGAGATTTTAGCAGTATTTTTGAGCCGGTGACCCAACAGAGTGTGCAAATTATAGAACAATATCATTAATATCACATTCAAGTAAAGTTTTACTGAAGATCATTCAACAATGGTTACAGCAGGGTCATTGACAGGGAGCTGCCATCAACTCAGGGGGGATTTAGAAGAGGACGTGGAATGAAGCATATCGTTGCTGATGTCAAATGCATCTTGGGGCAAAGCAGAGAATAACAGAAATATGTTTACTTGTGTTTTATTGGCCATTCAAATGTGTTCAGTTGTGTGGGTCAGAACAAACTATCGATAGCCTTGAGAAGAATGGGAATCCGGAACACTCGATGGTGCTCACGCAGAACCTGTACATGAACAGAACAAGTGAAGACTGCACGGTTTAAAATAAGAAAGGATGTGCTTCAGGTTGGATCCTCTCACCATCCTTATTCAATCTCTCTGCTGAGCAAATCACCAGAGAAATTGGATTGTATGAAAAAAATGCAGGATTAGGAGAGGAGGAGGCCGTATTAACAGCCTACAATCTGCAGATGACACAGCCTTGTCTGCTGAGAGTGAGGAGGACGTGAAGCACGTGCTGATGAAGATCAAGGACTGCATGATCGACACATAATCCCTCCCACAGCTCACCAGGGGAATGAACAAGAGAAGTGTGGTGAAGGGATACAGTCGCCGGTGTAAGATATGAAAACAATAATAATTTATAATTTATCAAGTGGTCATGAGACTGGGAGTAGGGAGGGAGGGAGAAAGAGGAGCTGATACCAAGGGCTCAAATAAAAAGTAAATGTTTAGAAAATGATGATGGCAACATATGTACAAATATGCTTGATATAATTGATTTATGAATGTTATATGAGCTGTAAGAGTCCTGTAAGAGTCCCCAATAAAATGATTTTAAGAAGAAAGAACGAAAAGGATTGCAGCCTTCAGTATGGATTAAAACTCAATGTCAAGAAGACCAAACTCCTCCCAACAGGATTCGTAGGCAATGTTGTGACAAAGAGAGAAACATTTGAAGTGGCCAAGGATTTTATCTTGCTTGGCTCCACAATCACTTTACGTAGAAACGGCAGTCAAGAGATCAAGTGGTGCATTACGTTGGGTAAATCTGCTACACAGACCATTTTAAAATGTGAAAAACAAGGATTTCACTTTGAGGATTAAGCTGCAGCTGACTCAAGCCATGGTATTTTCAATCACCTCATATCCATGTAAAAGTTGGGCATTGAATAAGCAAGACTGAAGAAAACTCAATGCATTCGAATTATGGTGCTGATGAATATCGAAAGTACCCTGAACTGACAAAAGAACAAGTTACTACGTTTTGGAAGAAGTACTGTAGAGTGCTCCTTAGAGGAAAGGATGGTGAGACTTTGCTTTATGTCCTTTGGACATGTTACCAGGATAGACCAGTGCTAGGAAAGTACATTGTGCTTTTTAAAGTAGAAACATAGTGAAAGATGGACAAGATGGATTGACACATTGACTACAGTAATGTATCCAACAATAAGCACAATTGGGAGGATGGTGTACGACCGAGCAGTTGTACACAGGATCACTATGAGTTGGAACTGACTGGATGGCACCTCACAAGAACAAGACCCCAAACCCTGAGATGCTAACCCCAAGATCAGCTGTTTCAACACACTGGTGGCTCCGTGGAAGAAAGATAAGATTCAAAGTCTCAGAAACTCAAAGACAGAGTTCTTCTCTATTCTATAGAGTCACCATGAGTCAGAATCGACTTGATGGCAGTGAGACTTTCTGAGATGGAACTATGATATAAAAATTGTAAGTGAGGGCTCCTAAGTAAGTTAAGACTTGAAGATGCTGCAGAGAGGGCAGCCTGGTCACCTTTGTTCTTTTGCATGTATTAAGTATTAAGTGATACTATCTACAGAAGCAGATCAGGAAACAGCAGTCAGATGGATGACTGAGTAAGCTGTTACTAGCTCCTCCCATCCAACATCCAACAGAGTTAACTTGGGTTGGGAAACTACAATCTAAAGGCATGGAAGAGTGAACAAAAGCAGTGAAATCTGCAAGAAAAGATCAACCAGGGCTGAGGAGTCCCATAATTATGTCTTTTAGCCTAAAGGCAGACTAATGTTAGTATTGTTTAAATAGAAAAACCCAAACTCGCTGCCATCAAGTCAATGTTGACTCATAGGGACCTCCTGTGGGTTTCTGAGACTGTAACTGTTTAAGGGTGTAGAAAGCCTAGTGTTTCTCCCTCTGAGCCTCTGGTGGTTTTGAACTGCTGACCACGAGGATTGCAGCCCAATGTGTAAATACCATGCCAACAGGGTGCTCTAGTATTGCATAATATGTTTAAACCATCAAAAGAAGACCTATCGTCTCTCTGACCTGAAGAATTAAAAGATAAACATCAGGGATACTACCCTGTCTAGAAAGTGAATGTGGAATCCTAGCAAGGACAAAACCAGAGAGGGCTGTCTATGAACTCTGTCTGTAACGTCTCCCTCTTTCTGGCTTACCTCTAAACCATGCATCCATTGGATATAGTCCAAGTCCCTCAGCGAAAGTCAAACAGAAGAGAGTTGAGTGGTTGCCCAAAAGACAGGGTTCACATTTTGAGTCCACTCAAATTTCTGCCAACTAAAACAAAACATTAGCATCTGTAGGAGGAATGTAAAATAATGCAGTATCTCCAGAGCATAAAAACACCATTGAGTTTATTCTAGTTCATAGTGGTCCTATATAGGGTTTTCAAGACTGTAAATCCTTTCAGGAGCAGAAGAACCTCATCTTTCTACTCTTTTCATCTTTTCTACTTTGGAGCAGCCAAAGCATTTGAACCACTAACCTTGTGGTAGCCATCCAACACTTAGCTGGTAGTGCTACCATGGGTGTCTCTACAGTGCAGCGTTGATCATGTCTATTTTATGACACACAATTATTTGACCTATCAAGAACCAAGTGCTGCAGTCTTAAGAAAAATGACAATAAACTGAGATCAACTCTGAGATGACCTTAGCATTTGCGTACAGGATTATCAGATGCTAGCTCTGGGGGTTAGCTGTTGAATTGCTAAACACATCATTGGTGGTTCAAACCCACTAGTCACTCGGAGGGAGAAGAAGCTGTGTCCTCCAATAAACACGTACAGTCTTGGGAAACTTGTATCAGGTTGCTATGAGCCAGAATCAAGTTGGTGACTGTGGATTTGGGGATATTATGACCATAAGGAGTCCCGGTTACACACTTGGCTGCGACGTCCCCACCCGCAGCCAGTCCTGGGGCTTTGGGGCTTGGCTCAAGGGGACTCCCTCTGGGACATGGGGGTACAGTGAATGGTGTGACCCTTTGCTGGGCATGCCTACACAGTAGGGTATGTTGGGCCCCTCTAGGGTTTCCCGTATGGGCTCCAATAAATTTCTTCCCTTTTGCTTAAAAACAAACAAACAAAAAAACACTTGGCTGCAAACACAAAAGTTTGTGGTTTGAACTCATCAGCTCTTCTGTGGGAGAAAAGACCCGGTGATCTGGTCCTATAAAGGTAGCCCAGGACACCCTCTGGGACAGTTCTACTCTGTCCAAAAGAGTTGCCATAAATCAGAACGGACTCAAAGGCACACAACAAAAACATGACTGTGTTCAATGGAAAAAATGCTTGAAATAAACTAAAAGGAAAAATATGAGCAGAGAAATACTCTGACAAAAATAACTAATAAAAAAATCAAGAATTAAAAATACAATATCTTAAATGAAGTATTCACTGGAGAGGCTTACCTGAAGAATGTAAATGAGTAAGAAAAGATTTCATGAATGGGAGGACATATCAATGGAAATTGTTCCATATAAGGAGAGAAAAAAGATTATAAAAATAAACATAGTCTCAGGTACTTAAGGATCAAATGCAACATACATAGCATTGGAATTCTAGAAAGAGTAAGAGACTGAGGCAGAAAAGTTATTTAAATATAGAATGGCTGAAAATGTCCCCAACTTATTGAAAGATATAAATTTTAAAATTCAAAGATCTCAGCAAAAACCACATCAGAATAAATACAGTAGAGAGCTATAACGACATACATCAAAGAGCAAATTGTTGAAGACCAAAGAGAAAGAGAAAGTGTTGAACGCATATAGAGGGGAAAAAATGACAAGAGAAGAAAAATGACTTGAATAATCGCTGACTTTCATCAGCAATGACGAAGGACAGAAGAGCTGACCGCAGAGCAGCCCCACTAGATTCGTTTGCATTAAAGAAGAATGCATCGCAGTATGCTTCTGGAAATAAGCTGCAGGTGAGCTTGGAAACTGGTACAAGAAAACAGCTTTAGATTTTCTTAATAGAAAGTTAGCTACCCATCCTCACTACAGAAGACATGGAAATCTCTTATTTGATCTAGTTAGCTACCCATCCTCACTACAGAAGACATGGAAATCTCTTATTTGATCTTACCCATTTCTTAAAATAATTTTATCCTTCAGGATGATTTCACACAAAATTAGAAAGAACCCAAAATAAGTATATATTTTAAACTTTTTGGAGAGCTTACTGGGGATTATAGTTACTTAAAGTCAGACAGATTTCAGCTTCAATTCAGCTCTCAATTATTGTGTAGCCTGGAATAAGCCACCATGCTTCTGTTCCTCTTCAGTGAAATGAAAACCACAAACATACAGTGAACGGTTCTGAAACTTCCATCCTGGACTCTCCTCTTTTTCCTCTCTATACCCTGCTGTGATAGATTTTGGGCAACTTAGCTAGACCAGGATTCTCAGTAGTTGGGCAGTTATCGCCTAGTAATTCCCCAATATATGAATTAATACTATGTAATCACTTCCATAATGGGATCTGTTATGTATAGCCAATCAGTTGTAAGAAGATTACTTGATAGACGAAGAACCAAGATAAAGTACTGCTGTCTTTTTTATGTCCATTCTCTAGGCAACATCCTTACTCAGATTACAGCCCTGATGCAATCTATTGAAAGGACATTTCCTTGGGGATGTGGAATATAAGTGGCCGCTATGGGAAAACGTATTTGTTTTTTGATGGATCTTGAGTCTGCATCTACTTCATCGACCTCCAGTTCTGTGGACTTGAGCCAATGGACTGCCATTGCCTACTGATCCTGAGCATCACCAGTGGCCTTCCTGAGAGTTTCAGAGTCATTTACCTTTGCAGCCATAAACCTCTTGTCCTCTTGCACATCTTGGGTGCATCACCTTCCACAGCTACAAGAGTCAGGAGAAATCGCCAGCATGTCATCTGATCCACAGATTTGGAACCTGCTCAGACTTGGACTTACCTGCCTCTACAAATATGTGAGCCATATTTTTCTCTATATATACCTATATAAGCTTCATTGATTTGCTTCTCTAAAGAGCACAACTTATTGCTCTCTGAGATCAATCACATCTTCACCTTCCATTCCCACGTTCTGTGCAGGCAACTCACAATTATATTTCCAAAACGTATGTGCTATTGTCTACCCAGATTTCTAAAAAAATAACTTAATCTCAGCATGTCCAGAATCATACTCAGCTTTTCCTCCAAACATGGTCCTTTGCAGTGTTCCATATATAAGAGATGGCCATGTTCGTTCCTCCTATACCTTTTCCTCCTTCTCTCTCATTTCAAACCCATTCCAAACACTGCACATTTTAATTTTCAAAGAATTCTTATGCCCATTCACTTCTACCCAGGTCCTCAGCCACCTCTATGGTCTGCTTTACCATATGCATCCCCTTCCAACTGGTCTCCACTGCTTTATTCCAGATTCCTACACTCCCTTTCCTCAGTCCCGCAGGCAGAGTGATCTTATATCATCAATATACCAATAAGATAATATAATCCACCTGTCTATGGCTTCCCAGTGGTTTTAAGTTGTTAGTTGTTAGCTGCCACCTACTGAGTTCCAACTCATCTCAACCTCTGTAAAACCGAGTGAAACACTGCCCAGTCCACCGTCATCTCTCCAATCTAGGCTATTTTTGAACCCATTGTTGCAGCCTCTGTGTAAATCCTTCTCATTGCACGTTTTCCACCTTTTCATTGACCCCTCATTCTACCAAGCATTATGCCTTTTGCCAGGCACTGGTTCCTCCTGCTAATTATATCCAAAATATGTGAGACAGAGTCTCAGGAGCCTTGCATCTAAGAAGCATCCTGGTTATACTTCTTCCCAGAAAGGTTTGTTTATTATTCTGACAGTATGGAATGTCCAGAATTCTTCACCAGCACCATATTTCAAGCATCAATTCTTCTTCCCTCTTTCTTAGTAACTGCCCAGCTTTTGTGTGCATACAAGACCATTGAAAATAGTGTAGCTTGGGAGAGGTACCCATTGGTCCTCAGAGTGATATCTTTGCTGTTTAACTCTTTAAAGAGATCTTTAGCAACAGATGTGCCTATTGTGACTTTGAGGAGGAAGGTGAGCCTGATTCTAGTCCTTGGCAGAGAACATCATATTTATTTAGTGATCATTTTTGTTAGGTGCCATTGAGTCAGTGCCAATCAATAACAGCCTATAACCAACAGGAAAAGCGGCCCCTCCCTGGACTGTCTTCACAATCGTTCTGATGCTTACCCGATTGCTGCACTGTTACTCTGTCTCATCAAGGGCCTTCCGCATTTTTGCCTCCCCTCTAGCAATTATGATGACCTTCCAGTCTCTCCTGAAAACATCTCAAAAGTATGTGAGAAGGAAGACGCCCTTTCCTTGCCTCTAAGGAGCACTCTGGGCATACCTCTTCCAAGAATGTTTGCTTGTCCTTTTGGCAGTCCATGGTATTTGAATAGTCTTTGTCAGAACCATAATTCAAATACAATGAGTTAATTTCAGCCTTTCTTACTCTGTGCCCTACTTTCACAGGCACATAAGGTGTTGGAAAATGCCATGGTTTGGGTCAGGTGTAACTTTGTCCTTAAAGTAACATCTTTGTTTTTCATATTTTTTTTTATGTTTTTCATATTTTAAAGAGGTCTTGTGTAACAGATTGACCCAAAGTACAACATCACTTGATCTCTTGACTGCTGTTTCTATTTGCTGTGATTGTGGATCCAAGCAAGATAAAATCCTTGGCAACGTCTACTGTTTCTCTCTTTGTCACAGTGTTACCTACTAGTCCTGTTGTGAGGATTTTTATCTTCTTGACACTGAGTTGTAATGCTGACTGAAGGCTGCAATCTTTGATATTGATCAGCAAGTGTTCAAGTCCTCCTCCCTGTCAGCAAGCAAAGTTGTGTCATCTGCATATTATAGGCTGTTAATAAGGCCTCCTCCATTCCTAATGCTGCATTCTTTTTCACATCATACAGCTTCTCTAATGATTTGCTTAGCACACAGATTAAAGAAAAAATGGCGAGAGGATACAACCATGACACACACCTTTCCTGATTTTATACCATGCAGTATTGTCTTGTTCTGTTCTCACAACTGCCTGCCAATCCATGTACAGGTTTTGCATGAGCACAGTGAAGTGTTCTGTAACTCCCATTCTTCTTAGGGTTACCCATAGTTTGTTACGATCTTTACAGTCAAATGCCTTGGCATAGTCAATAAAGTACAAGTAGCCATATTTGTGCTTTGAGCCAAGATCAATTTGATATCAGCAGTGGCATACCTTGTTCCACGTCCTCTTCTGAATCTGGCCTGAACTGAACCTCTGGCAGCTCCCTATCAGTGCATTACCCCAATTGTTTTTGGATGATCTTCTGTAAGATTTAGCCTGCATCTGATATCAATGATATTGCCCTATAATTTGAGCATTCTGTTGGGTCATCTTTCTTCAGAATGAGTACAAATATGGATCTCTTCCAGTCAATGGGCCAAGTAGCTGTCTTCCAAATTTTCTGACATAGAGTGATAACTGCTTCTAGTGCTTCATCAACTTGTTGAGACATTACAATAGGTATCCTATCAATATTTGGAGCTTTGTTTTTGGTTAATACTTTCAGTGCAACTTCAAATTTTTCATTCTGTACCATTAGTTCTTGCTCATATGCTACTTCCTGAAATGGAATGTCCAGTGGTTTTTCTGGGTACAGAGACTTTGTATATTATCTTCCTTTGATGCTTCTTGCATCATTCACTATTTTGCCCATAGGATTTTTCAAGATTGGAATTTGAGGCTTGCATTTGTCTTGAGTTCTTTTTGTTTAAAATATATGCTGTGTTCTTCCTTTTTGGTTTTCAAACTCTAGGTCTTTGCAAATTATAGTAATTTTCTTTGTCTTCTTAATCTGCACTTTGAAAACTTCAGTTCTTTGACTCCATTGTTTCTTCCATTTGCCTTAACTACTCTACAATGAAGAACACGTTTCAGAGGGTCTTCTGACATCCACTGTGATATTTTCTTTCTTTTTTTGTCCATTTAATGACCTCCTGCTTTCTTCATGAATGATGCTCACGATTTACTTCCACAGCTCATCATGTCTTCTGTCATTAGTGTTCAATGCAGCAAATGTGTCGTTGAGCTGTTCTCAAAATTCAAGAATTCAGATGGGATATACTCTAGGTTGTACTTTTCTTCTTGTGGACTTGTTTTGATTTTCTTCATCTTCAACTTGAACTTACAAAGGAACAATTGATGGTCTGTTTCTCAGTCAGCCCCTGGCCAGATTTTACCTGCTGATATTGAACTTCTCCATTGTCTTTCCCCCCAAGATATAGTCAACTTGACTTCTGTGGATTCCCTCTAGATAAGTCCATGCATGTAGTCACCATTGGTGTTGTTGAGAAAAGGTGTTTGCTATGAACAAATCACTGGTCTTGCAAAATTCTGTCATGCAACCCAGCTTCGTTTCTCTCACCAAGACCATATTTTCCAACTACTGTTCCTTCCTCTTCGTTTCTAACTTTTGCATTCTAGTCACCAATAATTCTAAATCGATCTAGAGTGCATGATTGATCAATTTCTGACTGAAGACACTGACAGAATTCTATAATATCTTCATCAATAGCTTTTGGGATTGATGTATAAATTCAAATAATAATTGTATTGATTGTATGTTCTTGAGGGTGGATATATATAATTCTATCCCACCAGAATCGTCCTTCAATATAAGGACAATATAAACCTTGAAATGTCTTCTTTGACAGTGAATGCATCATGATTCTTCTTGATAGTGTCATTTCCAGCATAGCAAACCATATGATTTTCTGATTCCAAATGGCCAGTCCTCTTCAGTTCACTAATGACACGGATCTTTATGCATTCTGTTTCATTTTTGAAGACTTCCAATTTTCCTAGGTTCATACTTCATACATTCCAAGTTCTTATTATTAATTGATGTTTGAAGCTACTTTCTCTCACTGTGAGTTGTGTACCAGGAGCAACTGAAGACCCTGAAGGCTTACTCCATCCACCTCCCCATGGTCAGTTCCACTTTGAGAAGGCAGCTCCTCTTCCTCCATATTTGGAGTGCCCGTCCTCTGACACACTCTGACCATGTTCTGTGTCCATGTCTTAGGTTCTCACTATCTGACATTGTTTGGATTCTATGCTTAAGGTTTTCAGGAGCGATTTCCTCCAAAGTGGACAGCCAAGTCCCTCTTCATAGTCTGTTCTAAATTTGGAAACTCCACTGAAACCTGTTCACTTTGGGTGACCCCGCTGTCACTTGAAATACCAGTGACAGAGCTTCCACCATCACAGCAACACACAAGCCATCATGATGTGACAAACTGAAAGACAGACAGACAGACAGACAAACTCACTGCCATTGAGTCAATGCTGACTCAGAACACCCCTATAGGACAGGGTAGACCTGCCTCTGTGAGTTTCTGAGATTCTAACAGTTAACAGGAGTAGAAAGTCTCATCTTTCTCCCTGACAGACACTTGGTGGATATTTAGTAGAGGGTCAGCAAAAACGAGGACAACACTCAGTGAGATGTATTGCAACCTGGCTGCAAGAATGGGTTCAAATATAGGCATGTTGGCGAGGCTAATGCAGGGCCAACCATGGCTTCTTTCTGTCGCACATGGCATCACTATGCATTAGAACTGGCTTGATGATATCAAACACCAACAACATGGGCAGAGAACTTGCGTCTATATTTCACAGCCTGTTCCTTACCAAACTTTAATGTTAAAAATTAGACTCCATAGATGATTCTTTCCTGAAATAATTATTACTGTGATGGTTGCCAAATGGTTATTCAGTCACATAATTAAATCTGTCCTGCCTCACGAAGTTTGCATATGTGATATCTGCTCTCAGAATTCTCCCCTTCTAAATTGTTAATCATTATTTCTTTAGATTGCAAACCAAAAATCATGTTTTCAGAACTGCTTTCCTTGGCTCTCCCCTCATAGTAGATCAAATCCCCCATTTATACATTCTCATAGTATTGTATCATATTGAATTTTTAGTACTGGTAGTTATAATTTTATGTCATTATTTAAGTAAATGTGTCTCCCTAATAGGCTGTAATACCACAAGAGTTTGTTTTTATAAACACTGTACTCGCTCTGCCTAGCACACTTCCTAGTATACATGGGCTTCTCATTAAACTTAATCAAATGAATGAATAAATTAATTAATTTCATTGGAATTTTGTAGGGATTAAACAAAAAAAGGTATATACAATTCTTAACATGCAGTAAAGTCTGGTAAATATCACTGCTTTTCATATCTTCTGGCCCTCAACTTGGGTTAGTTATTCTATATCCAGCAAAAAGACCAAGCACAAATCTTTGTCCTTGGAGGTAACCTTCTATGCCCTACATATTGACCTTCACTTGAACTTTACAAATATTTCTACAGAAACAATTTTATAGAGTGTAACTTAGAGGGAAAAAAAAAGATTATAATTCTTTTCTTATTCCCAAAATATGTTGAAATTAGTTTCGTCTTGCTCATTTTTAGATATTAATTCCTTTCTTTTCTTTTAAACTGACCTAAAATTACTTATGAGATATCTGTAGACAACTGAGTCACATGTGGAAAACGTGTCTCTCGGAGTTTTCTATTCAGGAGTCTTTACCCTGCTTCCATACAGGCCCAGTGTTTTGGGGTCCTTATGCCATAGCCAATTTGCTGGGCACAATTGTATTGCACAGGTGGCCCCCAGGGACGTTCCTTTTCTGGCCTTAGGTGGGGGTAGAGGGAACACTACTCTTCTCGAGACATTCCAAATTAAGTGTTTAAATTTTTGGCTCAAGCTACAAACTGTTCTCACTCATGGGTTCCCCTTAGCTCCTGAGACCCATTTGAAGTTTTAAGACTTAGAGAAACACAAAAAGAAATAAGGTAATGATAGTAAAGAGTGTGGAGACGGGGGCCATTGAGTAATAAATGCTTTTCAAGACTTCTTGGAAGAGGGAAAAAATTGAAGAGTTTTATTTGTCAAATGAGAAGAGTATATAATAAGTAGGGCCTGTGGCAGGTGGAAATTGATCTTATCTGTGACACTATTAAGTTGAGTTGACAGGCATAGAGTGAGCAGGATGCTGAACAAGGAAAGATTAATTGAAGACGTGTTTGTAGGCATGCTACGGAAGTCAGCCTCATCTATAGAATAGCTAGTAGTTTGAATTTACTCCCAGATCAAAAACAAATAAAAAAATTAGACAAAAAAAGAGAGGAATTTCTTTAAAGAAAGAAAATAAAACCTATAGATATCTAAGACTTCTTAGATCTTTCTCAGAATAAACCATTTCTCCTTTTGGAATTTGGGCAGCTTTCCCTCAGTGATCACCTTAGACCAAAGCCGACCAATAAATATTGCCCATCCAGAGACACAAAGACTATACTTGGCTTTGCCATTCAGGGTGAAGATCAGTTGGGGGAAAAAAATCATACAATTTTTATAAAACATTAGAGACAAACCATACTAGATACCTAGAATAATTGGCCTGTCCATTCTTGAAAATGAATGAACAATGTATGAGGAAGAAGATCAGCATATAAAAGAAAGACCCAAATAAATATAACTAATATTAGAGAAAATAAAACTATTTCAGGAAAAAAAAGTAACTTAAAAAAAAGCCTAAATACAGACATGTACATATGTAAATATATTTAAGATTAAGGGAGGAACGGACCTAGGTGCAAATAATTATAGGTTTGGTAGTAGGGTGGCAGGTGGACATTGGGCCTCCTCATGTGCACTCCCCTAATACAAG
>NW_022103915.1:39689733-39706589 GCF_000313985.2 Echinops telfairi
ACACAATTGATCTATGTATTGTGATGAATTGTATGAGCCCCAATAAATAAATGATCAAAAAAAAAAAAATTCCTCACAGCAAGTTGAGAAGCCATTTTATCCAAAAGAGAGTGGAATGGAATATTGAAGGAACAGTAAAATATAAGAATTAAATTTTTTGTTAAAAATTTTTGTTAAGGGTCTTAAACATCAATAGTAAATTTTGAGAATAAAGTCAAGTAAATTTCCAAACCTTAAAACAAAATGATAGAAAACATGAAAAAGAGACAGTGAAGACTGTAAAAGGTTGTTTTTGTAAGTTATGTCAATTTCATCTCAATAAAAAAATGTGGTATTGACAATCAATAAAAGTATTCAACATATGACTGACGTAAGAGTCCCACGATCGAAATAACTTGGTATAGAGTAGAATTATTTTTCTGTGATTATTTGCTCAGAATACAGATTGAGTAAATATGGTGATAGGATACAACCCTGACACACCTTTCTTGGTTTTAATTCAATTTGTATTCCCTTATTCTGCTTGCACAACTGCCTCTTGATCCATGTAAGTTCTGCAGTAGCTCAATGAAGTGTCCTGGAATTCCCATTTTTAAGGCTATCCATAGTCTGTTATGGTCCACACAGTCAAATGTCTTGATATCATGGAGAAAACACAAGTAAACATCTTTCTGTTTTCCTTTACTTTGAGCCAAAATCCATCTGACATCAGCAATGATGTTTCTTGTTCCATGTCCTCTTCTGAATCTGGTCTGAAACTTTGGGAGCTCCCTGTCGATGTACTGCTGCCACCATTGTTGGATGTTAGTCAGTAGAATTTTACTTACATGCAATATTATTGATATTGTTTTATAATGATCATCCTATTGGGTCACCCTTCTTTGCATTACATGGAGAAAAATGTGGTATCAAGATGGGAGGAAGGCTTATTAACAATCTGTGATATGCAGATGAGACAACCTTGCTTGCTGAAAGTGAGGAGGACTTGAAGCATTTGCTGATGAAGATCAAGGATTGCAGTCTTCAGTATGGATTAAAATTGAGTGTCAAGAAGACAAAAATCCTCACAACTGGACCAATAGTTAACACCAGGGCTCCTCAAACTTTTTAAATAGGGGGCCAGTTCACTGTCCCTCAGACGGTTGGAGGGCGGGACTACGGTTTAAAAAAAACTATGAACAAATTCCTATGCACACTGCACATATCTAATTTTGAAGTTAAAAATGATGGGAACAAATACAATATTTAAAATGAAGAACACGTAAAGTTAAATCAACAAACTTACCAGTATTTCAATGGGAACTATGGGCCTGCTTTTTGCTAACGAGATGGTCAATGTCCGGTTCCATATTTGTCACTGCTAGTCGTAACAAGTGATGCAAGTGTGCATCAGTTAGTCTAGGTCTGGTTGGAGATTTCAGATGTTTCATCCTGGAAAAAGTCTGTTCCTAGACATAGGTGCTGCCGAAGATGGTTGCCATTTTGAGTGCATGGTTCCTGAGATTAGGATCTGTCTCTGTGGGGAGAGATGCACAGAAACGAGGAAGGCTGCTTGACTTGAATGCGTCTTTCAGAGAGTCACAATTCTGAAGTTCAGCTAGTTCCGTTTGGTAAATTGTATCCACATTTTCAATGTCAATAGAAACTGGGTTATGGAAAAGCTGTATGTGCTGTTCATGGAGATGAAGCTCTTTAAATCTAAATTGGAACTCCTTTTGCAACTTTTCCAGTGAATCCACACATGTGCTGTTTGGGAATGCAACCCATGGTTTTTCCACTAACAGATTTGAGTTGTGGGGAGATGGCAGAAACTTTCCTCCTTCACTTGTTTGATGAGGAGGCCTGATTTTACTTCAAATGCTTTCTTTCTCATGTGATTGCATATCACGCATGAGCTTCCCCTTTCCTTGAAGTTGCACATTGAAACTGCTGAGCAGCTCTGTTGCACAGGAGACCGAGAGAAGGAGTCCAGAGACAGAGAAGGCGGGGTGTCAGAGTGCAGCACACATTCCACACTTGCGCACTGCGGGCCCTGGCAGGACAGGCAGCAGTGGCAAAAACACTTGGCGGGCCGCATGAAATGAAGTTGTTAAGGATTTCCTTTTGCTTGCAACCCAATCAATGCTCATGGAAACAGCAGTCAAGAGATCAAACAATGCATTGCAATGGGTGAATCTGCTGCATCAGACCTCTTTCGAATGCTGGAAAGCAAGGCTGTGACTTTGAGGACTAAGCTGCACCTGACACAAGCCATCGTGCTATCAGTTGCTTCTTGTGTATGTGATAGTTGGACACCGAATAAAATAGACAAAAGAAGAATTGATGCATTTGAATTGTGGTGCTGGAGAAGAATATTGAAAGTACCATGGACTGCTAAAAGGACAAATAAGTCTGTCTCGGAAGAAGCAGGGTCAGAGTGCTCCTTAAAGGCAAGGATGGTGAGACTTCATTTGATATGCTTTGCACGTGTTGTCAGGAGAAATCAGTCTCTGGAGAAGGACGGCATGCTTTGTGAAGCAGAGAGGCAGCACCACAGAGGAAGACCCTCAACACGGTGATTGACATAGGGACCGCAACAAACATAAGAATACTTGTGAGGATATAGCCAAACTGGGTGGTGTTCTGTTCTGTTCTACGTCACTATTATTAGGAACCGACTTCCAAGCACCTAACAACAACAAAATACTTATTTCTCATTGTGGGACATTTTCCCAGGGCACACGGCTTTGGTAAGCTAAGGCCTGTATAATGTTGAGCCACGCGAAACAGAAAAGATCCACACAGAAGACCAAGTTTATCGACTTTGAAAATGTCAGGATAAAGAGAACACCATACAGATTTTTCCGGGAAACCAACGCCTCACGAAGCCCATGTTGTTTCAACCCATAGCAACCCTGTGCCCACCAGACAACATGCTTCCTGATTCTGCACCCTCTTCCCGGTCGTGGCTCTGGTCCGGCTCCTCGTTGCAGCCACTGAGGTCACCCATCTCATTGACTTGCTTCCTCTTTTGGGCTGACCTAGTAATTCCTCCTGATAATATGTCCAAATACATGAGATAAAGTATTCCTAGCCTTGCTTTAACGGAGCATTCTGGCTTTACTTGCTCCAAAATAGACTCATTTGCTTTTAAAAATCAGTTGACATCAGCAACATTGGATGCTGGAAGGTAAATGAAGCAATGCCATGAAGTTCTAAGGAGAAATTACTTTGATGGGGAGTTAATTTGGTTTTAAATTCTGTATCCTGCCACATTATTAATCATGTAGGAGGATAAAATAAGTTGCCAGGCATACAGGGACTTATATATTTACTTGGGAAAATAATGGAATGCTTCCAGGAATAAATAGGGTTAAAGAAAGATTAAGGAAAGGTGGTTCTAACCCAGAAGTGTGCTGTGGGAGAGTCCCGGCTCTGTGGCTGTGCTCAGGTGTGCAGAACACCTGGTGTCCAGGGGACAAGACTGGAGTGCCCTGGAAATGTGTCTCCGGGAAAAGAGGGGTTTCCGTGCAACACAATAATGGTGAAGTAAAATATAATGGAGAATTCTTTAACGGCGTATTACTCTTTTTTTTTCCAAACAGGAAAGAAAAGGCAATTAGAAATCCCAAGAGTGAGGTGGGAACAGTTTTCTAAGAAAGCTAGAGATCATATAGAAAGTTAACGGTATTGTTACATTCCTGGAACAAGTGTGAGGACAGAGTGTAAGGTCAAGTGTGAGGACAGAGAACCCTCCCACCTGGACATGAGAATATTCTTCTCTCAATATGTTAGGGGTATGACTTTTTATTTGTAGAGAAAGAAAAATAATTCAGCTCTTGGGATGAGCTATGTTTACATATTTACATATAGCTTAATTACATATAGTTAATTACCATGAACAAGGTGCTTGTTGACTTTTTAGTTTGTAGACATAACCTATAAACAAAGCATCGAATTTGTAATTAAATTTATGGAATAGTATTTAAGTGTCATTATCAACATGTAAAATATAATATGCAAATGAAGTATGGATAATAAAAGGAGAAGCAAAGTAAAGAGTTAAATTAGGGGTGGTAAGATCTTCATTTTACATTTTAGGCGGTGGTCAAGATATATCAAAAGTTGATGGAACAAGATATAGATGAATAGGTGTTTAAGTCTGCCTTTTAAATTACACTAGCTGCTAATAGATATTGCTTAAAACTTGAGTGGCACTATTTATTCTGATAGAAAACAGAGGTGGCAGAAGAAAGATCATTGTCCTATCTTCAGCTGATCACTAAGCAGTAACTAATCATGTTAATTGCTAAGAATTTTGACTGGGGAATATTTTAAAACTAATGAGTACAGAAATACACTGTCTTTCAATTACTAAGTGATTTCTCCAAAAGGGAGGGGCCTTCTAGGGCATTGATTTATGTTTTTGGTGCTGGAGCCCAAACAGAGTAAAGGGTACAAATATTCCAGGTTTCCAACTGCCCTGATTGTCCTTGGTAATCATAAAACTGCTGGAGAAAAGACCCATTAGAAGCCTAAGAAGGCCAATTTCCAGATGCACCACGGAGTGCAAGTACACTTATTCTGCCAGCCCCTTTGATTGCTGCAAACTTCTTGAGCTCAACTCAAGTGGTACTTGTAGAGAAGGGGTAAAAGGCAGCAACTAGCACCCACAGGCAATGGGAGGTGTAGAAATGGCAGGGGGCCCACATCTGACCTCCTCTGATTCTGCAAAGGAGAAGGGGAATCAAGCTCAGCACCAGCACAAGGCCGGATGCTATGAGGCTGAGGTCAGTTAGGTTCCACTCTCCAAGCCTCTTTCCCAATTCTAATATCAATCATCCCTCCCACGACACTTTCTGAATTTGATAATTCATTGCTATGGCCACCCAGAGCTCATAGATCAGACCCATGATCACAGAGCTTATTAGGGAAACGAGAAAGGTAAAATTCAGGATGAAGTTCTTCTGGTCTCAAGTGCCTCTTCTCAGCTGGGTCCAAGCCATGCTTCTTTCTGGTCCTTAGCCTCTCAGTCACGTCTCTTTCCTGCAATGCTACAAGGTTCTTTTTGTGTTGTTGATAAAATTCCTAAAGGGGTGTAGCATGCTACCACAAGCCTTAACCCAGAGGTACTCAGCTCTAGCTCCACGGATCAGTTTACCTAACTTCCCCAATTAAGTGCCTGGAGGTACCCACTCTGCAAGGAAGCCACATCCCCAGAGGCCTCAGCTTTCCTTGCTCCATGGACTAGAAAGCCTACTCTTCTGCTTCGGACTCTGGCTATTGGTTCTGCTGCCTCTGCTGCCACCATGCCTCTGGTGCTCTTTTGGCATCACAGCGCTGTCTTTGCCACAGAAATAATGGGGTCTCTGCTCTACTTCTGGTTCTTCTACTTTGATGACAGTGAGACCCTTCATTCCTTTTTTTTTTTAAATCATTTTATTAGGGGCTCATACAACTCTTATCACAATCCATGCATATATCAATTGTGTAAAGCACATTTGTACATTCATTGCCCTCATCATTCTCAAAACATTTCCTCTCCACTTAAGCCCCTGGCATCAGGTCCTCATTTCCCCCCTCTCTCCCTGATCCCCCCTCCCTTATGAACCCTTGATAATTTATAAATTATTATTTTGTCCTATCTTGCCCTTTCCGACATCTCCCTTCCCCCACTTTTCTGTTGTCCTTCTCCCAGGGAGGAGGTCACATGTAGATCCTTGTAATCGGTTCCCCCTTTCCAACCACTCTCCCTCTATGCTCCCAGTATCGCTCACACCACTGGTCCTGAAGGGATCATCTGCCCTGGATTCCCTGTGTTTCCAGTTCCTATCTGTACCAGTGTACATCCTCTGGTGTAGCCTGACTTGCAAGGTAGAATTCGGATCATGATAGTGGGGTTGGGGAGGAAGCATTTAGGAACTAGAGGAAAGTTGTATTTTTCATTGTTGCTACATCGCACCCTGTCTGGCTCGTCTCCTCCCCGAGACCCCTCTGCAAGGGGATCTCCAGTGGCCTTCATTCCTTTTTATGAGATGGTTCCTTTTTTAAACCTACATGGATGACAAAACTGACCAATCCCCTCATTAGAGTTTCATTTTTCTTAGTTGCATGATCCCACCCAGCCATTTGGTGAGTGTGTTATCTGGGTAGACTAGAGAAACAAATCCAGGGAGAGTCATATGTGTATACGAAAGAGGTTTATATACAAGCGTAACTGAGTATTGAGAAGACAGCCCAGCCCAATCCAGATCAAGTTCATAAGTCTGACATTAGCCCATATGTCTGATACCAATGTATAAAGTCCTCTTCTGACTCGTGAAACACATGCAGTGATGCTGAATGCAGGAAGATCACAGACCAGTGGGTGCAAAATCTTGTGGATCCAGTGGCGGTAGAGACACCTCAGCTCTGGCAGAGGTCTCCACATGGCTCTTCCAGTTTCCAGGGCACAGGGTCTATCAGCGTAGTGCCATGTGTCTTGTCAGTAGATCTTCTCTCAGGGAGAGAAGCTGTGAGAGAGAGTGTCTCCTGCCTCCAAGGAGCAAAATACAGGAGTTCCTAGAATTCTCAGAAGAAGGCCATGCCCACACAGAGGCCTCATTGGCTATATGATCCTATTGACAGACTGGACTCTAACTCTTCACTCTTAATCCTCAAATTGACGAATGATGATATAACTACCACAGTGAGAGTTATAAAGGTTATGGTTAGAAGAGCCATGTCAAAGCATTCATGTACAAGAGGAGCCCATAGTGGCATTGTCTAGGCCTATGATAACAAGGCAACTTCCTCTGCTGAGCTACCTGCAACTCAAGCTTTGGACACAGGGGATGTTTGCCTAGGGATGTTGAATATTTCTTGTACAAAGTACATAACAGCTTCAGATCCAAGTCAATGCATTGCTTACTGATCTGGGAGATAATGAAGCTAAATGAGATGCAAGGATATTCCTCCTTGGCAGACTTTCTTCTCAACTGTTCTAGAAACAGGAAGACAGAAATTCTATATTCAAGGAGAATTGCTGCTTTCTCCTGCTGAGATTGGGAAGTACACTAAACCTACCAGGCCTCCATAGGAGGTCCCTCCAACTATACTCTTGTCAGACATCGAAGACTACTTTTCTCCCCAGGGATTGATATATTCCACTTAAATTGAAATTGGGTCACATAAAATCTTTATTTTCATTCTTATAGTGGAGAAAATAAAGCTTTAAAAGATGTTTTAATGTAACACAACTTAAGAGATATGTAAAAGTAGTCTTAGGAGACTGAGAATCCTCTGAAATCCCAACTATTTCTGATAGGCTACATCATCTTCATACTACGTGAGATTCTCATGGGCTGTCTTCTACAGTTGGACATAGTCCCAGCAATATCCAATTAGAAATGGCTAAGTTCTATGCATTGGAACATATTTAAATTATGTAGTTTATACCAATTAGACAACTAGAAGTATCTAAAATATAGACTAACATCTAAGAGTAGTATATTAAGACAGGTTCTTTTCTGTTAGTCCAGGAAAGGGCAGTTGAGGAGAAAGTGCAGACTACTTATGAATTATGTTAGAAAATTAATTTCTAATGTCTTTATGATTAAGGAATTTCATTTTTATTTGGGGACATCAACTTTCAAAAGTAGATAATCTAGCAACAAACTATGTTTGTTTAGGTAATAAATCATGTGGGAATGGATGTAAAATTAATCTGTACACTCACTGTTTTAGGCTGGGTTGACTAGAGAAACAAATACAGTGGCACTCATAGATGTATAAGAAAGAGTTTTATATTGACTCTACCAGCGAATGCTCCTCCCTTCCCTCCTGGACATGCAATCAAAATACATTGATAATTAGAATGTGACTGTTGGAAACACAGAAGGATCATAGTTTGAAAATGTGGTTTTGATTAAAGAAACAATGCCAGAGATTGAATAAAATAATTCTGCAAGACCAATGGCCTATTTATCAGAAATACCTTTTTTTTCGACAACAGAAGTGATGACTATGTGCTTGGGCCTCTCCAGATGATACACAGGAATCAAATTGACTACACCTATAAGAAGAGATGATGGAGAAGTTCAAGATCATCGGCTAAAACAAGACCAGGGAATGACTGGAACAGACCATCAATCGGTCATGTGCAAGCTCTGTTGAAGCTGTAGAAAATGAAAACAAATCCACGGGAGTCAAAATATGAACTCAAGTATGTCACACCAGAATTTAGAGGCCATCTTAAGGACAGAGTTAATGCATCGAACACGAATGAACAAAGAGCAGATGAGTTGTGGAACGATGTCATGAACATCTTACATGAAGTTAGCAAAGGTCATCAATAGGACAGAAAGAAAAGACCCAAGTGGATGTTGGAAGGGACTCTGAAACTGGCTGTTGAGTCCAGAGGAGCTCAAACAAGTGGAAGACATCACGTAACAGAGCCGAACAGACAATTCCACAGGGCGCCTCAAGAAGACAAGTAAAGTATGATAGTGAAAAGTGTAAAGACCGGGAGCTGGAAAATCAAAGTGGAAGAACATCACTCGTGATTTTTGTCATTCCGGGGTAGTGAACCATATGGTTGTCCAATTCAGCATGATCCAAATCAGTTGTTCACTTCAGCTCACTAATTGCTAGGATTTCATTCTTTAGGCATTCCATTTCAGTTTTGATGACTTTCCGTTTTCCTAGAGTCTTGCTTCGTATATCCCACATCCTGACTAATTAATGGCTGTTTGTAGCTATTTCTTCTCCATCTGCCAAAGAAGGTCCAGAAAGCGGCGTCAGTAGGGTCCATTCCACGTTGGGGAGGCAATTCTTCCCTAGTTTTATTGTGGGTACCTTCTAACTGGAGGGGCTCATCTCCTAGTACTGTATCAGACCGTGTTCTGCTGCTCTGCATTAGGGTTTCGGTGGCTAATCCCTCCTGAATGGATCACTGATTCCTCTTCCTAGTTTGTTCATAGTCTGGAAGCTCTTTGAAACTCGCTCACCACTGATGAACTACTGTTCAGTAGGGTCACCAGTCGCATACCAGTAGCTGCAGCGTCACTTTGAAATATCAGTAGCTTAGCTTCCAGGATCATGCAGGCCACCAGAGTACAAAAAATTACAGACAAGTGGGGGGGCAATGGAGAAACCATAAGCTAGGGGTGTATAAATATGATCTCTAATGGCACCCGATTAAACCTCCATTTCCTTGAGCTGGGAGTAAATTTAACCTTAGTCATTCATGAGGCTGTATGTCCAAAATGGGGCAAGAAAAAGGGGCTATCACTGGGTGATGGTCCAAACCAAATGAGCTGTTAACTGTGACATCTCTATGGTCCCTGTGAGGCTGTCCTCGAAGCCTCATCTGCTACATTTAAGGCATCAGGATCATTAATCATGCTGGAACCCAGTTTAGGGGCCCCACTCTCTAATTATACACTGCCCCTTCTAGAAAACAGACCTGGTGTAAGATCTTTCACTTCCTCTCCTAAACCAGTTGGGAAAACTTTGACTTTTGTTGGGGTGAGTCTTCCCTTGTAAAACTCATCTTAATGATAGGAAGTTGAACAGCCAGCCTAGTACCTGAGGAAAATTAATACCTGTAACTTGAGCACTTGAAAAGCAAACAGACAAAAAGTCCTCATTGCCATCAGATCAATTCCTGCTTTTAGGGCTTCTGCGTCTGTAATCTTTATGAAAGCAGACTGCCCCCCCTTGCTCCCACAGATGACTGGTGGGTTATTGGTTATCAGCCAAGTGCTTCATCACGGAATCACCAGGTCTTCTTGTAAAACAATACAGAACTAAAACCAAAGCAAAACATCATCATCAGTCTCATCAACAAGAACAAACAAGTGTCTATTTGATCTTTTAACCTCTTGAAGTTGTATGCTTTTATTTTTCCCAATATCTATTGCACAATTTCAAGGAATAAGCATTCTTCTGCAAGGTTCGTCAGGAGGGAGCTCTTGGCCCTGATGGTCATGTTGCGGTGCTCATAGACAGTGTGAGGAAGGAGCGGGACCCTTGCAAAATTCTGAGGTGGGAGGAGCAATAAAAACATGTTCTGAAGGATACTTGGGCTCAAGGCTTCTGACAGCAGTCTGGCATGCTCCCTGTCGTTGATGATGGCAGCACATCAGTTTACACCCTCTCCAGTTCCTGGTTGTTGAGGTTGCCCTTGTGCTTGTCCCCTGGCTAGCATCTTGGCAAAGAAACATGGCATTTTAGTGCTGGTCCCCTAGCAAGCCAATTTCCATCATGAAGAAGCCAACTTGAGTGTCTTGCTGACCATGGTCCATGGTTTGTTTGGTCATAATTTTTCACGTTTGCTCAGAGCTGCTGGGGCAGCCCCTGCATTTATGTCTTGATGTTGTTTACCCTGCAGCTCAGACTCAGGTCACCGAGCCCATGTCACTGCTACAGAGCAAGATCCCCACTGAGCCCTGCCTGGCACTGTGTCTTCCTATAGCTGGTACACTGCTGGTGAATTCTGATCACTGACAAGCTGGAGGTTTGCCTGCTGAGGCAAATGGGCCCTGTCAGACAACTCTCTGGCCCTGGGCACATGCTGATTTGTGAGGTAACATTTGCCTGCCCCAGCATCTCCTGGCCAGGGCTGCTCCCCCTTGCTGCTGCATGTTGTCACCTGTTCTACCAGCTCGGGATTATGCAAGCTAGTCACCCTGCTGCCAGCTGACTTACTAGGGGCCACGGCCTTGCCCAAATCAGACTGGCTTCCACTTCCGTACTCTGTGGCACTTTTCAGCTTTGATCTTGATCCCATGCCGCAGGCATCATCTAGTACACGGGGCCGATGGAGCTGCCTGTCTAGACAGCCCCCATCCTGTGGGGCCTTGGAGAGCGGTTGATGGAAGGCCTTTCTGTTGGTACGAGTACAGCTGCTGTGATGAATTACTGAGTGCTCTGAGCAGTCAAAGGAGCTGCTGTTCTCCTCAAGGGTTGGATAACCCCCAGCTGGGATGACCCCTTCCTCAATGGACTCTGTTGGGGATGACCATGTTGCTGTATAATCCAAAGGCTCCGGCCTAGGACTGCAGGGTGGCAGCCAGACCGCATTTCAGTGGGACTGACTTCATTCCACGCTGTGAGCATGTGTGGATTCTACTGGTCTCCAAAATAATGCGTTCTCTCTCAGAATTGAATAATAAGCATATTCATTGAATGTACACTGTGTTGGAGGCAACATGACAAATATAAGTAAGCTAGTGGGATTGCTGGCCTTTCTCTTTGTTGCGTCCTAAAATGAAGAGGAACCACGTGAATTACAGACACTTGTAAAATAAATTCCGTGAAGCAAGTCAATGGCTTGGCAGCTCAACCTCATTAACTTTAGAGAGACCCTGGCTGAGGCTTTATTCCAGCATATCTGGTGATAGGGAAAGTGAAAATCTGCAACTGTTTTCTTAACCCCTCTTGTTAACGTTACCTTTAGCTGAATGGTGCTGGTTTATCAATTCCAAAATGGCTACTGTTTCTCAAATGTGCCTTTTGTGGCCTAGGGTGGAGAGAGGGAGGGACAAAGCAATAAGATCTGTATTGTCTAGTATTTTGTGATTGGCACGTTCAGGGCTTTTGTACACCTCATTTACTCTGACATCACTTAGCCTTGGGAGAAATGGCAGTGTTTTCCTCCGACACATGTGAAGAATGGGGCCCAGAGAGGTGGCACAACTTGCTCAGGGTCCCAGAGCACAGCTCAGACTGGAACTCAGCTCTTGGGTTCCCTACTCCTGGCTCTTTCTTTCCCTGCTACCCCCATTGTTTCTCCATGAAACACAGAGTCGACATGCAATGAATCATTCATGTAGACTGAGCATCCTTCATAGCCCTATGGAAATACAAGAAAAGTAGCAGACCCATTCCCCGTCCTCAAATTGCATGGCATTTAGTTGGAAGTCCCTGGGTGGCCCTAATGATTAAGCGACTGGCGACTCACTGAAAGGCTGGTCGTTTGAATCCACTCAGAGGTGACCTAGGAGAGAAGCATGGTGATCTACTTTGGAAAGATCCCGGACATTGGCAAGCCGGTGGAACTGGACTAGTCTGAAGCGCATGGGGTCTCCATTCTTGGGAGCCAGCTCAATGACTCGATGGTTTAGATTATGTTGATTTTACACCAGCTGGTTTGATACTCACCTAAACGAAGCAAAAAGATCATCTTTTTATGAAGGGTTTGTGAGGGAGGGAGGGAAAAATATGAGGAGCTGATACCAAGAGTTCAAGTAGAAAGAAAATGTTTTGAAAATGATGATGGCAACAGATGTACAAATGTGCTTGACACAATGGATGGATGTATGGATTGTGACAAGAGCTGTATGAGCTCCCAATAAAATGATTAAAAATAAATTTTAAAAAAATCATCTTTTCCTCAACTGTTTTAAGGAAATAATCTCTGAGAACTCCTGAAGCCCCTCACGAGGCCAACAAGGACCAAACATGAGGGGTTCAAAAACCATCCTTTCCCTCTCACTTGGCTCAGTTCTCCCACTTGGATAAAGTACCAGCAGCCCACTCCCCCTCAATAGGAAAGTCTCTAAGATGTAATCTGAGCCTTATTTGGGACACAGACGCTTCTGGAGCATTAAGCCCTTTCATTAAATGCAGCTTAGACTTTGGTCGGAGGCAAATTATTGCTTTGTTTCTTGTTTTGCAGCAGGGCAAGAAAGGAGAGGTTTGCGTTGGCAATAGGTAATGAGAAGGGAAGAGGGAGAAGAGGCAGAAAGGGCATGGGATCTATTTTTGTCCCTTTGAAATGGGCTCGACTCCTAAGATCAAATACCAGAGGTGTTTTTGTGATGGATTAGGCAGGGAGGAGACCGGAGGCTCACAGGTGGCTCTGGAAATACTGAGGTTCTGGACATGAAGTTGCTTGGTTCAGTTAACAAAAGGCAGGCATAGGACCCTGCACCAATGGGCAGCCAAGAACAAGTGGGGAAGTCAGTCTTTGGCCTGGACAGCACAGCCCGGGATGAACACAGTCAGCAGTGGGTTGGGGAGGGGACTGTGAGGTTGCGACTATCCATAAGTAGGGACAGGCACCTGAGAACCAGGCAGAAGCCAGGGATTCAGCAGCTGACAGACTTCTATGTAACCATCTTTATAGACTCTCATATCCATGGTAGCCAAGTTCTAGCATGGGTGGGACTTTGGAATTTTAATGTGCTCCAGGTGGCATCTGGGCTACAAAAGTAGAGAGGCTGAGTTACAATGGATGAGCTCTCTTGACCCAAACCATGTACCAGTACAAGTAGATCAACATCTGCTATACCCTTTTAAGAGATCCTTGGTTGTGTAGTCGATTATATGTTGGACTGACGACCTCAAAGGTGAAATCAACACCAGCCCATGGGAGAAAGAAGAGACTTTCTTCTCGATAAGAGTCTACAGCCTTTGAAACCCCGGAGGTCAGTTCTGCTCTCCCTTAGAGGGTCGCTGTGCATCAGAATGAATGGCAGTGACTTGGAGTGAATTTCATTTGAAAAAGTCTTATTTCTATTAGAATGCTTGCTTCTTGCCTTTCCCCCCCTCATTTTAGTTATTCTTTCTACATACCCCGGTAATATGGACTGTGTCTTATCTCTGCTATTCACAGATCAGCAAGATCTTTTTTCCTCCTGATTTTTCAATGTTCTGTCCATCATTCAGGCTGTTTTACTCCAGGTAAGCTCCAGATGTTCTAAGCAAGCATAAGCTCTTAGATGGCAAAAATCAATTCATCAAAATCTCCCTGAATGGTTTTCTTTCTGAAGTTGGCATCAAAGACCTGACATCTGACTCTGATGCCTACTGAATGTGTGACCTGAGGCATGATATTTAATCCCTTTGAGGTGCTATTTTCTTTGTACGTGAAATAAAATCCATCTTGTTGAGATTTCAATGAGGTAATGAAGGTGCAGCTCTCTGTAAAGATTCTGGTTCTGTGTATTTTACCAGTGATTACATTATTTTCAGAGGATACATGCACATGCTCCTAACACATCTGAGTTGTAGTCAATTAATATGGCCCTTCTAGCCATAATTCCTTACGTGGTGTATTATAATCATGGTCTCTATATTCCTGTGACTATAATTCCATTTTGGAGGGTGATCTTTACTGTACTAATGAATAAGATTCGGGTTGGGTTATGACCTGATTTTAGCAGAGGATGTGAATGAACCAAGCCACATACTTTTCCTTCAGGGCATCTTTAGATTCTAACTTAGAAGAGGGTGTGACTTAAAACACCATCCTTTGTTCTCCTTCAGGTTTCCTTAGTATAAAAGAGTCATCAGGGACCCAGAGAGAAATCCCAGGACCTTGGAAGAGCACACCCCCAAACTCTGTCTGAAGTGGATGAGGGGGCTGAGACCAGATGCATCAGAGCCTCAAAGCAGCAGAGCCCAGACTTTGGGACACCTTCTCATCTAGTTTGAGACTATGGGGCTGCAAGGCAGAGTGATAGGTTGACTTACCAGCCCATACAGGCAAAGGCCAAGAGACAACATGACTAAAAGGCTGAAGACTGGAGAGAGAGTTGGCTGCTCGCTGAGGATAGGTGTTGATATGGACCAAAGACTATATCCTTACTGTTTGCTGTTCCTGACTTGTGCTAACCTAAATGTTTCCCTAAAAAAATCCCCTTACTTGTATTATCTGTGATTTCTATGTAGCCATTGCAATGAATAACAAATCTAGCATAGATACAGAGTGGGAAGATGGTTGATGTTAGAATAGACAAAGAAGTATGAACTATGGAAGCATGTCTGATCTTTGCCTCGTGGTAGTAGGGCAGCTGGTGGAGGTCAGACATGGCCACCATGCTGGATGCAACACCTCCCAATATACTGCCCTCTGAACTCATATCCTCTGCCTCCTCTTTCTGGCCTGGATCCTATGTCTTCTGCCTATTCCAGGATTTTACTTCTCCAGGAATCCCCTTCACTACCCAAAACATTCCCATCAACGTAAAACACATGTGGTACTAACACCTAGCTATTGAAAAAGGCCATCTTTGACTTTGGGTTTCTTTCCTGCTGGAACTCTTGTCTCTGTTTTCTTTACAGTAAAATGACAGGAGAGGCTCCCTCGCCTAACAACAATGGAAAGAAAGAAAGAAAAAGATGGTTATACTCACTGGCTCCCCTTATTTTCCTTCAAGTCTCCTTGACATTGCCCCCAAAGAGCCTTCATCAACATTACTTTGCAAAGTTGGTCTTACCATGGTCTGCAGTGAACGCCAGGCTGCAAACCTAGTGGTGAATTCTCAGACCTCCTCATAGCCAAAATCGACTGCTCTTGACACGTGCTGTTGAGTATGCTCTGACCTGTAGTAACCCTGTGCGAACAGAATGGAACTTTTCCCCTCCTGCACTATCTTCACACTTGTTCCTATGCTTGAGCATATTGTGGCAGCTACTGTGTCAATCCATCTCTTTGAGGGATGTCCTCTCTTTCCCTGCTCCCCTACTTTACCACACATCATGGCATGATGTCCTTCTCCAGGGACTGGTCTCTCCTGACAACATGTCCAAAGTATGTAAGACGAAGTCTTGTCATTCTTGCCTCTAAGGACCACTCTGATCATGCATCTTTCAAGACAGATTGGTTTGTCCTTCTAGTGGTCCATGGTTCTTTCAATATACTTCTCCAGCACCACAATTCAAATGCATCGATACTTCTGTTTTCTTTATTCAGGGTTTCAATTGAAAACATGATGGCTTGGGTCAGACACACCCTAGTCCTCAAAGTAATTTCCTTGCTCTTCAAAACTGTAAACCGTCTTGGCAGCAGATTCATCCAGGGCAATGCACTGAGCTCTTGACCACTCCTTCCACGAGCATTGATTGTAGATTCAAGCAAGACAAAATTCTTGATTACTTCAACTTTTCTCCATTCATCATGATGTTACCTATTTGTCTACTGTGAGGATTTTGGTCTTTTTCACATTGAGTTGGAATCCATGCCAAAGGTTACAAACCTTGATCTTTGTCAGCAAGTGATTAGAGTCTTCCTCACTCTCAGCAAGCCAAGGTCTTTCATGTACACATAGAAGATTGTTAATAAGCCCTCCTCCAATCGCGATGCCACATTCTTCTTCACATAATCTATGTTCTCGAATCAGTTGAACAGCATAAAGATTGAATAAGTATGGTGAGCAGATACCATCCTGACGCCACACACTTCTCCTAATTTTAAACCACGTCATATATTTTTGTTTGGTTTGCACAGTTGTCTCTTGATCCATGTGTAAGTTCCACATGAGCATAATGAAGAGTTCTGGAATTCCCATTCTTCTCAGGTATCCATAGTTTGTTATGTTCTATACAGTCAAATGCCTTGGCATCAATAAGACACAAGTAGGTATCTTTCAGCTACTCTCTGCTCAGAATCAAGAGCCAGCTTACATCAGCAATGATGTCTCTGGTTCCATGTCTTCTTCTGAATTCAGCCTGAACCTCAGGCAGGTCCCTGTCAATGTACTGCTGCAACTGTTGTTGGATCATATTCAGCAAAATTTTATTTGCATGCAACATCAATGATATCATTCCATAATTTGAACTTTCTGTTGGGTCGCCTTTCTTTGCAATGGGTACAAATGTGGATCTCTTCCAGTTGATTGGCCAAGTAGATGTCTTCCAAGTTTCCTCTCTTCTAATGGCATTTAAAACTGTCAATTGTTTGCCTTTTTACCCTTTACTTCTTTTGCTTCTGGGCATCATACCTGGCTTCCTCATAGTTTATTCGTTGGTTTCTCCTCATCCAGATCTCTAAATGCTGCCTGCCTCAGAGTTCAGACCTCTCTTCTAATTGCATTTACTTTATGTGTTAGTCAGGTAGACTAGAGAAACAAACTCATAAACACTCATATGTGTTTAAGAAAGAGCTTTAT
>NW_022103915.1:39706960-39708161 GCF_000313985.2 Echinops telfairi
CAATGATTGACAGGCTAGACTCCACAGCTTCACTCTTAATCCTCAAATTGACAAGAGATTATATAACTACCACACTTTACAAAAGGACTCTCTTCCTTTGGCATAGCTTTAAATATCAACAATCTCCTTCTTGTTCCCAAGTGTTTATTTCTAGCACAATGTTGCTTGTGGACTTTAGAGTTGTATACCCAGCTACTTACTCAATATCTCCACTTTTCACTTTCTTGTACACCACATACAACCTGCTGTATATAATCAACATTCAACTGTTTGCCATCTTTACCAACTAGTCCCTGTCATTCGTCTCTCTCTCCTGGGTGACTTGTACTGTTTCACTCAACCTTCCTGAAGGGAATTATATCCATGGCAGCAAACGCTGTCCTTTTAACATTTAAATTTTACTGTCCTGTTGTGCTGTCCAACACCAATTCCTTCTTTTAAAATTTAAAAACATGTACAGTCTACCTTATCTGGTTCCTAACAGACTTTTTACTTCTTCCTCTGCCACGCTTCCTATGCATCACTCAGCTCCAGCCCCAGTAATGGACTTGCTGGTCCCAGAATGTGCTAAGTGGGCTCCCAGCTGAGGGCCTTGATACTTGTTGTTCCTACTACTGCAGTCGTGATTAACCACAGTTTTAGCATGTTAAAGCTGCACCTACTTGTTTTCTCCAAACTTTGTAGGCTAGAAGTCCGGCACACTAGCTGGATTCTCTATTCAGAGTATCACAAGGTTGAAGTCCAGGTGTTGGCTGCTGCCTAGACTCTTAATCTGGGGGCTCTGAGAAAGCATTCACTTCTAAGTTCATTAAGGTTGTTGGAAGAACTCAAGTTCTTGTGGTAGTAGAACTGAGGTCTCTGTTTTCTTGTCTCTACATTTCTGGAAGCAGCCCTCATTTCTTATCATGTCCCTGTCCTGTTTCCTCATCTTCAAACCAGCAATAGTTGCCAACTAAAGGCCAGTGGTTCAACCCACCAGTGACTCTGAAGAAGAGACCCAGATATCAGTTCCTGTAAAAATTTCAGGTTAGCTTGAGGATGATATCCCTGCTTGCAGCAGCCACTGCACAGAGAAGACCATATGGCCAGCCTTACCATGAGACATGACATCCCTCACTGACCCATGGCCCTGCAGGGGAGACAACATTGTAGACACAGTGTGGGAATTGCGCCCGATCTGACCACACCACACCAAGGAAAA
>NW_022103915.1:39709502-39711162 GCF_000313985.2 Echinops telfairi
ATCTACATATAACCTTCTCCCTGGGGGATGGACAACAGAAAAGTGGGTGAAGGGAGACATCAGACAGTGTAAGACATGGCAAAATAATAATAATTTATACATGATCAAAGGTACATGAGAATGGGCTGGGGAAAGGGGAAAAATGAGGAGCTGATACCAAGGGCTCAAGTGGAAAGCAAATGTTTTGAGACCGACGATGGCAACAAATGTACAAATGTGCTTGAGACAATGGATGGATGGATTGTAATAAGAGTTGTATGAGCCCCCAATAAAATGATAAAAAACAAACAGTTTAGGCTAGGAAACCCGTTTGGGCACTTCTCCTTTGCCCTGTGTGGTCCTTACGAGTAGAAATGGACCCAAGTGCACACAGCAGTAACGGGTATACATAAACGGACGGCACTTCCCCAACCGTCTCAGTATTCCAGTATTCTGAAACAACTAGCTCGTTCTCCATTCCTCAATGTGGAATGAGAGATATCATGACTGATGTTAAATGGATTGTGGGTGTCAGAACAGGGTACCAGAAAGAGATAGATATATATATCTGATGGTGCAAATGAATTGACTGTGTGATTTGTAAAGAATTAAGGATAAGGAAAAGAGTGGGAATTAGAGAACACCGAGTTGTGCTCATGCAGAACAGACCTAGGGGTAGTGGGTGGTTTAAAATCAGGAAAGATGTGTGTCAGTGCTGTCACCTAGCACAAGACTTATTCGGTCTGGATTCTGGGCAAATCACATGAGAAGCTGAACTATATGAAGAAGGAAACCGTCTAAGAACTAGAGGAAGACTGTTAGCAACCTGTGGTATGCGGACGACCCAACCTTGCCTGCTGAAAGGGAAGAGATTTGAAGCACTTGCTGATGAAGGTCGTAGAAAAGAGCTTTCAGTGTTGATTATAACTCAACTCAAAGGAAAAATAATTCCTACAACTGAACTGATAAGCAACACCATGATAAATGGAGGAAAGATTAAAGTTGTCAAGGATTTAAATGAACTGAGAGCCACAGTCAACACCCATGGAAGCAGCAGTTAACTAAAATAACATTGCACTTGGGAGACCTGCTGTAACATCCCCCTTGAAAGTTCCAAAGAGCAAATCCTCCCTTTGAGAACCAAGGTGCACCTGATACCCTGTTTCCCCGAAAATAAGACAGTGTCTTATATTAATTTTTGCTCCCAAAGATGCGCTAGGTCTTATTTTCAGGGGATGTCTTATTTTTCCATGAAGAAGAATACAGTACACATTTATTGTTGAACAACAAAAAAGGAAATTTATTACCTGTATACAGTACGGTAGTAGTTGTCATCACAAACCAGCATAACCAGACAAACTGTGAATCTTACAGTATCAAGAATGTCTAATTGTGAGTCAGCCAGACTCCGTCAGGGCAGAGTGAGCAGCAGGTGGCAGCTTGTCCTGGCGGCGGCGCAGGCTCTCTGATTTAAAGAGACCTCCTGTCTGTTCTGGCTGCATTGCAGCCAACAGTGAGCTGTGCAGCTGCATCCACCACTATGGTCCAGAGTCCAGAGTTAGGGTAGCTTCGGGGGGCCTTATTATTGGGGAGGTCTTATTTTCGGGGGGTGTCTTATTTTTCAGCAAGAGGCAAAACTGTAAGTAAGTAGGTCTTATTTTCAGGGGATGTCTTACTTTCA
>NW_022103915.1:39711943-39713437 GCF_000313985.2 Echinops telfairi
GTCCGAGCACACGCTAACTTGGCAGCAGGTATTTGGACGTTCTACAAACCCTGCCGTATTCTGGACATCTTCTGGGCTATCTTGTATCTTGTGTTAGAGGAACTTTTGTCTTTGGTGAATATGCTTGAATATTCCAGGGGCTAAAATAAGACACCAGGGGGAAGATTCTTGTTTCACAGCTGTGATGGAAAAATATCATGTTGTCTTATTTTACTTTGTCTGAATGAACCTATTTGAACCCCTATCCTCCTGGGCTTGTAGAAAGCATCACGCTCTTATTAGTAATAGTTGATTAAAAAATGACATAAATATTCTTGTCAGGAAATGTACTGGTTGGTAAGTTTGATGAAATGTGTTAATAATATATTATCTTTACATGTCTTCAGTGTACAAATGTGTCAAATAATAAATGGTAGCTACTGACAACATGATTGTGAGTATGTATATGGTTAAGAAGAGGTAGCAGGCATAGAAATTAGTTCTGGGGCCTGGGAATTGTAGTCAGAGTACATATAAGCTGGTGGGAGGTTAGAAGCTGGGCAAGTAGTGATGGAAAGAGCAGGCACACTTGGAAAGAAAAGTGTGAGAAAACTGAGACTATCAGAGAAGAGTATAACGTGGGTGGGGAGGGGATGAGACAGCCACTATCACCACTATCACATATTGTGCCTCCAAATTAATTCCAGGTTGAAGATTGTAAATCTAAGTATTAATGGCCCCGAATAAAATGTCCACAAGATTATATAGGACTCTGGATAGTAAAATACTTTTAAAACAGGACAGTAAAAAATGTAATCAAGAGGAAAAGTCTTACATAGAATTTTATTAGAATTAAAAGCTCCTGTTCATCAATATATGTCATTAAGAAAGTGTAAGAACAAGCAACAGAGTAGGAAAGGATATGTGAAAGACATATGATAGAGAACTTTAGTTCAAAATATGTAAACAACCTTTATTATCTACAAGAAAATAAAAACAACAAAGAAATACAAAATAACAACCAACCTAGTGGAAAATCAGCAAGATATTTGAATCGATATGCTTTAAAAGAGGCTATTCAAAGAAATAATTGATATTATTAGCTGCTATCCCGCTGACTTGGACTTGTAGAGGCCTGAATCGTCCTGACAACTTTCGCATGTTGGTGGCCATCATTGTGGCCTTGGTGCAAGTCCCTCTCACTAAGGGTCACCCTCATCCTCATTGACCCTCCGGCTTTCGGGAACATGAGAGCATCCTCCAGCAAACAATTCTTTCCAACGATGTGAGCAAATCAATTGGGGCTTACAATCTCCTGTTGCCAGCCAAAGATTTTCCAAGGCTAATTCTCTGAAGGAGATCATTAGGCCTTTCTTCCTAGTTTGCTCTTGGTCCAGAAGCTCTCTTGACTTGGTCCACCAGGGATGACCCTGCTGGTATTTGAAATGCCAGTGACCTAGCTTCCAGCACCATGCCACTACAGTGTGACAAACTGACCGATGAACCCAAACCAAA
>NW_022103915.1:39714066-39728139 GCF_000313985.2 Echinops telfairi
CTCACCATCCTCACTCCTAAGAAGCATTCTTCTAAGACTGATTTGTTCATTCTTCCTGTAGTCCACAGTATAACCAATATTCTTTGCCAACACACAATTCAAACACATCAATTATTTTTCTGTCTGCCTTTTTCATTGGCCAACATCTGCATCCATATGCGATGATTGCAAGACCATTGCTGGGTCAGGGGCACCTTAGTCATCTAACCCAAGAAAAGTCCCCGACTCGCTGCCATCGAGTCAATGCTGACTCATAGCAACCCCCTGTGAGTTTCCAAGGTGATCACTCCCTTAGAGCTGCTGGTGGCTTTTTGAATTGCTGACCAGGTAGATCACAGCCCAATGAGTAACCCACTAAGGGATGTCTTAATTTCTTAACACTTTAAAGAGGTCTTTTGCAGCAGATAGTCCCACTTTCTGTTGTTAGTTGGCCTCAACTTGATTTAGACTCCTGGCAACTCACTGTGTGCAGGGAAGAACTGCTCCACGGGCCCTTCAAGGCTGGGAATGTTAGGAAGCAAATTGTCAGGCTTGTCTTCCTATGCATTTCTGTATGGGTTCAAGTCAACACCCTGTGGCTAACAGTCACAAATGGCTCAACCATTTGTGGCACCCAGGGACTCCGGCAATACCCACTTGGTAAGGCTAAAATCTAAGACTCAAAGTGTTGGTCATCCAAATTATCATTCATTGCTGGTGGGAATGTAAAACTGTACAAACACTCTAGAAAATAATTAGACATTACTTACAAATTCTAAATACATACATATCTCGCAATACAGGAGCTCTCATGGAATAGTGGTTGCGCGTTGGGCTGTTAACCACAAAAGGTCAGCAGTTCTAAACCACTAAATGCTCCTTGGGAAAAAGATACAGCTTTCTATTCCCTTAATTAATTACAGTCTCAGAAACCCACAGGGGCGGGTCTACCCTGTTATGGAGGGATACCATGAGTTGGAATCAACTTTGTGGTAGTGAGATCATGACACAGCCAGACCATTCCTAGCTATTTCATGAGCACCAAGAAATGTGTTTATTCACAATAGCCCTAAGTTGGAAACAACCCTAACCAACATCCACCAATTGCAGAATGAATGAATAAATAAATGCTGTATAGAATGTAAAATAATAAAATAAATGAACAAATTATGGCCACACACAACAACATGGATAAATATAAACAACATGTTGAGTGAAAGAAGTTAAACATTAAAAATGCACAATTCTACTTATTTAAGTTTGTTCAAAACAAGTCAGCTGAAATGGGATTTAGGGATAGTGCTTAAGTAACCAAAATGATAAAGGAACGCAAAGAGTATGTGCAGTAAGTGTCAAGGTGGGAGTTTCCTTTGTGGGGGAGTAGGGATACGAAGGGACTGAATTTCCTCTCTCTTGATCTGGGTGGTGGTCTCACATCCAGGGTCCATTATAACCGGAGGGCCTTCCACTCAGGACCACATAGACAACCAGTGACATTTGTTGTGGTTTGTTTTAATCATCTGAAAGTCCCTTGGTGATTTTTAAGCAGGAGTTGGTATAGATCAAGCTGTGTTTCGATTGATTTGGCAATTAGGTGTAGCAAGGAGGGCCTGAGGAGCAACTGGTACCTGGGAGAAATGTGTAAAGCTTTAGGGAGAAAGGCAGGGAGGGCTCCCGAACTATGGAAGATCTAGGGGGAGAGATATCCGTGCCTGCAGCGGCATATAACAAATAAGGAAATAACATACATATCAGCCACGTAAAATGTCACGGTCGAAACACAAAGCATAATCAGACCATTAGGGTTGACAATTCCACACTGCAGATGGCTGATGTTCTCTGGGATCAAATCTCACCACTTGTCCCCTCCACTTGATGCTATATACAACCTGATGGCGATGGAATCACGTGGCCCCATTAGCGTGGCTGTGGGAATCTTAATGCCCATCATCCTCATTGCCTGTGTATTTAAAAATATGTCCTAAATGATACTTGAAAGCAGTTCTTTGCATCCCATACATATTGTGATTTTCCCAGGATGTTGCTGGCCTTACACCCTAATGGACTCTGGCTTCCTTACCCATTTGTTCTGGCGACACCACCGCAATTGATTGCTGAGAATGAACAGAAGTGGCATCAAAACACTTTCCAACAGCTCTTACCAGCTCTCTTCATGAAGCAAGGAGGCCATCCATCAGGCAGATGTTAAGCATCCGAGTTGAAGCTGAATGTCTCCATCTGAGCCCAATGTCTCTGGGCTGGCACTGATGGGTGGTTGGGAACTGGTTCTGCTTGTCTTCCCTGCCAGAACATATGGGACAGCACTAACCAAGAATTACAGACTCGGGATCTTGAAATCCCACAAAATTAATGAACTGTAATGTTTTCACGGAGATGGGGAAATGGAAGAGCTATTACTTAGGAAAATGGCTTGGCTTAGCCGCCTGTGAGCGACTGTCTGTTCTGCTTCGTTTTTGTGTCAAGTACAGCCCTGCTCTTAGCCGTGGTGCCCGTGCATCTCCCGGCTTGGACATGTCGGCACTAAAAGCTTCCAAACCAATGCACAGAGACTGTGAGTCTTTAGAAGACGTTGACTTGACTTTAAGTAATTTAATGCCTTGTAAAACCAGGAGCTAAACCTGAAAAACAGTAATGTATCTAAGAGAAATTTGACTGTTGGCTGCTCATTTGCTTCATCACCTATCTTTCTGAAATTTATGATTTCCCTTCTTTGCTTAGTGTTTTTTCCCCCTCTAATCTATAAAGCCAACACTTATTTTTCATTCTTGTGTGCCTGTTGGGATATTGCAAACTTTGTCAACAATCATATAAAACAAGGAATCTATCCTTTGTTGAGTGTGTAGTGTGTTCCAAGTATTTTGTGGGTTCTTTATACATACAGATTATTTCTATTAGGGTTATAGCCATCTTACGAGTCCCTGAGTGCTGCTGCTAATTAATACACTTGGCTGCTAACCTAAAGGCTGGAGGTTCAAGTTTACTTGGAGATTCCTTAGAAGAAAGGCTGGTAATCTATGTCCAAAACATTCAAAACCCGATGGTGCACACTTCTGTTCTTCTACATAGGATGTTGCCATGAGCAAGAATCAGCTCGACAGCTGCTGGTAGAGGTAAGGACGACGTATGGCCGTCTTTTACATCAGACAGTGGAAACCTCAGGTTGGTTCAATAAGATCCAAGGTTACAAAGTGGTAGTGGCTTAATTAAGCCCCTAATTATAGGTTCTAATTAGAACTCATGGGTGATTGACTTGGAAATGGGGGTTTCTTTCTCTAGATGACTTTTTACCTCCCATCTGACAATTAACAAAATAATCTGAACTCATTTGGGAGAGCAGGGCCCTTTGTCAAATTGCCCTGCACATTTGCTCGTCATTTCGGTGCCCTGCCCTTGGGGTGGCTCAGGCCTTCCCGATTAATTTTCAAGCTGCTCCTCCTCTGGACTCGCAGGCCCGGCTTTTTTGGGGGGTGCAGGAGGTGGGGGGCTTCAGTTTAAGTAAACTCTGATTCGCTCCCGGGTGCAGGCTTTGAGCAGCTCTGCTGCTGAGCCTGGGGCTTGTCTTGGAGCTGAAAACATCACTAAGCATGTCCCCATCTGGCAGATAAATTTTGCCATCATCATGCCTGTCACTGGCCACATCTCACACGCCCTGGGCTGTTCTCGGAAGAAGGATGGCTTCTCTGGGTGACTGTTCAGGCCCTGAGTCACTGCTGCATACATCACCCATGCAAATCAGATCAAGCCAAGGGCAAATGCATTGCACATGCGGCAGAGCGATCTCAGCACATAGAATGCATAATGTGTCACAGCTGATCTAGCGCTCGCCAAAGCAACCTGGCTGAGCGTGGTGGGTTGTTTATTGGAAACGGGGAGGTTGAGGACAGGAGTTAGAGAAGTACTGGTAACTCTACAGTAAGGAAAGACTGAAAAAAAAAGTTCCTGAACAGCATTTACCCTTTATAATGATAAGAGAAAGTGATCAAATGAAGTCCATAGTCCCCGGAATCCAGGTTAATAAGTAAGATAGTGTTATGGTTGCTTCTATGCGTTGGTGTTATCAGTGCCATTGGGTCAGTTCCATCTCACAGCAACCCTGAATCAGCAGAAGGACACATTTCCTTCATCTACACACAATGATTGTGTTTGCACCCATTGTTGCAGCCACTGGGTCAGTCCATCTCAGCAAGGGTCATCCCCCCCTACCCCACCCCCACCCCGCCCCGTGCCGACCTTCTGCTTTACCAAGCATACTATCTTTTCCCAGGGATTTGGTCTTTCCTAACAGCATATCCCAACAAAGTCTTGCCGCCCTCCTCTTAAGGAGCATTCTGGCTGTCCTTCTTTCAGACAGATTTGTATGTTCCTCTGGCGGCCCATGGGCCGCTCAATATCCCTCATCAATACCATCATCAAAACGCATCAGTTCTTATTTTTGGTCTCACTTGCACATGCATATGAAGTAGTTGAAAATACCATGGCTTGGCTTGGTCCCAGCTTAGTCCTCAGAGTGACATCTTTTGCTCTGTAACATTCCAAAGAGATGGGGTGGAGCAGATTTGTCCAGTGCAATCCGTTGATCAATTTTTTAATAGCTGCTTCCATGAGTGGTGATGGTGGATCCACAGGAAGTGAGTTCCTTGACACCTTCCGTCTTTTCTCTGAGTTTGGCTTTCTTGACTTTGAGCTGCAGCCCACACTGAAGGCTGAAGTCTGTGATTTTCATCAGCAAGTGTTTCACGTTCTCCTCACTTTCAGCCAGCCCAGTGTGTCATCTGCATATCGCAGGTTGTTAATAACCCTTTCTCCGATGCGGATGCCATTTTCTGCTATGCATACCACCGACGTGTTAATTCGGATGCATTGCGACTCTGTGTAGGGTTTGTGAGGCTATGTAATCTCATGGGAGCAGACAGTTTTGTCTTTCTCCCTCAGAATAGCTGGTGCATTTGAACCACTAACAACCAGTGGTCAGCAGCCCAAGGTTTACCGGACAGCAGGGCCAGGACTCCCTTCTGTTATGCACAGGCATTGACAATTCTGAAGTGTTCCAAAAAGAGGAGGGCAACATGATTTGCTAGAAGAAAATTAATTCAAACACATACTAGGTGCTGAGGATGGTCATGAACAATAGTCAGAATAATAAATCCCAATTATCACAGTATTATTAGGATACGATCTTGCTCTTAGGGTGTGTTCAATCTTGATGGGTGAGACAGATATTCAAAATATTAAGCAGTATTATAAATCCCAGGACAGTATTAGGTATGGGGGTGTCCTGGGGAAAACAAAGAGGGAGTGAATTGTGTCTAGGACGGGTAATAATAGAACTGATCCTGGACAGACGTAGTAGGTATTCTCCAGGTAGATGTTGGGATACAGGTGGTGGTAATGGAATTGCCACCAAGTGGAGGGCCTGAGTAGAGTCATGGAGGTATAAACTTTATAGAGTGTTCGCAGAGCTGCAATTAGGCTTCCTGACTGAACTGGTGGTTAGACAGGGGCCACATCATAAGGAACTGCATATGCCTTTGAATGTTACCTGGTAAGCAGTTGGAAGCCAGTGAAGAATTGCTTAAAAGGGAGTCACTGGATTGGGTCTGGAAGCTGTACCTCGTGGGAGGCTTATACAATTGGAGGCAGGGAAACTAGATAGTAGGAGTTAGACCTGGTGAGAGATGATAAGATCCTTAGCTAAGGCAATAGCTGACTAGACAAGAGGAACATTTAGAGGATGCAATCAATGGGCATTTGTGATTTACTAGATCTTTGCTGACGAAGGGGGAGAGGTGCTCTGAGGTAGAGATAGATGTTCAGCCTGACTCTAGTTGTCCAGCTTCTTGGGGGTGGAATGGAGGTGGGGAGTCCTGATGGGCTTCATGAATGTGTGGGATTCAGAAGGAAAGCTAGCAGTTCACACGGATCTACACAAGAGTAACCAGAAAGCATGTGGTAACAGACAATAACGATGCTTCATTCTTAGGGTTCTTACTACCATTATATTTCAGCTCTTGCCAAAGATCTCTCTGGAAATATATGGAGATATAATATTTATTTAACAAGTTTTTAAGCAATTAGTGGTTTCTGCTATGCTAGGCATCAGGGACACTAAGGGAATCCCATTAAAGCAGCAGTCACCAAGTCCAGTCTCCAAGCAGGATCATAATAAAGACCCTTCTCCCCTCCAAAAGCCAAAAAATCAGATCCCACCAACTAAAGAGAAATTTCAAAAGAACTTTTAAAAAAGTCAATTTGCTTTTAGTGGGCATTTAAAAGGGACTTATCATTTTGAGAATCATTTCTCTTTTTACAACCTTTTGCTCTTCCATCCATTTCTCTCATATATTGCAAATGCTCTCTGGCTTCTCTTTAAAACCACCCTGCCAAGCCTTCCCCCGCCATTGCTCTGGCTGATCTTTTGTGTCCTTCTATTTCTTCCTCCTCTTAGATTCTGTGCTACAAAAGGCCACAGGGCCAAGAGGGCAAGAGCAGGCGGAAACGGATCAGACAGCCAAAGCGAGAGATCTCTTTCATGAGCAGTGAGGGAGAGAACACCGACAACATAGACAATTCTCATTTTTATTTCATTACATAAAGATGAATGTGCCATCTGTGATGATGGACGTCTCGCGCCCCAGTGATGTGGATATCACAATCATTTTGTGTTTATTTCCTTTGTGGGCAACTCTCATGTTGGAGAAGCAGAGCCAACATGGTAATTGGGCTGGGAGGTTGCGTACCGGGACAGAGGTGGAGGGCAGCTTGTGTTAGGGGAGCTGCCTCTACCAGGAACCGGAGACTCTGCTCTCTCCTCTGAATTCACACAGAGGGCTGCTTGGACTGGCTTCAACTGTGATGCATTAGGGCGGTCTTTTGAGATTGGCTCTCACTGGGCTAAGCGAGCAGGAAGGCGCCAGGGCAGCTAGCAGATTACTGCAATTTGGGGTTCTCCTAGTTCTGGGTGGCCTGTAACTGTTTTCTGACCTTGGTTGTTTAGGCTTGCCCTGAAGCAGTTCCGACCCCCACCTTTACCTGGTCCCTTGCCTGACTACCTTGCTCCAGTAGCTCCAGGGCCTATCAGTAGTATTCCTGCCATCTTATTGCACATGTTGTTTGCTTAGCTGGCCTCCAACTCCCCTGCTACTGAGATCTTGCATTTGAATGGGCCCTGCCTCCCTGGGACCTGCTGCCCCTGCTTCTGTGAAGAATTTAGCACCAGGAAGTGATGAACTAATTAAGGGCTGGCAGAGGGAAGGGATTAAATAGACAAAGTTGGCCAGAAAAGAAGGTTCATTTAGGAGAACCTGTTCTAAGTGCAATTTTTAACTTTAGTGACTTTTAGATAACATTGGCGTTATCTAGGGATTAGAGGAAGGCTTATTATAACCTGTGATATGCAGGTAACATAATTTTGCTTCCTGAAAGTTGAGGAAGGCTTGAAGTACGTGCTGACAAAGATCAAGGATTGCATCCTTCAATATGGATTACGACTCAATGTAAAGAAGACCAAAATCCTGACCAATAAGTAATATCATGATAAATGGAGAAAAGGTTGAAATTGTCAAGGGTTTTCTCTTGCTTGGATCCACCATCATCATCATGGAAACAGCAGTAAAGAGATCAAAAGACATTGCATTAAATCAATCTGCTGCATAAGACTTCTTTAAAGTGTTGAAAAGCAAGGGTGTTACTTTAAGGACTATGATGCACCTGACTCAAGCAAGCCATGGTATTTTCCATTGCCTCATACTCATGCAAAAGTTGGACCTTGAATAAGGATGATAATAGAAGAATCAATGTATGTAAATGGTACTGGTGAAGAATATTGACAGTACCAAGGATTACCAAAAGAACAACAATAACAACAAAAATCTGTCTTGGATGAAGTACAGCCAGAATGCTCCTTAGAGGCAAGGATGGTGAGATTTTGTTTTACACATTTTGGACATGTTATCAGGCAAGACCAGGCCCTGAAAAAGGACATCATGCTTGGTAAAGTCGCGGGGCAGCATAAAAGAGGAAGTCCCGCGACAAGATGGAGCGATACAAGAGCTGCACTAATGGGCTCAAAAATAAGAACAATTGTGAGGATGGCACAAGAGCAGGAGTGGTTTACCCTGTTGTACATAGGTTCACTAGCTGTGAATTGGAACCAATTGGGTGGCACCTAACAACCACTATAAACAAACAAACAAACAAATAAAGACACACATATGCATCCATATACGTTTATCTCTATCATTTCTATAACCTGGATCTCGATCGCTAATCTCCACCAAACATTGAGAGGGTAGAGCAGGGAAGCTCTGGTGATCCAGGAAAGAACTGACACCTTCTTTGTGGGCGACTCATGTTTGATTCTTGGCACTCATGCAAGGCTGTCACTCATCTGCCCGTGGAACCTCGCATGTTGCTAAGATGTTGAGAGCTTCTGGACTCTGATGGGTTAGAGGAAAGATCTGGCAATTTGCTTTAGGAAAAATCAATTGAGGAAAACTCTTTGGATCCCAGTGGTCAAAACCTGCTACACATGTGGCAGCTGTGAGGCTGAGGCTGATCGGACAGCAGCGAACACAAGCTTGAAGAGGTTCCTTTCACAGCTGTCTATGAATGACTACCACTGCGAGCGAGCATCGTGTCTTTCCCCAGTTTCCCAGGTCATTTTAAAGTTCTGTCAGGGCTGAGGACCACTGGTAAGAAGGATTCAATGACAGGAGGAGAGTGGGAGTTGACTGGGTATGTTGGAAGAGAACTTCTACTGTGTCTCAGGGAGTCTGTGAGGCATTCTATCTGGTATTACCGGTCAACTTTGCAGTATCCTCCACCAGGTAGATGCTCTCATCTCTATGATATAAATGAAGAAACACGACCTAGAACCACAACTTAGCCATTAGGGAGACTTAAACTGAGGTCCATCCTTCTTCAGAAGCCTGTGTCCCCTTTGCTGTGTCTGATGCAGTAACTCTGATCTCAGGAGGGAGAGCTGTGCCTCTCCAACCTGAGGGTGGCACATCGCGAGGGACCAAGCAGAGTTCTGGTGCCTGCTAAACCGGGAGCTTTAATTTGCTTGCTGCCAGCTGTTTGTACCTGGATCTGCCTTCTGCTCCACTGGCTGCTAACTGCTTGCCAGAAGGAGTGCTGATTACACACTCACCAGGGATGTTGTGTGCATCAGCATCTACCACTCAATACATGTTTGCTGGGGTCTCCTGAGGCAGAAGGAGATAGGCCTGCTGGCTCACCCTCTTCTCCCAGTCTGTGCTGTCCTGGCAGTATGGCCCAGGTTGGATTTGTAGACCTGAGATCCTGAGCATCTCTGACCACCTTACACCAACATTTAGCTATGACTAATTAAATCTGAAGCGATTTCCCATTTCTACCATGTTTCTAAAACCATGGTCCCCCTAGTGCTGGGTGTCCCTGGTCACTAAACACACTCTGCCTGCTATGGATTGAACTGTGTCCAATCAAGCAGGAATGTTGACGTTCGAACCTCTGGTGCTTGGGAGCATGGCCTTGTTTAGAAACAGCCTTTGAAGAATTTTTTCCCCCCACAAAATTAACTTGAGGCCCTATTAGAATACGGTGGGCCTTCCTTCAAGCTGAATGGTGTTCTTTATAAAGAGGAAATGAGGAACAGAGACACAGAAGGACGATGGTCAGGCGGAGATGCATTTGCAAACCTAACAGAAGCTGGGACTTTAGAGGGAGGAAGGGAGACTGACATGCTGATGCAAACTTCCAGGCTCGACAGCAGGCAAGACAAAAGTTTGTTGTTGAAAGCCGCTCACTTTGGTGTTACTTTGTCACAGCAGCCACAGGCAACAGCTGTTCAAGGGCATAAAGATGGAATCCTCTTGGTGATGAAGCAGCCTCCTCCACCCAGTGAACAATACCCCTAAGATTTGTGTTTACAAAACTTAAGCCTAGCTTTCCTATTGTCAGGTCACCCTCATTGACCAATGCAATCATGACAGCTTTTCAATATTGGATTTATGTGCCAAGCAGAAGTAAGCTTCATTGCTTAAATGTTTTTTGTTTTTGTTTTTCCAGTAAAACTCCAGATATTGCTGATACTTGCTGGAGCCCACCTTTGCAAATGTGCTGAGTCAACCTTAGCTCAAAGTTTAATTTTACTATTGGCTGAATTGATATTCTTTTCTTTAAAAAACTTAATAAATCTTTTATTGGGGGCTCTTACAGCTCTTTTAACAATCCATACATCAATTGTATCAAGCACCTTTGTACCTATATTTCCATCATCATTTCCCAAACATTTTCTTTCTACTTGAGCCCTTGGTATCAGCTCCTCTTTTTTTCCCTCCATCCCCCACCCTCGTGAACCCTTGATAAGTTATAAATTATAATTATCTTCATATGTTACACTATCCGCTGTCTCCCTCCATCCACATTTCTGTTGTTTGTCCCCCTAGTGGTGGTGGTGGTGGGGGCTTATACGTAGATTATTGTGCTTGGTTCCCTTCTCCTCCACCTTCCTCCTACTCTCGTGGTATCGATACTATCATTATTAGTCTTGAGGGGTTTACCTGTCTTGGATTCTGTATGCTGAGAGCTCTTATCGGTACCAGTGTACATGCTCTGGTCTAACCAGATTTATACAATAGAACTAGGATCATGATAGTGGGGGAGCGGGGGAGGAAGTATTAAAGAACTAGAGGAATGTTGTGTGTTTTGTTGGTGCTATACTGCACCCTAGCTGGCTGGTCCCTTCCTTGTGACCCTTTTGTGAGGGGATGTCCAATTGTCTACAGATGGGTTCTGGGTCTCTCCTCTGACCGATCACATTTTCATCAACATGGTTGTTTATTTTGGGTCTTCTGATGCCTCATACCTGATCCCATTGACACCTCTGTGTTCACATGGGTTGCTGTGCTTCTTCCATGTGGGGCTTGTTGCTTCCCTGCAAGATGGCTACTTGTTTAATTGGCTCAATTTCTTCTAACACTGAAACACCGCCTAACGTTCTGTCCATTTCTATCCCTGGAAAGAAAGTGCATTGTAGGGAAGTTTGAATCTGGGATGTCGTTTGGAGAACAGTTAGTGAGGAAGCACATCTCTTTCTGTTTGTACTTGAGGAATTTAAAAAATAATTCTTATCATCCAAATAGTGTAGTGTTCATCAAGTGCCAGCTAAGAAAAACCATTTCTAAAAGAAACCCATGATCATAACTGAATAATCGTTAATTACTGATTCCAAAGTGAAAAACAACAAAACCAAACCCAAACCTAGCCCTCAATTTAGGTTTAGCAAGGATTACTTAAAGTTAATATCTTGTGGAAAGAGCTCACTAAATTTAATTACTCGGCAGCAGTGTTCTATAAATCTGGAAGTAAATAGCTAAGTCAATTAGCCGTTCCCGCCTGGCTCACATTCTCTTCACTTTCAACGGTGGCTTCTGGGTGTCTTTAGTGACCCAAAGCTGTGTCGTCAGAGTGCTCAAGCACTGGGCGCTACTCCGAGGGCTTTGAAAGAGCGTGGTAGCCGTAGGGAGACACCGTGTTTCTTCAATCGCCATCCATCACTGCAGGTCAGAGAGGATGATCAATGAGCGCACACTCCTGCGGCCAGGTGCAGGAGACGCAATGAGAAAGACAATCAATGAGGTGCAAATGCATGGCCCTGGAGGTCAAAGCCACACTCACTCTCTGCTCCCATCTTGTCCATGCCCTTCAAGTCTGGATAACACTCTCAGTGGGTTTGCAGTGAGAATAGCGGCCTCACATTTACAAAATAATTCTTTCAATATGTTAAAGAATGAAAGCGAACATAAAATGCACCTGTAACCCCAGGACTCAGAGTCACACATCAACAAAACAAACAAAAAACACAACAATACAAAAGCAAAAGACTTATTTTTAAAAGCGTGACTAACTACATGTAGATGGTTTGAACCCATCACCCATCAGAGGCTCCCAAGAAGAGAAGACCTATTGAAGTGCTCCCCTCATTAAAACCTAGGGAACCCTATGAAGCAGGTTCACTGTCATACGCAGTCACTGTGAGTCAGAATGAACCCTGTGGCTGCGGGTTTGGTCCGGTCTGGTTTGGTTTATAAAGTTACCGAATCCACTGGCACCTAACGACAAAAACACAGCCCTCCGCCCCCCTCCCCTTTTTATTCTTTTTTCTTTTTTTTTTTTTTTGCTTTTCACTTAGAATATCATGAAGATTTCTTCCTACTCTTTAAAATTCATGAAATGGATATTGACTGTTTCATTCTAAGGGTGAATCACAAGTTAATTAACCTATTTTTAAATTATTGGACATTCAGGCCATTTTCAACTTTCTAGGATGCAAGTGCCACTCCTACAAACTTTGTTATACATAATTTTTGTTGTTTTTATTATCTTCTTAGGAGGAGCCCGAGGGGGTTAGTGGTTACGTTGGGCTGCAATCCGCAACTGCTAGAGGCTCCTCGAGAGAAGCTGGGGCTCTCTGCTCCCAGAGTTACAGTCTCAGAAACTCAGCGGCAGTTCTACCCCGTCCTATAGCATCTCTACAAGTCGGCATGGACTTGATAGCGGTCTGTTTGGTTTGGTTTTTTATCTTCTTCGGATAAATTTGAAGAAGTGGAGTCCCTCCCCCACAGTCCCCAAACAAAATCACATTTTAAGTTTCTTTAGGTAGACTGCTAAAATGATTATACCTCTATATACAGGACGCTTGTGCCCAGTTGTGTAATGAACACTGAGAGGATGAACCGGGGCTCAAACTCGACCTGCACCCCGTTTCCCAGCCCTGCAACCTGCAAGTGTGTCAAGCATGTACAGGGAAAAGAACACCTTTTACTTTGTCCCACAGCCTCCCCTTCCCTGCCCCAACTGGCATACCTCACTTGCAGGGCTTCTGTGTGCCTACAGGAGACTTATCTTTCTATTTTGTCTGCACACACAGGTGTCTTCTCCGAAATTATTAATCATGCATAGGAAGCATATGTACTTGCTGATGTTCGGCTCAGCTTATACTTGAATATATATGGTATGCTCTAGTTTGCAATGGGTGTATTTTCAGAAGTTGGGAAGCCACCTCCATTATGGTCTCACATCGTCTTATCAGAGTATTTTCAATAATTGTTGTCCATTGATGTTAGCAGCCATAGAGTTGGACTCCAAACGAATCAGACTATCGAGGTCCACACTTTTTTGCTGATTGCTTTTCAGAAGTAGATCTCCAGGCACTTCTTTCTAGTTGTCTGTGTCTGGGAGCTCTGTTAGCATCTAGTCAGCATTTTAACAACCCAAAAGTCTCCAATGGCAAACCCATGGTGGCTGCCCATGAGGTGCATAGACAGACATCAAACCTGTGGCTCCCACATACAAACTTACTGCCATGAAGTTGATTCTGACTCAGCAATCCCGTAGGGCAGGCGAGAACTTCCCCTGTGGGTTTCCGTACACCTTTATGGGAGCAGACAGCCTGTCTTTCGCTCTTGGAGAAACTGGTGGTTTCAAACTGCTGACCTTGTAGTTAGTAGCCCAACACGTTATTGGGCTGTGATTCTCACAGAGAAGGTAGGAATTCTACCATTCAACTCCCAATGCCTCATTGAACTTACAATCTTGTTTTCTCCACTGCACTCCACTGCATCTCATCCTGGTATCCACTTTAGGCAAACGGTGAATTTGTCATGAAGCTAATTTAGCTGAAGCTTCAGGGACCCTTCTGAGTCCTTGTGTCCTTTGGTAATGTCAATTTCTTAAGGAGGATCCCCCAATTGTCTAATCCTCTCCCAACCTAAAACTCACTGCCCTTGAGTCGATTCTGTCTCATAGTGACCCTAAAGGACAGGGTAGAGTTGTTCCCTAGGGTGTCTGAGACAGTAAATGTTTACAGGAGCCAACAGCTTTGTCTTCTTTCCAGTGATGCAAGTGGTGGATTCAAACTATTCACCTTGCAATTAGCAGTGCAATGCATCATAACCCACTATACCATTAAGGCTCCATATGTATATATGTATATTCATGTGTGTGTGTGTGTGTGTGTGTGTGTGTGTGTGTGTGTGTGTGTGTGAGTGTTTGGCCAAAGGGCCTGCTCAAGTCTACTGTTTTGTTTTT
>NW_022103915.1:39729453-39740594 GCF_000313985.2 Echinops telfairi
GAGAAAATTCAGGTTGTATCAAGAGAGGGGTCAATTGACCAAGTATATTATACCATGGTTCAATTCACCACAATACAGTTTATAAGAATTTCTGTCTGATAGTAAAGCTGTTTGAGGGGTCCCTCACCTGTGACTAGAGGGGATCTGCTCAATTCTACCAGCCACTCGGCAGATGGAATTTGGGTTCCCACCATTCTCCATAGCCTTTTACAAATTGGATGTTCACCATTTAGGCTCTGGTACTTTTTCCTTCACCATATTTGGATTTTTCAATTGTCATTTTTGGATCACACAGGCTGGTGGGCTTCTTTTGTGTGGACTTAGATGATGCGTGTTTGAAAACAAGTCTTTAAGACCACGGACATGATTCCAGTTGATAACCTGGCACCGTCTGCTTTCTTTCCCTTACTTGCAGTAGCATCTTTATCTTCAGTGCTCTCTTCCTGAAGGCGAGTGTTGAGCAGGGCCATGTTTTAAGAACTGTTTTTGGATAAGGGTTAGAATTACATGGGAGCCAAGAATCGATCTGCTTCTCTCTGGTCTATGAATGGCTCTGGTTTACTTTGGAGGTCATATTTTGACAAAAACATCATGAAGTATTCCCTTGTTCTTTTCATACAACTGTCTCTTGATCCGTGTATAAATTCCGAATGAGCACATGAAGTGTTCTGGAATTCCCATTCTTTTCAAGGCTGTCCATAATTTGTTATGATCCACACGGTCAAAAACAATACATGTAATCATCTTTCTGGTAGTATCTGTTTTGAACCAAGATCCATCTGATATCAGCAATAATATCCCTTGTTTCACAACCTCTTCTGAATCCAGCCTGAACTAGAAATTCCCTGTCAATGTACTGCTGCAACCATTGTTGGATGATCTTAATCAAAATTTTACTTGTGTGCAATATCAAGGATATTGTTCTATAGTTGAGTATTCTGTTGGGTCAGGTTTTTTTTTTTTTGGAATGGGCACATTCCTGTTGGTTGGCCAGGTCACTGTCTTCCAAATTTCCTGGCTAGATGAGTGAGTGCTTCCAGTGCTGCTTTAGCTTTCTGAAACATTTCAGTGGATATTCTGTCAAGCCCTGGTGCCTTGTTTTTGGCTAATGCATTCAGTGAAGTTTCAACTTCTTCCTACAGCACCATTGGGTCTTGATCAGATATTATCTCCTGAAATGTTGGACTGTCAACCAGTTCTTTGCTTATAATATATGGGAAAAATAGCCTTAGTGGTTTTCATTTTTAATTAATCAATAAAAATATCCTTCCTCTGAGCATGTATTTATGTATACAAGGGGGTATCCTTCCCCCACCCCCCAAAAAAACCCAGAATTTTTTCAAAGCTATGCATTTAAATTATTTTTTATGAAACAACCTTATCACCTTTAAAGTACTCTCCATTACACTGAATACATTTGTCAAATCTGAGATTCCATTCTTGGAAACATTTTTTAAACTCATCTATTTGGATGGCTGACAGCACCTCCCTAATTTTTTCTACACTTCTTCTATGTCATCAAATTGCTGTCCTTTCATACCCCTCTTTATTCAAGGAAACAAAGAAAGAGTTGCACTGAGGGAGGTCAGGTGAGTAAGGTGTATGGGGCAAGAGAGGCATGCTGTTTTTGGGGTGTTTTTTTTTGCCAAAAACTGAGATGGCTACGTGAGCAGGTGCACTGTGGTGGTGGCAAACCCAGTCCCCTGTCTGCCACAAATCAGGCCTTTCTTATGGCACACTGCTATGCTTTTCAGAACCTCTAAATAGTAAGCTTGATTAACAGTCTGACCTGGTGGAATGAACTCCAAATGAATGATTTCCTCACATCCAAAAAACCAATGAGCATTGGTTTTGGGGGGTACCCCCTTGCACACATATATATTTATATTTTAATAACTTTTGATTTGTTTATCCTATGACTGACACTCAGGTCCAGTAACTCTGAGCCTCTGATCTCTTCTCTTATTCATTAAAGTCTTGCCAGGATCCCCAAACCATCCTGGATTAACAAAGTTGTCAATGCCTCCTGATTATATTCATGCAGACTTTGAGCTTCTTGGCAACCACAAATTACTCTCGGGTTTGCTTGAATACATGCACATTACCATACTCATTTTTTTGAGACATCTGTTCACATTTCAGTGGGTCTAACTTTGCTTTGTAATCATAACTAAGGCTACTGAATCTAATGTTAGCTTAAGTCAGACTGCCTGGCATTGTATCCTATCTTTGCTCCTCTGTATCCTTAGCCAGCTCCTTGAACTTTGTGGGCTCAGTTTTTAAATATGCAAGAATGGGGATAATGCCGACTTCATTGAACTTGTTAAGAGATAGAGACCATGCATTTCAAGTACTAGAGCAAAGCCTGTAATATAGGAAACACTCAATTCAAGTAGCTATTACAGTACTTATTATCATTGCTTTTAAAGTAGTCATAGTTAGAATTAACCATTTTGAAAGAGAATAGTTCCATATGAAATGTATTTTGTTCAGTGCTATATCCCTGATGCAGGGACCAGGGCCTGGCACTTAATATATGCTCAATAAATGGTGGTTTTTAAATGAGCAAAAGAGTGAAGTATACAGATCTCCAACTTACTGCATTTGGATTGAAGTGCCCTAAGGAAGTTGAGATTTGGTTCAAGAGACTGAAGCAGCAGATGGCTGACATAGCGATTTATGATTTAATCAGGGACTCTCAAAACCTTCAAGTGGAGAAAATCAATAACTAAGACATGATTTGCTTAAAGTAATTTGGCTATTTTCTCTAGACCCATGAAACAACTGGTGAGCAGTTCATTGTGCCAATTCGGCTGGCAAACATCTTGTGCTAAAACCTGGCCAGTTGGAGATGGTGAGCAGGAGTGAGAGGATAATCCTCTGGGAATGATGTTCTCCCAGGGCACTCGTCCCAGTGGATCTGGCTTGAGTCAGGGCTGCTGCCGCTCGGTTCCACAGAAGCTGAGCCTACAGTCCTGAGTGCCTCTGAGGGTGCTCTGGAAGCCTGTCTTAGTTTGCTGGCACTGTTAGAGCATAAATCCCAAAGTGAGCAGCTTTAACAAATAGAAATGTATTTTCTCACAGTTTAGTAGGAGACGAGGCGTACAAATTCAGGGTGCTGCCTGGTGGCATAACAGGTATACACTGGGCTGCTAACTGCAAAGGGTGCAGTTGAAAACCACCAGATGCTTCCTGGGAGAGTCTTTTTACTCCCATAAAGAGTTACAGTCTCAGAAACTCACAAGGGCACTTCCACCCTGACCAATAGGGTCACTTAACTCAAAGACAGTGAAATTGGTGGTGGGGAGGGGGGGTGTTGGTCCTAGGGAATGTTCCCCGTAGGGAAAGTTGATGTGGGGAGAAATTCTTATATTTCTTTCAGCATCTCTTCCTTGGATTTTGGCAATCTCCATGTATTATCCATTTTTCTCCATCTGAGCATCTTTGCTTGTGGGGTTAATCTGCTCCCTTAGTGTCTCAAAAGTAGTCCCTTGAAGAACCAGGTTACACTATACAATCTCATTAGCACAACAAAAGGCCTATTCTCAAATGGAATTACATCTACAAACATAGAGTTTTGGATTTACAATACATGTTTTGGGGAACCAATTCAATTCATAACTGAACCTACTTACCAGACTTGGGGGGAATGTGGGAGTATGTGCACACATGTATTTTTCTGAGTTTAGCACTTTGGGTACTTGCCAAATCATTTCAAGACCAAGAGAAGCTTAAGAAAAATCACAAAGCCAGAGGGAGATAGTGGAAGGTTCCCAGTGGCAGCTGCCATGACTACTGAGGAAGCAGCAGCACTGTGTGTGATGCCCTTTTTCACCTCTGCCTCTCAGGGAGAAAAGGGCTGTTTTTCAGACAAACCTGTGCCACCCTGTCTAGTTTGACACTCTTAGGTGATCATCAAACACAGGCAAGTCTCACTAGTCTTCCTGAGCCATCAATGGAATGTTTGGCTTCTGCAGGGATTTAGACCAGGCTGCACGTATATCCTAAAGATGCCTCCTTGGGCCGACAAAGACGCTTAGCTAGGAAGCCTCACTGGGAAGATAAAGAATAGAGAGTAAGCATCCAGAATAGGAGGAAAAGAAAGTACTCAGCCCATGCTTATCTCGTGACATAGTGAGGGATGTTGGCTTCTTCTTTCATTGTTTCCCTGCAGGAGATAGGGGGGGAAGGGCTTCATGCAAAGAAATGGGATTTTAAGAAGAAACGTTCAACATGAATAGTCACTGACTTTCCTGGGAGAGTGATGAGACTCGCTGCTCGTTGGCAGGAAAAGCTAGGGTGTTCCTGGTGTTGCCGTCAAGGCCTGGGCTTTGATGGAGACAAAACAGTCATTTTAGGGCTGACAATAGCATTCACCTTTAGAAGCCATAAATAGAAAATTAGTCTTTACAGAATAAGCTCTTTAAAGTCTAGTCTAACTATAAAGCCAAGTCAGTTGCCAGCGAGCCAAGTCGAGTGTATAAAGACGTCGATGGCTTCACAGCATTTCCAAGGGCTGCTTTTTCAGAAACGGGCTGCTAGGCTGCCCTTCTGGGGTGTCTGTGGATGGACTTGAAGGCCAGAAGATTAAATTTGTAAATTGTTATTGAGCTTCAGGTGAATATTTACAAGGCAAATTAATTTCCCCAATTACAGTTTGTACATTAAGCACTCCCTGACATTGGTTGTGCTGCCTCCCCTGTGCCAGCCCTCTCTCCCCCAGGCTTCTCCACCCCCTCTCTTCTGACTTTTCTGCTTCTTTCTGCCTTCTCATCTTTGCTTTTGGGTAAATGTTGTTCTTTTGATCTCGTATAATTGATTGTTCTAAAGAACCCGTCCCTTTGGGTGTTTTTGCTTCCTTTAAGTGCCTGTCTGTTATTTGACTGAAAGGAGGTGTCTAAACATGGCTCAGCTCAGGCCATAGTCTCGGGGGTTTCTCCACTCTCTGTCAGACAAATAAGCTTGGTCTTTGGGGTGAATTTTATTTTTTGTTCTCCTGCTCTGTGTGAGCCCCGTCGGACTAATGGCCCTCTTAAATCTTTGGTTTTCTTCATTCTTTGCTGTGGGTGGGAAAAGATCAACAATTGTAGCTTAGATGACTGCTGGCATGAAGTTAAGACCCCAGATCCTCCTCGCCAAAGTAGGATACAGAATGTTATCTTTATGAACTGTTATATGCCAATTGATGTAGAGCCCCTTGCCCTTTTTTTTGTTCCCCCCCCCTCAAGCCTAAGATGTTTCCATAGCTGGGCCCTTTGGGTGCTCAGCTGTCTATATTAATATGCATGCAACACTGAATAATTGTGCGTGTAGAACTAGTCACAGCCAAACCTATATCTGCAAGTGGGTATGCCTCCTTATACCTCCAAAATCTCCTTAGCATATTGTCATGGATTGAACTGTGCCCGCCGCCACCGCCAACATGTGTGTCAACTTGTCTGTTTCTAGTGATTTGGTGGCTATGGAATGATGCAATGTGGCAGTTATGTTTTGTTCCCCCGGGATGTGATCTGAAGTAATAAACCAATAGGAGGCTTAAGAACAAGATGCAACCTCCTTGGGGGAAAGGCAGGGCTTTCAACCCCTAAAGAGTTAGTCTTGGAGACTCCCAGGGGCAGTTCTACTAGATGGAAGTGAGTATGGTTTGATTTGTGTTGTAATCTCCTTAATCCGGTCACAGCTCTGATTCAATATCAGGAGCGTTTCCGTTGGCTATATCCCACACCCCCTTCTCATTGACAAGAGGTACAACGAGAAAGAAGAAAGCAGAGATTAGGGTGACCTACTACCGCTGGGAAGAGCTAGGAGTGGAGTACAGCCCTTTGGCCTCCTACACTATATGACTCCTAAATTCAAGGGCAGATTAATGTCAAGATACATGTAGACTCTAAGGAATGTGGAAACAAATGTGTGCGGTGCCATTGAGTCCATTTTGACCCACAGGGACCCTGCGCACAGCAGAACAGACCCAGCACGGTCAGTCCTGTGCCGGCCTCACAATTGTTCCAATGCTTGAGCCTCCTGCTGCGGTCACCGTGTCAACTCATCTCCTTGCGGGCCTTTCTCTTTTTCATTGTCCCTCCCCTTTCCCAAACGTGACATCCTTCTCCAGGACGGGTCTTTCCTGACAATATGTCCAAAGGATGTAAGGCAAATTGTCACCCTCCTTGCTTCGAAGGAGCACTCTGGCTATACTGTACTTCTTCCCAGACAGATTTGTTTGTCCTTTTAGCAGTCCAGCACCACAGTTCAATAGCATCTGTTTTTCTTTGGTTTTCTTTATCCAATAACTAACGTTCACATGCATTTGATGCAATGGAGAATACCATGGCTTGAGCCAGGCACACTTTAGTCCTCAAAGTAACATCCTTGCTTTTCAGTACTCTAAAGAGATCTTGTGCAGCAGGTTTATCCAATGCAATGTGTCTTTTGATCTTTTGTCTGATGCTTCCACGAGCATTGATTGTGGATCCAAGCAAGATAAAACCCTTGGCAACGTCACACTTACCTCCATTTGTCATGAGGGATTTTGATCTTCTTGATAATGAATTGTAAGCCACACTGAAGGCTGCAATCCTTGTTCTTCATCTGCAAGGGCTTCAAGTCCTCCTCACTCTCAGTAAGCAAGGTTGTATCATCTGCATAAAACAGGTCGTTAAGAAACCTTCCTCCAATCCTGATGCCACATTCTTCTTCATATAATCCAACTTCTCTGATGATTTTCTCAGCATATAGATTACATAATTACAGTGAGACGATACAGTCCAGTTGCACACCTTTCCTGATTTTCAACCACATAGCATTCTCTTGTTCTATTGGTCAACTGCTTCTTGACCCATGTACAAGTTCCACATGAGCACAAAAAAGTGTTCTGAAATTTCCATTCTTCTCAAGTTTTTCTCATAGCATGTTGTGGTCCACACATTTGAATGCTTTTGCATAGCCCATAAAACACAAGTAAGCATCTTTCTGATATTCTCTGCTTTGAGCCAAGATTCATTTAGCATCAACAATGATATTCCTTGTACCACATCTGCTTCTGAATCTGGCCTGAACCTCTGGCAGCTCTCCGTCAATGTACTGCGACAGATATGGTTGGATGATTTCCAGTAAACTTTACTTGCATGTGATATTAATGATATTGTTTTATAATTTGGGCATTCTGTTGGGTCACCTTTCTTTGGAATGGGCACAAATATGAATCTCTTCCTGTCAGTTGGCCAAGTAGTTGTCTTTCAAATTCCCTGGCACAGCTGGGCACGTGCTTCCAGTGCTTCATCAACTTGTTGAAACATTTCAACAAGCTTTTGCAGTTTTAAAGCCCTCCTGGCTGTTTGTTACACATTGGATTATTAGCCATAACATCAGCAGTTCGAAACCACAAGCTGCTCTGAGGGAGAAAGATGAGACTTGCTACTCCCATACAGATTTACAGTCTTGTAAACGCACAGGGGCAGTCCTATGGAGTCACCATGAGCTGGGATTGTCTCAATAGCTGTAAGTTTGGGCTTTTTTGTTTCTTGATTTCTGGAGCCCTCGTGGTATAGTCCAGTGAACCTATAGGTCAGGGTAGAATTCCCTTGTGGGTTTCTGAGATTGTAACTCTTTCTAGGAGTAGAAAATCCCACCAAGAGGCTGGTAGTTTTGAACTGTTGATCTTGCAGTTAGAACCGAACATGCAGGGTCACTATAAGTCAGAATTGGCAGAATGGCAGAGTTTTGTTTCGATTTTGTTTTTGTGGTATAGTGTTTACACGTTGGGCTGCTAACCAACAGGTCAGCAGTTCAACACTAGCAACACTACCAGAAGATCTATGAAAGAAAGATGCGACCTTTACGCTCAGTAAAGAGTTACTGTCTCAACAATCCACAGGGCCATTACTACCTTGTCCTACAGGGTCTCTTTGAGTCGGAATCAACTCAATCATAGTGAGTTTGTTTCATTTTTGTCTTGCTTTCTTGCAATAGAATTTTGTATTTTTATTTGCGTAGATATTTTATGTCCCTGGTTCGATTAATTCCTAAGTATTTTATCTTTGGAGTGCTATTGTAAATGGTTTTGTCTCCCTTATTTCCTTTTGGAAATTCTCTTTGTTTGCATAAAAGAATCCAGCTGGCTTTTCTATGTTGATTTTGCATCCCACTACTTAGCTGAATTCTTCTATTAGTTCCAGTAGCTTTATGTGTAATCTTTGAGATTTTCTATTTATAAGACCATATCATTTGCAAATAGGGATCATTTTACTTCTTCCAGTCCAAGTTGAACGCCCTTTATTTTATTTTCTTGTATTATTGCTATTGGGACTTGAGGCACCATGTTGAGTAACAACAACAACAGCAATACGAATCTGCCATCAATTAGTTTCTGACTCCCTGCAGCCCTACAGAGGGTTTCTGAAACTGCAAGTCTTCAAGAGAGCAGACAGTCTGATTTTTCTCTCATGGGTATCTGGTGGTTGAGCGGCCCAATGCCTAACACATACATAGTACCACCAGGTTTTAAAATGTTTAAATACTGATTAATGACATCGTGTCCGATTTCCATTCTCAAGGAGAGGACTTTCAGTCTCTCTCAATTGAGAATGATGTTGGCTGTTAGTTCTGTATGAATGCCTTTGTTAGGTTAAGGGATATCCCATCTATTCTTTTTTGTTTTTACTGAGAGTTTTCATCAGGAATAGGTGTTGAACTTCATGAAATGCTTTTCTGCATTGATAGAGATTATCTTGGTAGATTACATTGATGAATTTTCTAATATTGAAACATTCTTGCATACCAGGTATAAATTCCACTTGAGTTACATATCTGCTGGATTCATAGAATAAATCCGGGGGCATCCCTTCGTTTTCTATGCTCTGCAGTAGTTTGAGTAGTGCTGAGGTGAACTCTTCTCTGTTTGCTAGAAATTTTCAGTGATGTCATCCCAGCCGAGGCTTAATATATAGATGTAGATAGATTGACACATACATGCATATATTTAATGTCTTTTAGCTCTTTTCTTGTTTTAGGTCTCTTACGGTTTCCCACCTCAGCTTGTATTAGTTTAGAAGGTAGTGTGGTTTTAAATTTTTCATTGATTCTAAGTTTAAACATTTTTTGGAGTACAATTTTCATTGTATTCTGTGCTATAAACCTTTTTATTTCAGTTGTTTCTGTTATAATGTACCCATTTTAGTTCTTGTTTGAGTTATTTGCTTCTTTTCCCGTTTTTCTTCTGTTACTTTGGTCGATAGATTGTTGGTTGTTTTGATCCTTTCAAAGAGCCATCTTCTGCTCTTATTCATATTTTCTATTGTTTTCTGTTCTCTGTTTCATTTATTCTGCTCTAATTTTTATTATTCCATGTTTCTATTCATTGTGGGCTTCTTTGACTGCTCTTTTTCTACTTGTTCCACTTTTAGGGATAATGTTTTGATTTTAGTACTTTCTTCTTTTTTCGTGTGTATTTATTGCTAAAAGTTGACCTCTGAATATTGATTTTTGCTATGTCCTAAAGGTTTGGGTATATTGTTTTTCATTCTATTTGATTCCAAGATTTATTTTTCAGTTTTGATTTTCTTTTTAGTATCCAGGGGCTTTTAAAAAAATGTTATTCAGTTTCTTTGTATTTAATATTTTTCCTTGTTCTGTTATTGATTCATACTTTTATAGTACATTTTCAGAGAAAATCCTTTTTATTATTTTGATGTTTTGGATTTTAATGAGGCTTTTTTGTGACCTCAGATGTGCTTCATGCTGAAGACTGATCATCTGCGTTGGAAAAGAAGAAGATATGCCTTGTTGCTTCGGGGCAGAGTGCTCTGTAGGCGTCTATGGAATCTACTGTGCTGAGAATAACATTTGGATCTTCTGCATTGTTGTTACGTTCTTTCTAGCTCTCTGCTTCGCCGAAAGCGATGACCTTCGTTTACTGCTCTCTCTACTGGTCCCACTTGGAGGGCTGGTGTCTTACCTTTAGTCTTTTCTTTCTTCGTGTGTGTTTATGGCTAAAAGCCTGTTACTAATATTGTGGAACTATCTATTCCTCCTCTTTTAATGCTATTAGACTTTGTTTCATTTATTTTGGAGGCTTGTCCTGGGGTACATGTATATTTATTATGCTAAGTCCTCTTGATGGATTAACTGTTTAATCATTATATAGTGTCCTTCTTTATCTTTCATGGTGGTTTTTTGTCTTCTTGTTGCTGTGGCTAGGTGCTGTCAAGTCACAGGGTCCTTATGTACAAGAAAATAAACACTACTGAGTCCTCCACTTTCCCCACAATCATTGTGTTTGAGTCCATTGTTGCAGCCACACGGTCCAACTCATCGGGGATCTTTCTCTTTTTGGATGACCCCTCCATTTAACCTAGCTTGATGTCCTTTCCCAGGGACCATTCTATCCTGGAAATATGTCCAAAGAACAGGAGATGAGATGTCCTCATTCTTGCTTCCAAGGAGCTTTCTGGCTGTATTTTTAAAAGACAGACCTATGTGTTCTTCTGGAAGTCCACGATACTTCCACTCTTCTTCACCAGCACTGTGAGGGAAATGCACGCCTTCTTCTGCAGTCTCCTTGGTTCACCGTCCTCTTTCATGCGTAGGAGGTGCTTCAAAAGGCCATGGCTTAAGTAAGGTGTACATTAACCCGCAGTGCCACCTTTGCTTTTCAACACTATAGAGAGGTCTTGTGTAACAGATTTTCCCCAAGCAATATGTCTGCTTATTTATTTTTTGCCTGCTGCTTCCATGAGTATTGTTTGTGAACCCAAGTAAAATGGTATCCCTAACAAGTTTAATCTTATCTCATTTTATTATGGAGTTGTCTCCTGGTCTATTTGTGAAGATTCTTATTTTCTTTACATTGAGTCGTAATTCATACTGAAGGCTAACTTTTTATCAGTAAGTGCTTCAAGTTCTCTTGGCTTTCAGCAAGCAAGCTTGTATCATCTGTATACCACAGGTTGATAACGAGATTTCCTTCGATCCTGATGCCATGGTCTTCTTGATAGAGCCTGATTTCTTGGGTTATTTGCTCAGCACGTAGATTGCATCAGTATGGTCAAATATATAAGCCTGGCCTACATCTTTGTTCTGTTCAAACATACACCACTTAGTCAGTGTTCGGGTTCTGTTTCAGCAAAATGAAGTGTTTTGAAATT
>NW_022103915.1:39741569-39833273 GCF_000313985.2 Echinops telfairi
AGTCTAGCCGGATTTGTAAGGTAGAACTGGGGTCATGGCAGTGAGGGGGAGGAAGCCTGAAAGAACTAGAGGAATGTCGTGTGTTCCATCAGTGTGTGCTATACCCTGGCTGTCTCGACCCTTCTGTGGGGGAATGTTCAATTATCTACAGATGGACTTTGGGTCTCCACTCCTACCCCCATCGTTTGTGTTGATATATTTGTTTGTTTGGGGTCTTCTGATACTTGATAACTTATCCTGTCAACACCTCATGATCACACAGGCTAGTGTGCTTCTTCCATGTAGACTTTGTTGCTTCCCTGCTAGATGGTCACTTGTTTAACTTCAAGCTTTTAAGACCCCCAGATGCTATATCTTTTAATAGCCAGGCATCATCAGCTTTTTTCACCACATTTGCTTATGTACCCTTTTGTCTTCAGCAATCATGTCAGGAAGATGAGCATCACAGAATGCCACGTTATTAGAACAAAGTATTTTTGCATTGAGGGAGTACTTGAGTAGAGACCCAATGTCCATCTTCTACTTTAATGCCTAACAATAAAATCTATGTCTATAAGCCTATATCCCTATAATTTTATATTAACATATTTACATATATGCATATCTAAATTTATGGCTCTATAAATGTCTTTTGCCTCCTAGTTCTTTTCTCTATTTCTTTTTACTTTCCTCCTGTCCCACTAGCATGTTCAACCTTCATTCAACTCGCAGTACTTCCTCTTGGCTACATTGCACTTGATCCAACCCCCATCAGGTATTCTCCTTCTTCCTCGCCATCGATTTTAGATATCTTATTATTCCCTTGTCCCTGGGTTTGTTGGCTCCCTCCTCCTTTTCTCCCACCTCCTCTCCCAGGTCCCCCCAGAGCTGACAGCCTCATTGGTTTCACCTCATGCTTGGTTATCCTACCTATCTTATATAGATAGTCTTGAGAAAAAGAAAAGGAGAAAAGAGAAAAGAAAGAGAAAGAACACACACACACTATAACTATAAATAGTTCCAGGTCTGACTGCTACCCTTCGGAATGTTTTCTAATCTGGTATGGTGAGGTGCCACGCCCTGCCCACCTATTCCACGGCCTGTTTTCAGGATTCCTTGGGGACTTCATTGTTTTGCTTCCCTGTTGTTCTGCTGCGCTTCCTTCATGTTTTGTTCCGGTGTGTGTGGTGGGGGTGGGGTCAGACCGGGCACAGTTCCCACTCTGTGTCTTCAGTGCTGCCCCCTGTAGCCCTGTGGGTTAGTGTGTTGTGGTGTTGTGTCTTGTTGTGGGGCGCGCTGTGTTCTTCTCTGTGCATTGGCTGCGCTGAGCAGGAATGTCAACCTTGAGGGTTGATGGGCCAGGTTGTGGTTCTCTCTCTCTCTCTCTCTCTCTCTCTCTCTCTTTCTCTCTCTCCCTCCCTCTCATTCTCTCTCTCTCCCCCTCTTAGTTTGCTCCTGTGAGGTCTGGGCAGACCTGCCACTCAACCCAAGCTATTTCTTCAGTGCTGTCCTCTGAAATGCATTCTTCTGGAAATGTGGTCGACTTAGCTGGGACTGGGACTGGCCCCACAGCCCTTTCTCTTAGTTTGCTGCTTCACACTGGTCGTTGCCCTTGGGATTGGCACCCCAGGCTGAGGTCTGATCCCTTGCTTGCTTTCCTCAGTGGACGCGTTGTATTTGTCCTTTTGTGCTTGACTTACTGCACTTAGCATAATTCCCTCTAAGTCTTCCCATGTATACAAGTGCTTCAAGCATTCGTCTCTGCTTTTTAGAGATACATTGTACTCCATTGTATGTATATACCACAGTTTTTTAATCCATTCGCTGGTTGGTGGAATTTAGGCTGTTTCCAAATCTTTGCGATTGTGAACTGCACTGCACTGAATATTGAGCACTGAAGTATGGCTGTGAACTGTTCATTACTCCTTCTGGGTCTATGCGAGTAGAGGGATTGCTGGGTCATATGTCTACCATCTTCTTTCATACTTCCTGCATCATTCAGGATTTTGTCTTCAAGTCTTTTTTATCATAGATCATTATTGCCAATCCAGCTCTTTTTTGGTTATTTCTTGATATAGTTTTCCCATCCTTTGAGTTTTAGCTTATTAATATCTTTATATCCATGCTGTGCTTCTTATAGACAGCATATTGATAGGTTGTGTTTTAAAAATTCTTCCTGCCACTCTTAGTCTCTTTATGTGTGCATTTAAGCTCTTTACGTTCAGTGGGATTATTGATAAGAATGTCATTTTCTTGTATTCTTTGCTTTTGCTTTTGTCTGACGTTGAGTTTCTTTACTCCTTTTCACTTTCTATCCAGCATAATTTCATTTGTGGGTTTTCTTTTTGTTTCTTTTGTGGCTGTTGGTTTTGGGATTACCAACTGCTTTAGATTTTCCTTCTTTTTTATTTTGATTAGTATGCTTTCTTTGTGGTCACCCATACATTTATTTTTCTCTTCCTAAACTTAAAGCCATTGTTTATTCTGTGAGATCACATAATTTCCTCTCCATATAAGAATTATATAACTATATCATTTATTCCCCCTTTTTTGTTTGGACATTGTTATTATTTACAGATAGACACCTTGGGTTCCCTGTTTATGGCTTTTTAGCTCTGTTTTATTTTTGAGAATTCTTTATCTGGGTTGGCAGGTGGCTAAGTCTTTTTTATAAATTGATCTCAGATTACTATTTGAAGTTGTTGTTCTTTGCCCAAAGGACTTCCGTTAGTACTTCTTGTAAGTTGGTCCGGTTTTTATGAATTTTTGTCTATCCGTAGATGTCCTAAATTAATCATTGTATTTGAAAGAACATTTTGCTGGATATATAATTCTTTGTTGGCAAATTCTCCCCCCTCCCAAGATTTCATATGAGGGGGCTTCCACAAGTTTGTGGGAAACAATGGAATTAAAGGTTATGGAATTTTTTCACGAATTTTTTGAAGTCCCTCATGTGTCATCCCATTGGCTGCCTGGTTTATGCCAAGAAATCAGAGAGTAGTCTTATTGGTTCAACTTTATTGCTGACTTTTCCTATCTACCCAGAAGTACCTTGGGAGAAAGGTTTGGAATTTGACATCCAAGAAATCAGCCATTGAAAAACATGTATCACCAGTTCTACTCTGACACACAGGGTGTCTGCATGAGATGAAGTCCCCTGGAGGGCAGCTGTTTTGTTGTTGTTATTGTTGTTGTTGTTGTTTTTATGGCTTATGCATCAGGTGGGTTATGTTGATTCCCATCATGTTAGTTTTACTTAAATACCAACCTCCCTCCAAATGCACACATTTAGGTTAGGGTCTTTCGATTATGTGACCTGGTTTGCTATGGTCCTGCTCAGAGTGACAGAGTTTGCTGGCAATAAAAATACATAATTAGAGCAATTCTTTATGGCATTGAATCATTATATAATTACCAATAATGTTGTATGTTAAAGATGGAGAAATGGGAGGAAGAAGGAGCACTCAAACCTGGTTTTGTTTTGTAATTTATCTTCACCCAGGAGAAAATGTTTGTCAAAGTTGTGTTGAAGCTACATAATGTAATAAATTATAATAAAAGCTTAACCTACCATTTTTAGTTCTGGGCTTCCACTATCCTTCTAAAAATTTCTTTAATCCTTAAAGAAAACAAGCAAACTAATAATAGGCCAATATTCTGTGTGGTCCTATAGTTAAAGTTTCAACACACAATTTCATTTGAATAACTGGAGTAAATCCAGTCCTTGGTATTATTCCATTTCTCACTGTTTATTCAGCGGTGAGATCTCTCCCTTGTCCTTGGGTTAAAGTTTGTATTTGGCAGTTGTTTGCTTTTAAGGAAAGGATTATGGTTGGGGTCTGCTTTTCTCTCAGACTCCTCCTTCTCAGTTTCCCAAACCGATATTTTTGGCTCTTCAAGGACTGAAGGACCAGAAAGGAGAGGAGTAAGGGGAAAGACAACTCTGAGCGAAGTAATTTTTGCTTTATGTTGTTGCTGGATGCCATAAGTTTAGTTCTATAACAACCCTCTGTGCAGCAGAGTGAAACACAGCCATGTCTTGTAAAATCTTCACAGCTGTTCGGATAGTTGAGTCCATTGGTGTGGTCATTATGTCAACCCTGCTCATGGGGGTCTTCCTCTTCCATACCCCTCCACTTCACGAAGCATGATGTCCTTCTCCAGGGACTGGTCTCTCTTGACAAACTATCCAAAATACATGAGACAAAGATATGCCATCTTTGCCTGTAAGGAGCATTCTGATTGTACTTCTTCCAAAACAGATTATTTGTTCTTTTACTAGTCCATGGTATTTCAATTTTCTTTGGCAACACCGTAATTCAGATGCCTTAATTCTTCTTCTATCTCTGTTGTTCCATGTCCAACTTTCACATGCATAGGAGGCCATTGAAAATACCATGGCTTGGGTCAGGTGCACCTTAATCCATAAAGTAACCTCCTTACTTTTCAACACTTTGAAGAGGTCTTGTGCAGCAGATTTACCCAGTGCGATGCATCGTTTGATCTCTGGACTGCTGCTTCCATGAGCACTGGTGCTTTCTGTACTATGCAATATTTTGCCCATATAATCTTTCAATTCTGCAACTTGAAGTGTGAATCTTTTCTTGAGTTTTTCAATTTATCATGATGCTGTCTATTGTTCCAGTTGTGAGGATTTGTGCCTTCTTTATATTGATTTGTAATCTAGACTGAAAGGTGCAATCCTCTATCTTTATCAGCAAGTGATTCAAGTCCTCTTCACTTTCAGCAAGCAAGGTGGTGCCATCTGTATATCTTAGGTTGCTAATAAGTCTTCCTCCAATCCTGATGCCATACTCTTCTTCACATAAGTCAGCATCTCTGATGATTTGTTCAGCACACAGATTGAATAAGCATGGTGAGGGGATACCACCTCACTTACACATTTCTTGATTCTAAAAGATTCAGTATTCACTTGTTCTATCTGTCCAACAGCCTCTTGATCCATGTACGTGCTCTGCATGAGCACGAGCACAATGAAGTGTTCTCAAGGCTGTCCGTAGTCTCTTATGATCCACACGTTGAATGCCAGGCAATGGGATGACACACGAGGGACTTCAAAAAATTCGTGAAAAAATTCCATAATCTTTAATTCCATTGTTTCCCACAAACTTGTGGAAGCCCCCTCATATGAAATCTTGGGAGTGGGGAGAATTTGCCAACAAAGAATTATATATCCAGCAAAATTTTCTTTCAAGACAGATCTTGACATGCTTTTTGTTTTGTTTCATTTTTGATAATGAATCCAACGCCATTCCAAGTGTAGTAAACCATATGACTGACTGTCTGACTCCAAATGGCCAATTCAAATTCATTTCACCTCACTAATGCCCAGGAGATCCATTTTCACATGTTCCGCTTCATTATAGATGACATGTATTTTTCCTAGCGTCATACTTAGTACAGTCCAAATTCCGATTAATTGATGTTTGCACCTGTTTCTTCTCACTTTGAATTGTGCCCCATCAGCAAGTGAGGATCTGGCGGGGTTATCCATCCACGTGGGTAAGTTTAACTACTTTGAGAAGGCACCTGGTCCTCAGTCCTAGTTTTAATCCCTTCCCACCCGAGGGGTTCCTCTTCTGGCACTATATCTGACAATTTTCTTTTGCTAATCATCAGATTTTCGATAACTGTCAATGTTCCATGGCTGGTCACAAGGTTTTCAGTGGCTAATTCCTTAAAATGGGCAGCCCATTCCTTCTGCCTCTGAAAAAGAAGCTATGCTGAACCCTGTTCCTTTTTTGGTGATCCTGCTAGTATTTGAAGTTTAGTTTTTGGCGTCATAGCAACAAACAAGCCACCACAGTACAGCGAACTACCAGAAGTGGTGATCTCATATGTTGGTTGTGGATTTATCCCTCTCATGAATAAGATGGATTTCTTTTTCAGTGTATGTGTATGTGCACGAAAGAATGTATGTTTTAGGGTGCACCAAGCTGAATCTGATCACCAGTTTTGAGATCTAAGCAATGGGTCATGATGGGATATCATATCAGAATGATCACTGTCAGCCTTACTGCACAGTACTTTGAGGCCCAAGTAGACAGAGGGCTTGGCTGAAAAATAGTTGTGGGCGTGTAAGTGGCCTTCTGAGAACAACCCATCATGGGGCCTGTGCACGTTATGAGAAATCTTTATAACCTGGGGCAGAAGCAGCAGCGAAGCAGTTTTTCAAAAATGTTGGCTTAATGGTCTCAATATTGTCATCTTGAGTTATTAGGTTTTCTAGAGCTGATAGTCATGCAAGGGCTGATGGAAGAAGGGGAAATGGAAGTGGAAAAATGTGAAGAGTTGCAGTGGCGAATCAGGAAAATCACAATGGACATAAGAAGTGGGGCTTGGCTTGAGCTTGGATTTTCCTCCTGGTCGGCACAAAGATCTTTCAACGAAGACCGCTCACCACTGAGAGCAAGATGAAAATAGCAACCTTCATCTTTATTACCCTATTCTGACATACGGTTCTTGCCCCAAGCCCAATTTTTATGCTGGGTTTGATAATTCATTTCAATGACCACACAGAACTCTCATAGACAATACTCAAATGATGAGGTTTTATTAGGGAAGATCAGCCCAGATTAGAAAATAGCCAGGACATAGTCTTTTGTTTATAGCAGTATCTCTCCTCAGCCAGCAGCAAAGTCTCTCTTTCTGGTCCTGAGCCTCTCAGCCGTGTAATCCCTTGGTCTCTGGTATCCATGGACCAGGAAGACAACTGCTGTTCTGCCTCTCCGTTTTAGAGTCTCAGGACAGCTCCTCGGCTGTTTCACATTCTCTTTGCCTTGGTTTCTGGTCTCCGTGTGGTATGACTTCCACTGCCCTGGCCACGTCCAGTAGGGCCAGATTTTGGATGTGCTCCACTAATGGCTCTTCTTCCTTGACGGTGCCCAGAATGATCTCTGCTTCTGAGTTGGCTCATTCTTGTAGCCAAACAAGTGGCAACAAAAACTGACCAATCCCCAGCAGCCTTAATATTTCATATGCCTGGTTTGCATGAGGCTACCCAATCATTTGATGAGAGTACCAGAGACATGGACAAAAGAAATTTCACTGTACCACAGCATGCTAAATGCCTCTATGTTCATTGTGAGGTACATATATTATTGTAATCTTCAAAATTATACTATAAAGTATGACTATTCACTTTTCATGGATGAAAAACCTCAATCTTAAAGCCCCCCAAATTTACTCCGCCAGCACGTAGTGATGGCAGAATCTGTCTTCAAAGTCTGCACTCTTTCTTCTCAAGTACGAGGGGACACCCCCAAAAAACCTGGAATTCTTTTTCAAAGCTATGTCTTTAATGTTTTTTTTTTTTACAAAACAGCCTTAACTCCTTAAAAGTGCTCTGTATTACCCTTAATACATCTGTCAAATCTGTGATTCCATTCTTTTTTTTTTTTAAGCATCAAATTGAATGTCTTTTAAATCAATAGTTCCATCAGATTAGGAAGCGTCAAATCAGGTAGCTCAGAATCCCACGGTCCCATGACACGGTGCTGCAGCACCACCACCCACCAACAGCTTCGAGCACGCCTCCGTTCTCATGCCTGTCGGTGGGTGGTGGAAGTCTCCTTGGTGTTGTGGGTGGGGGCCATGGAGCCGGCCCCAGCCCTGTAAGCCCCTGGACAACAGAAGGACCCCACCCGGTCCTGCACCATCTTCACCACTGTTGCTCTTCCTGAGCTCCTGGTTGCAGCTACCCTGCTGATCTGTCTCATCTAGGGCCTTTCTCTGTCCATCACCCTCCACCACACCAAGCATGGTGGCCCAAAGTGCAACTTCTAAAGAGCCAGCCCTTGGGTCTCCTCAGAGCACAGTTCTTCTCCCACCCAACAGCACTACTCCAACCCAAAAGTTCTACTCCCACGCTGTGAATGGGGGTCTGTCTTGATGGCAACTGGTTTACAGGCTAGGAAAGCCCACGGTGCCCCCCAAAGCTGAGTTAAACACCACACCGTCCTGAGAGTCCACTCCGGGGAGCCTGCCCTGAAGAATGGAGGACAGTGTCGCAACCAGACCTTGTACAGGTGTGTTCAATGGCCACGTTCTTCCACATAGCCCATACATGGAGGCAGCCACAGAAAATGTTGTGATGTTGAGCACAGCTTACAAGGACAACGCTATGGGAAAATCTCAAGTGTACAAGTGGTTTCTTCATTTTTTAAAAGGTGAAATGTTGATTGATGACAAACTTCATTCTGGACATCCATCAACTTCCCGAGTGGATGAAAATGTGCACAAAATTCATGCACTTGTGCTCAAAGACCAACGACGGACCACTGAAGAGATGGGGAAGTTATCTGGACTATCTTGGAGCTCAGTTCAGTGAATTTTAATGGAAGATTTGTGGCATTTTTCCTGAACAGGAAACAAAATTTCACAACTGCATGTTGTTCTCTGAAATCAGCCATCACAAAAATCATGGTCCAAGCAAAACTACTTTCATGAAAAAAATTCACTGTCCTCAGAAAGAACCTTCCCAGGTGTCACCATTGGGTGCACTAATTCAGAGCAAGCAAGTTGCTGGATGCTTGCCTAGGAGAAAAAACTGCAGAGTATGAAGCTCTGCCCAGTGGAGCCTTTTTCTGTTTGGGGGGGTACCCCCTCATAGATTACCTGTTTATTGAAAAAGGCAAAGCAAATATCATCATTCAAAAAGCGGATGTTTGCTAAAAAGGTATAAGGAATTCAGGAGAGGGATAGCAGTCTCGGGTGGTTAGGAAAGACTTCGTTGCTGAGGTGAGTGGATTTAATATCAGCTCCATAGAACCAGGAGGGTTTGATGTGAAGAAGGAAGAGGGACCGGCTTGCCTGCCAGGTACTGGCTTGGCCACAATATTCTGAAGTGGTTTTTAGAGGGTATATTTGGAAGTGTAACTTTATTCTGTATCTATTTTAACTGAGAGGTTCATGAGGACTAAGGAAGTTCTACAGATAGAGCAGAATTACGACCACCCCCTCCCCACAGGGGGCGCTGGAAAGCTCTGTTCCTTAGAGCTTTCAAATCCATTGTTCCCCATGGTGATCAAATTTTCTGGTGTCAAGCAGTATCAGCAGCTCATTTTCTGTTGGCTAAGTGCTAAGCCCTGGGTTTCTTTGGTTGTTTGTTGTTGCTTTGTACTGCTGAGTTGATTCCAACTCTTAGCAACCGACAGCAATCTTACAGCGACAGTGTAGAGTAGCGCAAAGAAGAACAGCCCTTTGGGGTTTCCTATGATGTAATCTTCATGGGAGGCAAGAGCCAGGTTTTTTCTCCCAGGGAGTTATGGGTGGATTAGAACTGCCAACCTTTTGTTTAATAGACACTTGCCCATTGTGCCACAAGAGCTCCTTATACTCCCCTTTAAAACTCTTTGGGCTTTTGCTTTACTCACAGGCTGCTGATCCAAAGCCAAAGGTCTTATCCCCACACAGATATCAAGCCTGACAATTTCTATCTCCTACCCAAGGGTCTGTGGTTTGATCATCTCTCAGTTTGTCAGCTTAATAGTTTCTGGGTACCACATGCCACCCTATTCCATAATCTAGTGTGGCCCATTTTCATTTTCACCACCACTTTAGGGCCTCTCATTAACCCACTTTCACAAATGTTAATGAAACTGTTTCTTATAGACGCTATGAGACCAGATTGGAAGGGGCCAATGTCTTCCTCTCCAGGATGGACCTGGACTTGGCTTCCTTACATGAATCGCTGCTCATTATTTCTCAGCAAATCCTTCTCCTGCAAAGTTTCTTTTAGCCTCTGCCCTTGATGAAAGAAAACATGGACTCCAGGCCAATGGGCATCAGGCCTCATCAGACCTCTGGACTCAGGGATCCTCCTTTTTCTAAAGTGGTCAGCAGTGGGTGAAGGCTGGCAGAGTACATCTGGCCCCTACGCCTGTCAGAACCTCAGAGAATAAATCTCCTCTTGTACCAGGAGTAATCAGCTCAGGCCTTGAAGCATGAAATTTGATTAGCCCTTTTATCTCAGCTGCATCACTTGGACTGTCATCAGGGGCTGTGAAATTTACTGAGCCCCTAGCCTTCCCACACAACTGTCAGTGTGACCCTGGTAGGACTCGGTGACCTCCAGAGATGATGAGCAGGCTGGCTGTCGACCAAGTGGAGAGCTTCACTCTTTTTCAATTCTATCAACTTGCATGCGCTGCCAGAAAGAGGAACTAATTTCTTCTGGAAACCTTAAGGGTTAAGTGAGCCCCTGAGGGGCACAAACGGTTAAGCACTCCATCATTAGAAACGTTGCTGGGTAGAATTCACTCAGAGCCTCAGAAGAAAAGCCTGGCGATCCTTTCCAAAAGATCATAGCTATTGAAACACTGTGCAGTGCATTTCTACTCTAAAACTCATAGGTCACTGTGAGTTGGAACCAAATTGATGGCAACTGGTTTTCGTTTGGTTATATTATTTCACTAGGGTAGGAAAGTAGTATGTGTATGTGTAATGAGACGTTATTGGGATTGCAATGAGAATTTCGTGCCAAATGATGAAAAGAGTCGCATTTATTCTGCAGACAGGAGTTGAGGGCATATATCTGCAAATAGTAACTTGTAGTGGTTCCCAGGCTACTATTCTCAGATACACACGTTCAACTCATGTCTACAGCGTGGTGATTCCCACTAATGCTCCTCTGTTAGTATGTTGGTTTTTTTCATTTGTTTGTTTTTTGTACAGCGTTTGCTCCAAATGCACATATACACATGAATGCAGTAGAGCATAAAACCACTGTCATCAAGTTAATTCTGACTCAAAGTGACCCTACATAGGGTTTCCAGGGCTGTAAATCTTTATGAGAGCAGATAGCCTCATCTTTCTCTTATGGAGCAGCTGGTGGGTTTGAACTTCTGACCTTGAGGCTAACAAGATTGTGTTAACCTGATTGAGTGCCACCAGGATTCATTGAGTGGAACATAAAGGGACAAAATTATGAAAACTTCTTAGCCATAAACAAATACCTTGAGGAAATGCGTTGCTCGGCCTGCTGCCTTAGGACCATAGTCACAAGAGATAGAAATGTCAATTGACAGAGCATAACTCACGAGGCTGGTCCAGAAGAGGGCATGGAACAAGGGATATCATTGCTGTTGTTTAATGAATCTTAGCTCAAAGCGGAGAATAGCAGAAAGATATTGACTTGTATTTTACTGACACAACAAAACAGTGCCCAGTCTTGCACCATCCTCACAAGGGTTCCTATCCTTGAGCCCATTGTAGCAGCCACAGTGTCATAACCAACTATGGATAACTTTGAGAAGAATGGGAATTCCAGAACTCTTCACTGTGCTCATGAAGAACTTGAACAGGAATCAAGAGTCAGTTATGTAAATGGACCAAGGAAGTACTTCATGGTTTAAAACCAAGAAATGTGTGCAATGGGGTTGCGCCATCTCACCACACTTAGCCAATCTGCTTGCTGAGCAACCATCAGAGAAGCTGGTTCTCATGAAGCAGGCGGTGGCATCAGGATTGGAGGAAGGCGTATGAACAACGTGTGCGATCTGCAGATGACATAAACTTGTTTGCTGAAAGTGAGCAGGGCTGGACACATTTGCTGCTGAAGATCAAAGATTGCAGCCTTCAGTATGGATCACAATTCAATGCAAGGAAGACCCAACTCCTCCCAACTGGACACATAGGCAATATCACAGTAAATGGAGAAGAGGCCGATGTTGTCAAGGAATTTGCCTTTGCTTAGATCCACACTCAGTGCTTATGGAAGCAGCAGTCAAGAGATCAGAAGACAGCTTGCATTAGGTAAATCCGCCATACAAGACATCTTTAAAGTATTGAGAAGCAAGAATGTTACTTTGAGGACTAAGGTGTGCCTGATCCAAGCCATGGTATTTTCAATTGCTTTGCTTCATATGCATGTGAAGGTTGGATGTAGAATAAGGAAGACAGAAGAATCAATGCATTTGAATTGCGGAGCTGGAGAATATTGAAAGTATCGTGGGCTGCCAAAAGGACAGTCTGTCTTGGAAGCAGTATAATCAGAGTGCTCCTTAGAGACAAGGCTGGTGAGCCTTCATCATATACTTTGGACATGTCAGGAAAGATCAGTCCCTGGAGAAGAACATCATGCTTGGTAGAGTGGAGGGCCAGTGAAAAGAGGAAGGCTCTCATAGAGATGGGTTGACACTGTGGCTGCTACAATGGGCTCAAGGATAGGAACCATTGTGAGGATGGTGCAAGACTGGGCAAGGTTTTGTTCTATAAGTATTGTGTATAAGGTCACTATAATCGGAACCCAGTCAATGGTACCTAACAAACAAAACCAAAGGCCACCAAAACCATGTTTTTGATCTTTTAGTGATTATATGGAACCCTGATGGTATAGTGTTTTCGAGTTAGGCTGCTAACTGCAAGGTCATCAGTTCAAAACCACCAGCTTCTTCTTGGGAGAAAAATGGACCTTCTATTCCTGCAAAGAGTTACAGTCTCATAAACTTGCAGAGGCAGTTCTGCCCTCTTCTACAGGGTTGCTATGAGTCAGAATTGACTCTACAGCAGGGTGTTTCGTTTGTTGGTTGGTGAGCAGTGACTGAGACCTTATAAGCTAAGGGGAAACTATTGTTCTTTCCTGGTCTGGAGCAAGGAAGAGTGAAGATAATCAAATACACATGAAAATAATTACTCCAAAGAACTAAGGCACCACAGCAACCCCAGATTCACGAGCCCGAGACCAGAATTACTAGATGATGCCCGGCTATCATCGTCAACCACTCTGAAAGGGATCACAATGAAAGGTCTTGGCTGGAGGGGGAAGGAATCTGGAACAAAACTCAAAACAAAAATATTAGGCTTCCTGCTCTGATAGAGATGATTGGAGCCTCAGGACCATAACCCTTAGACACTCTTCACGCCTGAAACTGAACGCACCCCCCCACTCCCCCCCTCCCCATGCCTCAACTTGCAAAGAGAACACAGGCTGATAAGGTGAACCATAGCAATAGCACCAATGTGGTATGCGAGCTTAGAACAATCAACCCTGGGAGACCAAAAGGACAGCATTTTCTGTCTTTTTTCTTTCAGAAGGCAGGAAAGGACAGGAAATGAGAAGGATGCTGTTACATTGTGGAGAATGCAATTTACGTCACCCAACAAAATGTGTATGAATCATTGAACAGAAATTCAATTTGCTCTACACCATTTTACCCAAATCATAATTATTTTAAAAAGAAAGAAAAGTTAACAGCCTAGGGAACTCTGGCAGTTGCACTGTCGTGTAGGGTTGCTGTGAGTTAGAATCTGCTTGATGGCACAGAATCACAACAGGTATTTCTAAAGCGATTGAATCATGTTCTGCCTCCTGTGTGGGAGGTCCAGTTTGTTCCACAGCCTCACTAACATTCAATATTGCCAGTTTTCAAAATTCTAGCCAATCTTATGGTCTGAAAACTTTCATTTTCTAATAAGTAAGAACATTGATCACCTTTTCATAAGCTTACTGGCTATTTGAAGGTGGTTTTCATGAACTTTCTATTTAAGTCTTTTGCTCATTTTTCAAACAACTTATTTTATTATATTAGTAACAATGTCTTTTATTATTTGATCAAGCTATTTTTTAGAGTAAGCTAATTACACAATATTAAAACAATATCCTCTTACATAACAATTTGCATTTTTGTAAACAGACATCCCAGTTTAAATGTATTTTATATCCATTCTCACTGCATTGTATCTCTCCTGGCCAGGTGACATTCCAATCACAATCTTCATAGTGGTTTCACTGTAAATGAGGATTGGCAAAATTGCAAATAAGCATTATAATATGAATTCACAGACGTTGCTTTAGGTGGTTAAGGTAGTTAGTTTATGGTGCCAACCTGACCAATAAACACATGTGGGATTAATTGAAGGGCGGAGGGATAAATGGCTGGGTGAGCCTTGCTTTTCTAGTTGTCGGGTCTCTTGCTTTCTGGTGGTTGGACCAGGGTGCAGCTGCCTTAGCAGTTCCCTGCTTCAGCTGGCAAGGTTCACTTCCTGCAAGACGTCCCTGAGGAGAAGCCACATGGACCTACCTGGGTAGGTCCCGGCTTTCCTCCTGCAGTCAGCATCATTGCGTGTGTTTTGTGAGATGGAGGAGGACATTGTGGACTGGTGTTGGACATATGGGTTAATGGGTTAATGTTTGTCTTGTGGGTTTGGGCAGCACTGGGTTGGGATATTTTCTTGATGCACACTTAACCTATATATAAAACTCTCTCTTAAACACGAGTTTCTGTGGATTTGTTTCTCTAAAGTACCCAGACTAATACATTGGCTAATTCTGAAGAGGCACTAGAATCCATTCTGAACACATGCTCTTCTCTTTTTGGTAAGAATTAGTTTTCTAATCGTTGGTTACATATTTGGAAATAAGTCCTGTAACAAATAGCAGATTGTGATGATCTCTTCCTTGTTGACACTGTCTGTTAACTTTCTTAATGATCGATTTTGATCAATAGGCGTTCCTAATATTGTCGTTGTTGTCAGTTGCCAGGGAGTCCATGCAGACGCATAGTGGCGGTGACTGTGTGCATAACAGAGTGACACCCCCCCAGGGCTGTGCCGTCCTCAGAGCTCCTATGTTTGAGCCCCTTGTTGCAGCCACAGTGTCAGTCCTTCTGGTCAAGGGTCTTCCTCTTTTTCTGTGTCCTTCTAACGGCAGTGGAGTCAAAGTTATCATTTTTAAAATGTATCATTGTAACATGGGGTTCCTGGATGGCGCAAATGGTTCATCCTCAACTACTAGCAAAAGGTGGGTGGTTCAAGCCCACTCAGAGACTCCTTGGGAAACAGGCCTGATGAGCTGATTTTCAGTCACTGCAAATACCATGGAGCAAGCCTACCCTGTGTGCATGGTGTCACCATGAGTTGAAACTGGTTCCACAGAAACCAACAACAGCTCACTAATTAGTTTCCCAATTCCAAGCTTGTGAAGATATTCTATGTGCTTTTTAAAAAGCTATATGACCTGGGTTTTTATATAGAGCTGATTCGCCTTAAATAACTGATGTGTATGGTGTAAGATAGAAGCCATAGTTCATTTTTTATATGAACTATCTGATGACTATAGCTCAATTTGGGGAGAAGTTCATACTTTCTCAGAATAAGTCCTGGTGGCCTAGGCAACACACGGAGCTGCTAATCACAAAGCCTGATTGAATCCACCACCCACTACACAGGATAAAGATGAGACCATCTACTCAGAAACCCAAAGGGGCAGCTCTACCCTGTCCCACAGGGCCACTGTGGGCCAGAATGGAGTTGAGGGCACTACGCTTGTTGTAGTTTTTTCTTTCTCCAAGTAATTGCCATGCCCCCCCCCCTCCACCCACCCCACCTTGGTCAATCAGGTGACCACACACCTATGGGTTCTGGTCTCTCTCATTTGTTCCACTGATCTATTTGTCCACATCTGCACCAACCTCACACGCTTTTTTGTTATAGCTTTATAGTAAGGTTTGGAATCGGGTAGTATTAAGCCAACTTTGTTTTTCTTCTTTAGCAGATTGTAGATTCTCTGCATTTTCATTTATTTTTAAATCCTCTTGTCAATTTCCATAAAACAATCCTTCTGTTACTTTGATTGGGGATGCAATGAAGATACAAAATTAACATCTTAACATTATTGAGTTTTCCAGTCAACACATGTGTAGTATTTCTTTATTTAAGTCTTTAATTTGTTGGCAGTATTATATAGTTTTTAATGTGAAGGTTTTATATATATGTTTGGTATTCTTTTACTAGACATTTGATCATTTTAATGCTATTGCTAGTGATATTTTAAATTAAAAATCCAAACATTTATTGCAAGTATACAGAAATATAATTAATGTTTATATATTGAACATTTGTGTAAAGCAATCTTGCCTGATTTGCTGGTTAATTCTAATAGTTTATGGATTCTTTTGCACTTTTAATGTTTACTATTATGTTTCTGTGAGGACCAATTTTGTTCACTCTTTTCCAATCTTTAAACTTTATATTTCTCATTCTTGCCTCATTGTACTTGCCTCAGTGTACATTGTTGAGAAGAAATGGTAGTGAACATTGTAATTTTGGTTCTGACTTAGGGAAGAAAGATTTCCATACTTCACCTATTAGACATAATGTTAGCTTTAGTTTCCTTGTTTGTTTCTTTTTTCAAACTTTTCTTTTTCATACTGAAGACATTAAATTCCTTTCAATCACCAGTTTGCTGAAAGTTTTGCTTTGTAATTAGAAATAGGTTTTGGATTTCAGCCAATGATTTTCTGAATTTATTGAAGTCATGCAGTGTTACATGATGATTTACATGATTGGATGTGCAAGCATTAAATACTTTCCTCACTTTTGAAAAAGGATGATTTTGTGTGTGGGAATAGACTGAAGGAGGAGATATGGGAAGTAACTAGGAGAGAAATAATGGGGTCCTGGACAAGTATGTGGAGCGATTTTGCACGCAGAGTCAGTAGGATCTCCAGTTGTATTGGATGTGGAAGGTGGGAGGAAAAGACGCTGTCGCCGGTGCGCTGCTGGGGGCCATCACATGGGTTCTGACCCCGAGGATAGGAATCAGTAATGAATGTAAGTGTGTGGCCTGTCAAATGGCAGAAATAGAGGCGTCATCAAATGAGATCAGATGCACATAAATCAAGTTTGGAGAAAGATTAGGCGTTCAGCTGTGGACACGTAGAAGGAAAATGCAGAGTTCTTCACTAGGCAATTGGATGGATGAGTCTAGAGTTAAGGAGAGAAATCTGACCAGAAGATATACATCTGTGAGTAACTGGGGAATATGTAGCATGTACACCAAAGGTGGGAAAGGTCCAGCCCGCAGGTCTTACGTGGTTGTTGCGAGGTGCCGTTGGGTTGGCTCTGACCTACGGCAATGCTATGAACAACACAATAAAGCACTGGCTCTGCACCCTGCACCATTGTTCTTAATGTCTGAGACCACCGTGGTAGCCGCTGTGTCAGCCTGTCTGGTCAAGGGCCTTCGTCGTCCTCACTGCCCTCCTCTTTGCCAAGCGTGATGTCCTTTTCCATGGACTGAGCTCTCCTGACATCATGTCCAAAGTCTGTGAGACAAAGTGCACCATCCTTGTCCTTAAAGAGCATTCTGGTTGCTCTACCAAGAGAAGCAGATTTACCTAATGCAACCCGTCTCTGGGTCTCTTGACTGCTACTTCAATGAGCATTCACTGTGGATCCAAGCAAGAGGAAATCCTTGACAGCTTCCACCTTTTCTCCATTGATCAGGATGCTACCTCTTGGTCCAGTTGTGAGGACTCTGGTTTCCTTTACATTGAGGTGTAAACCACACTGAAGGCAGCAGTCTTTGATCTTTACCAGCAAGTGCTTCAACTCCTCCTCACTCTCATCAAGCGAGGTTGTGTCATCTGCATATCGAAGTTGTTAATAAGCCTCACTCCAATCCTATGCCTCTTTCTTCTTCACATAATTCAGCTTCTATGATTATTTTCCCAGCATATAGATTGAATAAGTATGATGAGAGTACACAGCCCTGACCCACACCATGATGTTAAACCACATAGTATTCTGTTTCTCTGCTCACACAACTACCTCTTGATCCAGGTACAAGTTCAACAGGAGCACAATAAAGTGTTCTGGAATTCCTATTCTTCTTAAGGTTATCCATAGTTTTTTTTATTATCCACATAGGATATATCCATATCCTTTGCAGAATAAATGAAACACAAGTAAAGATCTTTCTGGTATTCTCTGCTTTCAGCCAGGATCCAGTGGACACCAGCAATGATATCCCTTATTCCATTATCTCTCTTGAATCTGGCCTGGCCCTTTGGAAGCTCCCTGCCCCTGTCAATGTACTGCTGCACCTATTGTTGGATGATCTTCAGCAAAAAATGTTATGTTATTTTTCTCTAATTTGATCACAAGGCCCAAGAAATCATCAATATCAACTGACATCACAATCCTCCCTGAAGAGAAAGAGTTCTAGCAATTCCTTTAAGAATTAATTAATTAAATGTTTGGTTAAATATAGCAGGCTAATTTTAAGTTGATAATTCCGTATGGGTCATGAATGATGTTATACATATCCAAATGGCCTTTGGCAAAAAAAAAAAAAAGTTTTACCATCGCTGATTTGAAACAATGACACTATCAAATCACCAAGTGTGTGTAGGTAGACACGGGGTCCACCCCCACAGTAAGAAGAAGGAGTGAAGGAGGGGAGCCAAAGAAGAACAGTAAAAGAGGTTAAAAGGGAGCAGCCACTTGGGTAAGAAGAGAATTAAAGAGAGCCTGCTGTCCTAGACACCAGTAGGAAACAGTGAAAGAAGGAGGTAGACATTAATTGTGCCCCATGATATTTGTAGATCAAAGTAGCTGCAAACCGAAAGTTGATCTTGGATCTAGAAACATGGCAGTAATTGGTAGCTTTAATAAAAAACCACTTTGGGAGAAAAAACCTGGTTAGCATGTTTAAGGGAGAATGAGTGAAAATTGATTAATGACATAACTCTTTGGAGGTATCTGACACAAATGAGAATGAAGAAATTGGAACAGAGATAGTGAGGAAATTAGGTTTAAAAGAATTTTGTTTGCATGTTTCAATGATGGGAGAAATAATAGCGTGCTTGTGTGTTCATATAAATGATCCAATAAGGGGGGGGGCGTGGGAGGGGGGAGGGGAGCTGACCATGTAGGAAAGAGACCAGAAATGCCAGTAAAAAATCTATGAGTAAATGAAGAGTTGGGTTCTAGAATACAAGTGGAGGAGTGGACTTTGGTAAAGAAAATAAATCAATACCTCAGAGTCTGAAAATGCTTGTGCAGATAAGATTGGACACACTTATATATCCAAGGTCTCTTGGCTCTGTCAGTTTGGGAATAAAGCTATCGTTCTAATCAGAAGCAAATCACCCTTGTTCTGAGTCTCACTAGTTGCTGCATGAATCTCAACCCATCTTAGATTTATTTTCACCCAATAGGACTCTTGACGATGTAGTGGGTTACATGTTGGGCTGCTAACGGCAAGGTCAGCTGTTTGAAACCTCCAGCAGCCCATGTGGGGAAAAGATGAGGCTTTTCAACCCACAGAGGCAGTTCTACCTTATCCTATAGGATCATTAGGGGTTGGAATCAACTTGAGGGTAGTCAGGTTTTTTGTTTTGTTTTCGTAATAGGTTTAGCCTATAGCAGGACTCCTTTGTCCAGACATGAATCTTGTTTATTTGTAGCTGTCATCACTTGATAAAAGTTTGTGATGCAGTGGTTAAGTGCTCGGCCCCTAACCCAAAAGTTGGCTGTTGGAACTCATGAACTGTTCCTTGGGCAAACCTTGTGGCGGTTGTTCCCATAAAGACTGCAGCCTTGCAAACTTTTGGAGACAGTTCTAATCTGTTCCATAGGATCTCTATGAACAGGAATCAACTCGATGGCAAATGGTTATCAAAATGAACTAAAACATCACAGATTCAAACCTTCGCAAAGCCAACTACAGTCAAAGCCAAAGACCATTTCTTTTTGCTCTAACATATATATTTCTCCTTAGTTACACAGAGGTCCCAGAGAAAGCAGCTTCTGCAACATCTTTCCCACAAGGCACACAAATGATGCTTCAGAGCTAGTGTAGGACAGAATTTAATGACCACTGACACACGATGACCAGGGCCACTAACTCCTTCCAACCTCAGGCCCCTAAGCTCATTATAACTCAAGTCTTCTCTTATGGTGAAATTTCTCTCAGTATGCTCACTATTGCTTCGTTTCAGTCTGCCCTTTACCATTCTCCTTGCGCTCCACCAAACCAGGACCTGACAAAGAAGGAGCTGGGGGCAGAGTAAGATACACATCTTTAGGCACCAGAAACTCATCAACTGCACGTTTCAATGAGGCGCCTTCAGACTACAGGGAGAGAGGGCACATGCACATGGCACTGTCCCTGGGTATCTTATACCTTCTTAGCACTCTACTAAACACAACCATCTGCTAAGTCCACCACCTGTGCTGTTTGTAACTGAACTCCAGAATTGAAGAATTCACCCTAGGGACTTCTCAGCCTTTATGTAACTCAGGCAACATAAATGATATAAAGGGAAAGGGGGGGGGGATTGGTGTAACTTCACTCCATCAGCTCCTACTCAGTAAATGCAGATGCGATCAGTACCAGAAAAGCTAGATTAGGTGTGTAATGGTGTGAGGCTAGGACAGCCATAAGGATCATTTGACAAGAGCAGCTGGGCCAATTGAAGTGTTCCACTGTCCCGGGCACTGCGCTTGCGGGCACCACCAATGAGTGCTCTGTGCCAAGTTCGTCTAAGTGTCATACATGATCAGCCCATGAGTGGATAGATACTGTTTCCTTTATATCTGTGAATTCAAAGGTACAATGGTAAAGATTTGCTGGCCAAGTGGTCAGACTCTTAGAAGGGGTGTAACTTCAGAAATGCTGTAAAATTTATGACTACCCCAAAATGGAAATATTTTGTTAGACAGAAATGATAAAAATGACAAAATAATAATAATTTATACATTATCAAGGTTTCATGAGGGATGGGGGAGCAGGGATGGAGGGGGGAAATGAGGAGCTGATATCAAGGGCCCAAGTGGAAGGCAAATGTTTTGAGAATGATGATGGCAGCAAATGTATAAATGTACTTGACACAATGGATGGATGGATTGTGAAAAGAGTTGTACCAGCCCCCAATAAAATGATTTTTTTTAAATCACCTAGGGAGGGAACCCAGTGTTCCTTGAGACCCCCTACATCATCTCCCTGATTATTCACGAATCTGTTAGTGGAATCCAATTGATTTTATCTAAATGAAGTTACCAATCTGCCTTTCTCTGCCGCTCAAACATATTCATATATCATAGCATAAATTACAGGGTAATAATAACAACACTGCTGTTATTTATCAAGGATGGCCATGACCAATATTCCAACAGATCTGGTCCTGTGGGTCACATGTCTTCATATGTAAATAACGGTTTATAGCTAAAGAGCATTCAGAAACATACATAGCCTGGTTAATCCCCATCACAGCCCTATGAGGCTTCTCAGCATCCCACTTTAGCAAAGAGCAGATGAAAGTCATAAATACTGAAGCCAGCTCTCACTGGGTTTCACTCCTGGAGTCTTGATAAACCCGTGGTCCTTAACTGGGATGATTTTGGCTGCCCCCCACCCCCCACCCCCTGGGCTGTTGGCAATGGCCAAACCTTTTTTTTAAATTTTATTTCTGATTTTACAATAAAAATGCATACATAAAATTTGTGTCTTTTAACCATACTTATTTGAACTGTATGCTGAGAAATTAATCCTAGAAACTGAAATACATGAAGAAGAAAGTAGCATCAGGATTGGAACAAGACTCATTCACAACCTGTGATATGCAGCCAACAAACCCTTCTTTGTTGAAAGTGAAAAGGATTTGAAACACTTGCTGAGGAAGATCAAAGACAACAGTTTTCAGTATATGGATTAAATCTCAGTCGAAAGATAACAAAAATCACAACTGAACTGTGTTAGGCTGGGTTGCCTAGAGAAACAAAAGCAGTGACACATATGTTTAAGAAAGAGGTTTATCTTTAGGTATAAGATTACAAAAAGTAATTTTATATCAAGAAGGCATCCCAGCTCAGTCCAACATAAGTCCATGGGTTCTGTGCTAGCCAGAGCCCGCTTCAGATTCACATCGCTGCTGGCAGGCTCACCTAGCTGCACGCTGAGGACACAGGAAGTCAAAGCAGGATGCAGAAAGATCACAGGTTGATGGGCGCAGAGCCACTGGATCCAAAGTCGGTGAACACATGGAAGGGTGCTGACAGTCCTCAGGGTGGGGCATCTGAGAAGGGTAAATGAGAGAGGTAGGACGTTTGCAGTTTCTCTTTAATAAATAGGCCACCCCTCCCAGGAGGCATCACCCAGCTGTGAATGGATAGACAGTTTGGACTTCATGGCACCACAAGTACAAGTTGACATGAACTCTATCACATAGACTAACAAGCAACTTCATGATAAATGGAGGAAATATTGACGTTGTTAAATGTTTCACTTTACTTGGATCCACAATCAACACTAATGAAGTAGCAGTCAAGACATCAAACAAAGTATTGCATTAAGAAAGTCTGTGGGGAAAAAAAAGGACCTCTCTCAAGTATTAAAAAGCAAAGCCATCACTTTGAAGATTAAGGAGCACCTGACACAAGTTATGGTATTTCTAATCACCTCATTAATATTCATGTGTAATCTGGACTTAAATAATGAAGAAAGAAAGAAACACAGATGTCCTTGAATTATGGTGTGGGCAAAGAATATTAATTACATTATGGACTGCCAGAAGAATGAACAAATCTTTCTTAGAAGAACTACATCCAGAAAGAGCCTTCCAAAGGAGGACGGCAAGACTTCAGCTTATGTACTCTAGACATGTGCTCAGGAGAGACCTGTGCCTGAGAAGTCCATGATACTTGATAAATAGAGGATCAGCAAACCGGAGGAAGACCCCCAACAGAATGGGTTGATGCATGGCTACGGCAATGGACTCAAACATAGCAATGGTTATGATAGGAGGGCGGTGCGGGATCAGATAGTGTTTCATTCGGTGGTACCTGGGATTGCGATGAGTTGGAACCACTATGGGAGGATCTAACAGCACAATAACAGAGTTATTAATATAACACAATAAAAATATTTTTTGTCGTCAAAACTGCAGCATGGGGGTGCGCCTGGCATTCTAGTAGGAAAAGGCTCATGATGCTGATAAACCTACTGCAAGGCAGAGGGCAACTTCACACAGCAAAGGACTATCTAACCCACTATTTCAATGGTGGGGAAGTTGAGAAACATAACAACACACCACATATGACCTTATCAACTTCAAGAAATGTCTTCTGAAAAAACAGAATTTTATTCTCGGAAAAAATGTCATTTGCTCTGATAACCCAGGAAATATTGCTTTTATGTTTTGTGTTCTTTTCTGCTCATTACCTTTAATGAGCACAAACATTATTACTTCATGTAGACAAAGATTTAGATATAGAGATAGAGGTAGAGATAGATGATAGATAGATAGATAGATGATAGATAGATAGATAATTTATCTCCACAGACCACTGGCTACATGATTCTTTACTCCAAAATGACTCAGTACTTACAGGTCTTTGTTTAATCAAAAATCTTATAATTGTTCATCACAAAAGTAAGAATTTTTGAACACTTACTATGTGTCTGACAATGTTCTGAACATTTTATGTTTGTATCTTGTTTTAATCCATCAATGACCACATGAGATGTGATTATTGCTATTTTGTTGTTGTTGTTGTTGTTGTTAGGTGCTATCGAGTCAGCTCTGACACATAGTGACCCTCTGCACAACAGAATGAAACACTGCACAGCCCTGTACCATCCTTACAAGTGTTCCCATGCTTGAGACATGCAACCACTGTGTTAATCCATCTCTTTGAGGGCCTGTCTCTTTTTCTCCATCCTTCCATGGCACCAAACATGATGTTCTTCTCCAGAGACGGGTCTCTCCTGACAATAGGTCCAAAATTTACAAGATGAAGTCTTACCATCCTGGTCTCTAAGGAGCACTCTGGCTTTACTTCTTACAAGACAGATCTGTTTGTTCTTTTAGAAGTCCATGGTACTTAGGATAATCTTCTCCAGCACCATAATTCAAATGGAATGATTCTGTTGTAAACTTCTTTATTCTATGTCCAATTTTCATATGCATATGAGGCAATGGAAACTACCATGGTTTGTGTCAGACACACTTTATTCCTCAAAGTAACATCTTTGCTCTTTAGTACTCTAAAGAGGTCTTATGTAGCAGACTTACCTAATATAATACAGCTTTTAATATCTTGACTGCTGCTTCCATGAGCATTGATTGTTGAGGCAAGCAAGACAAAATCCTTGACAGCATCAATCTTTTCTCATGCAGGGACTTTAGGGACTCCTAATGCTCATCAGAAATCAGGTCACTGAGGAGTGCCTCATTCTCCACACTCTAGGGTTCTCCAGATAATCACAACCTCAAACATTTTCTAAGCATATAAAGTTATGTCCCAGACTCTAGAACTCCCTGTCTGGTTCTGAGGTGATGCTACCAATTACTGAGCAACTTATCTCACCTCTCAAGAACCCAATTTTCACATTGATAAAACAGGAATAAGCATGGCATGAGGTTATCAAATGACAGAATTTTGAAAAAATGACTTGTTTATAGCAAATACCTTTTCAACAACCCAAAAGGTGACTATACATATGCACTTTCCCAAATAGAATACATAGAAACTACATATGACTACATCTGTGGAAAGACACGATGGAGAAGTTCAATAACACCAGCTAAAACCAGACCAGGGGCCAACTATGGAATCAACTATCAATTGCTTATATGTAAGTTCAGGATAAAGCTGAAGAAAATTAGAACAAACCCATGAGTAAAGATATGACCTTGAGTCTTTCCCACCTGAATTTTGAGAACATGTCAAGAACGGATTTGGTGTGTTGGACATTCATGATAGACCTGATGAGCTGTGGGAGAACATGGAGACCATCATTCATGAAGAAAGCAAAAGGTCATTAAAATGCAGGAAAGAACGATAAGATCACAGTGAATGTCAGAAGAGACTCCGAAACTTGCTTTTAGTCATAAAGTAGCTAAAGCAATTGGAAGAAAGGATTAAGTCAAGGAGCTGATTAGAAATGTTCTAAGGGCAGCTTGAGAAGACCAAGCCAAATGTTATATTGAAATGTGTAAGGACCTAAAATTAGAAAACCGAAAGGGAAGAACATGCTCATCATGACTGAAACTGAAAGAAGCCAGGAGAAAATTCAAGCATTGAAAGATTCTAGAGCAAAATATTCAATGATGCAGGGAACATCCAGAGAAAAATGGCAAGAATACGAAGGCGCTGTCCCACAAAGAACTAGTCAACAGTGCACCACTTCAGGAGGTGGCATATGAGCAAGAACCGATGGCGCCGAAAGAAGAAATTCAAGCTGCACTGAATGCATTAGTCATAAACAAGGCTCCAGAAACTGAAAGAATACCCCTTGAAATGTGTTTTAGGCAGGATTCTCCAGAGAAACAAAAACCAGGATATTTTTTATTTTATATATATATGTGTGTGTGTATTATATATATATTTGATTATACATATGTGTATACAGCGAGAAGAGATATAATAACTAATTAGTCCACACAGTAGTACAGAGGGTTCAGTTCAACTCACTTTCGTGGAACAGTTAATGTCCTGAAAGTCCTTCAACTCTCTCAGGCTGCCGGTCCAAGCTCAAGGAAGCAGACAGCAGTCTTCCCGCAGGCAGCAGAAACTCAGGTGGGTCAGCAACAATCAGTAGCATGGGAGCTTAGCAAAGCAGGTTCCCATGCGATCTCAAACTCCTGTGCTACACAGCAACAGGATCCGCCAGGCTCAAGTTCAAGTGATGTATGTGTCAGCAGCATGGCAAAGATCTCAAAGAAGCCTCAAGTTCTAGAGATATAATCCATGGGTTGGCTTGGCCCACAGATAGTGAAGCACATGGCTGAGGCAAAGAACTAGCTCAAGCAGCATCAAGCTGATCTATTCACCAGGGAGAAGAGAGACCGGGCAGGTCTTGGAAAGCCACTTATCTTGTTGCCATTTGATCACGCTGTGACCTGATTAAACGCCACCCACATGTTCTTATTGGCCTAGTTGGCACTATACACCTAACTATCATGATCCACCCCTTGCCAACTTGTTACTTGAACACAATTTTTTAGTCATATATAATTTCCAGACATTAATGAAATCACACATCTAACATCATGCATCTATCATATATATAAATGAAAACACACAGAATCTATTTGTATCTGGCATATTGTGCATGAATAAAGGAAAGATATTCAATAAGCACATATAAAGAAGAAATACTGACAATCACATACCTAGCTTTTGCTATTGATCATATGGTCATAACTGATAGTTAGAACTACCTTCTTCCACTACCCATTCTGTATTACCTATGCCCATGGCCAGCACCTCAGCTGGCTGTGGTCATTAAATGTCCTGTCAGGCTTGGGTTGCTGTAGTTTACCCTTTACTTTAATCATAGGGCATGGCAGTGCTAAGAGACGGCTGAGAGGATCTCCTAGATTTCAGACACATTTTTCTTTACCTCCATTGTGTAGCACCAGTCCAATTTCTTCTTGGTAATTAGCACAGTACAGTACAGTGACACCCTCCTTTACCTGTTGATCCAAAGGCATGAGGAGCTCAAAGTGACCAGAGGGTGTTCTTCGCTGCCAGTTCACTGGAATCAGTGCTGTGTTTCAAGGTGGAAGAGTTCCTTCCTTCATGCTGTGCGTGTCCAACTTTATGACTCTGTGGGTCAGACAATACCCAGTTCACGATGGGCAGCTCAGGCCTCATGGTGACTTGGTGGCGTTCAGTCTCCACTAAGGCCCAGTAACAGGCCAACAGCTGTTTTTTCAGAAGGGGAGTAGTTCTCTGCAGAGGATAGCAGAACTTTGCTCCAGAATCCAAGTGTCCATGCTGTGATTCACCAGTAGGGGCCTGCTAAAGACTCCATACTGCATCTCTAGCTTACTGACACCTCGAGCACCATTGGGTCAGCTGGATCATATGGTCCCAGTGGCAAAGCAGCTTGTACAGCAGCCTGAATCTGTTGCAGAGCCTTTACTTGTTCTGGGCCCCACTCAAAATTGGCGGTAATGGAAAACCATTTATTTCATTGCCCTCTGTGGTACAAGTAGGGTGTCAACTAGTGGAGGGGTGGAATCTAGCCTGTCAATCAGGTCGCAGCCTGATGACCTCCTATGGAAGCACTAAGGAAATAAATAGCTCCCTGGAGCCAGGACACTCACACACTCCCTGCCAGACATTCCTGTTGACAAACCACATGGAGCTATGCTGATGGCAGCCAGAGCCTTGGAGCTGGAGGAGCCACATCGAGACCCAGGCCAGTGCTGAGATGCTTCTACCACCACTGGATCCACAAGACTTTCCACCCACTGGTCTGTGATCTTCCTGCATTCGGCGTCATTGCATGACTGTGTGAGTCTAAAGAGGAATTTATGGACTAGTATCAACATATGGGGTAATATCGGATTTACGGACTTGATCTGGACTTGGCTGGGATGTTTTCTCAATATATAATTGCTCTTTTATATAAAACTTTCTCTCATACACATATGAGTGTCTATAAATTTGTTTCTCCAGTTTACCCAGACTAACACAACCTCCAATCAAGCTGCAACCTGATTAGACTTTGCCCACACATTCCTATCGGCATAGTTGGCACAATAAACCTATCACAAAATATTTCAGAAAGCGGAAGAAACACTGGAAACACTCACTTATCTATGCCAGGAAAGTTGGAAGACAGCTATCTGGCCAACAGACTGGAAGTGATCCATATTTGTGCCCATTCCAAAGAAAGGTGACTCAACAGAGTGTTCAAACTATCAAACTGTGTCATTGATATCACACATAGTGAAATTTGCTTAAGATCATCCAACAGTGGTTGCAGCAGTACATTGACAGGGAGCTGCCAGGAGTTCAGGCTGGATTCAGAAGAGGACATGGAACAAGGGATATCATTACTGATGTCAGATGGATTTTGACTGAAAGCAGAGAATACCAGGAAGATGCCTACTTGTATTTCATTGACCGTGCAAAGACATTTGACAGTGTGGACCATAAAAAACTGTGGGTAATTTTGAGAAGAATGGAAATTTCAGAGCACTTAATTGTGCTCATTCAGAACTTGTACGTGGATCAAGAGTCAGCTGTGTGAATAGAACAAGGGAATACTGCATGATTTAAAATCAGGAAAGATATGTCTCAGGGTTTTATCCTCTCACCATACTTGTTCAATCTGTATTCTGAGAAAATCATCAGACAAGCTGTATTATATGAAGAAGAGTAAGGCATCAGGATTGGAGGAAGGCTTATTAACAACTTGTGATATGCAGATGACACACCCTTGCTTGTTGAAAGTGAGGAAGACTTGAAACACTTGCTGATGAAAAATCAAGTATTGCAATCTTCAGTATGGATTACAACTCAATGTAAATAAGACCAAAATCTTCACAACTGGACCAACAGGCAGCATCATGATAAATGGAGAAAGATTGAAGTTGTCAAGGATTTCATCTTATTTGGATTCACAATCAATGTTCATGGAAGCAGCCGTCAAGAGATCAAAAGATGTATTGCATTAAGTAAATCTGCTGCATAAGAGCTCTTTAGAGATTGTGATAAGAGCTGTATGAGCCCCCAATAAAACTATTTTAAAAAAAAGACCTCTTTAGAATACTGAAGAACAAGGATGTTACTTTAGTAGTGCGTCTGACCTAAGCCATGGTGTTTTTCATTGCCTCATATGCATGGGAACTTTGAATAAAGAAGATGGAAGAAGAAGAGCTGCGTTTGCATTGTGGTGCTGGAGAAGATTGTCCTAAGTACCATGGACTGCTGAAAGGACAAAGAGATCAGTCTTACAGAAGTAAGGCCAGAGTGCTCCTTAGTGGCCAGGATGGTGAGACTTTTCGGAAAGATTGTCGGGAGAGACCAGTCCCTGGAGAAGGACATAAAGCTTGGTAAAGTGGAGGGGCCGTGAAAACGAGGAAGGCTGTCAACAGGATGGATTGGCAGGAACGGCAGCAATGAACTCAGCATGGGAATGATTGTGAAGACGACAAAGGACTGCGTGGTTCTTTGTTCTGTTGTGCATCGGATGGCTGTGGGTCAGAATGACACTCAACAACAACAACAACACAGTGCCAAAACAAAGCAGATAGGGATAAAAGACATCTGCCTCCTCAGGAAATAATCTGAAGTAACATCATAAAACGCAAGAATATTTTTGGAGGAAAGAAGGATTTTGGAAAGTGACAGGGCAACATACAAGTGTCCCCTGGCTGCCCTGGGGCTGTCACTCTTCTCTAGGGGGAAGGGAAAAAAAGAAAGAAATGAAACTTCCAGGCAATGCCTCGTCCATGAGTCTTAGGGCTCAGTCTACTTGTATCCATGAAAGTGAATTCATTGATCCCTGCAGCCTGTGTGGTTGGTCTTATGCACACATTACTTGGCTTGTAGTAACTGTGACATATTTCTAGTAGAGCTTTCCATTGCATGTTCTCAGGCAGTGAGTGCTTAATGAATGATTTTGCCTATTGCTATTCATTAAAAAATAATCACACTGAATGTCTTATCAGTCTTTCCCAGGATTGATTGGCTTAGAAGAATCATTCATGCTGAAGAAAGAATGGACTAGGAACTTGGGAGGAACTAATTAGAAAGGCCTATGAATTATCTGTGGACACTTGTTTCATTTAGTACATAATTCATTAATTCATTCATTTACCAATCAAGTGGAGAGTAAACCATGCAAGTCTAGATCTGTCCAGTCTCTGAAAACAAATATAAAAAGGAATTGGTTGAAAACATGAGCACATAGGGAAACAGGATTACTTTAGTACAAGAGACTTTAAACACCGGCTACCTAACTTCAAATCTTGACCCTGCCACTTAATAGTTGAGTGACCTTACCCAAATTACTTATACACCCTCTGCCTCAGTGTCCTCATTTATAAAATATAAATAATATAGTACCTGCCACACGGAATTAAAATAATATAATAAGGGGGGGGAGGGGGGAGAAAAAGAAAACTCTGGAGTTAGAGGATATAGAAAAGATAAAAATACAATTGTTACAAATAAAGAATACAGAGTTCAAAAAGCCACAACCCCAACAAACCAAAAGCTCTGAATGCTCAGAATTGGCAGCACAAAAGAAAAACACTCTCCGACCTGTATCGCGGCCGTCTGAACACCCCAGAAAACTGTGCCAAAGAGTTTAGAAAACAAATATACAATAAAAGTAAACACACACCAAACAGCAAACTTCAGGTAACTATTTTGGATTGCGAACAAAGATAAATTTAATGTTCAAACGATCTGATAAAATAACCATTTGGAAACTGAAAAAAAATATATATATAATAAGATAATTTAATTTAATCAAGAATGTAAAGTTCTTAATCAGAGCCCTGTATGTAGTAGGAGGTTCACAGGAGTTAGTTGTTATCGTTGATTGATTATTTAGTGCTTGTTGGATAAAGGTTCGTTATTGTCATATGTGGTGTACAGTGGCATATAGGTAATGGCAAATCTCAGATTGTCCAGGAGACAGAGAATGTTTGAGACAAGGTTGCATCAGGAAAAGGTATGAAGAGTGAGTGGTGGATTTCCAGAAAGACTAGTGGGGTGAGAACATTTCAGGAAGAGAAGGTGGTGTTTAGAGTAAGGTGGCCCAAGCAAGCTGACGTATTTGGAAAACTATGTGCACTTTGGAATTGCTTGGTCACAAAATGGTTGGGGATAAGAAGGAGAGGAGACCAGGCAGGGAAGCAGAGACTAATTATTATGTTTCGGATTATCCCTGATTTACAACTGAGTTTCATTATTTCACTATATTTCATGATTTCACTATATATTGGTTCTGTATAAGCAAATAGCTAATTGTTTTTAAATTGATTTTCATTATCATTATCTTTTATTGTTGTTATCTTTATAAATCTGGTCTTTATCTTTGGGGAGAGGTTGACATTAAATTGATAACATCAGCAAATTATGGAAAGCAATATTGTGTGCAGTACATATTATAACAGATTGTTGTTGGTTTTAGGTTCCATTGAGTCAGTTCCAACTCATAGAGACCCTACTTATGACAGATGAGACACCGCCCAGTCCTGTGCCATCCTCACAGTTGTTCTTGTGTTTGAGCCCATTGTTGCACCCACTGTGTCAATCCATTTCTTTGAGGTCCTTGCTTTTTCTCCCTTACAGGAGAAAAACAGGGCTTCCTACTCCCGGAAACAGTTCAGTCTCAGAACCCACAGGGGAAATTCTACCCTGCCCTATAGCATTGGTATGAGTCGGCATCAATTCAATGGCAGTGAGTTTGGTGTTTTGGGTACTTTACTAAACATGATGTCCTTCTCCAGGGTCTAGCCTCTTCTGATAAAATGCCCAAAGTAAGTGAGATGAAGTCTCACCATCATCACCTCTAAGAAGCATACTGGCTATATTTACAAGACAGATATATTTGTTCTTTTGGCAGTCTATCATACCTTCCACATTTTTTGCCAACACCATAGTTCAAGTGCATCAATTTTTTCCTTTGGTCTTCCTTATTCAATGTCCAACTTTCACATGCATATGAGGCAATTAAAGATACCATGGCTTGGGTCAGGTGCACCTTAGTTCTCAAGGTAACACTCTTTCTTTTCAACATTTTAAAGAGGTCTTGTACAGTAGATTTCCCTAATGCAACTTGTCCTTTGATCTCTTAACTGCTGCTTCCATGAGCATTGATTGTGGATCTAAACAGGATGGAATTCTCGACAACTTCAATCTTTCTCCATTTGTCATGATGCTAACTGTTGGTCCAGTTGTGAAGATTTTGGTCTTATTCACATTGAATCATAATCCATACTAAAGGCTGCACTCTAGGTTTCTCATGAGCACAATGAAATGTTCTGGAATTCCTATTCTTCTCAAGGTTATCCATAGTTTGTTATGATCCACACAGTCTTGGCAGATGAAACACAGGTGACAATATTTCTGGTGTTCTCAGCTCAGATACACCTGATGTCAGCAATGATATTCCTTGTTCCACGTCCTCTTCTGAATCTGGCCTGAATCTCTGCAACCATTGTTAGATGATCTTCAGTAAAATTTTGCCGACATGTGATATCAGTGATATTGTTCTATAATTTAAGCACATGTTGAGTCACTTTTCTTTGGAATGGGTACAAGTATGGATCTCTTCCAGTCAGTTGGCCAAGTAGCTCTGTTCCAGATTTCATGGAATAGATGAGTGAGTGCTTCCAGTGCTTCATCAGCTTGTTGAAACATTTCATTTGGTGTTCCCTCAATTCCTGGAGTTTTGTTTTTGGCTAAAGCTTTCAGTTCAGCTTGGATTTCTTTTTTCAATACCATGGGTTCTCACTCATCTGCTACCTCTTGAAATGACTGAATGTCGATTAGTTCTTTTCAGTACAGTGACTCTGTGGATTCTTTCCATGTTCTTGGAATGCTTTCTGCAATTTTTGTCCATAGAATCTTTCAATATTGCAACTCAAGACTGGAATTTCGAGCTCTTTCAGTTTAAGATATGCTAAATGTGTTCTTTCTTTTTTTTTTTTTAAGTCTGGGTCTTTGTGAGTGATTGGATATACCAAAAAGAAAAATGACAGTCACGAGTGTGACTTGTTGTAAATCAGATATGTTGGTTATTGAGGGATGAATTACATGTACTTTAGGGGATGCAAGTCACCAAAGGATTCTGATCAGAGATGTGACATAGTGATGTTTGTAGACCATCATAGTATCAGTGGAAAGGAGAAAGGTAGAAAGGAGAGATTGGAATTGGACTGGAAGCAGATATACCACTCAGGACACTATAAGACACAGGCAAGAAAGGATGAATGCACTAAGTCGGTGGCAAAGGAAAAGAGAGGGTCAACAAATGAGAGCTATTCAAAGGCAGAGCCAACTGAAAGAAGAAGAATCTTAGATAACCTCAAGAGCTTTATGCGATGGGGACGTTGAAGGAGCAGTATGTTTGAGGGCGTGAAGATGAATGCAGAGAACGTGAACGTGTCGATGGCCAATGGGCTGGGTGGGAGTGGGATAGAGGGCAAGGAGGAGATGCAGAGGAAGAAGATGCAAAGAAAGACTCACCTCCGAGGAGCCCCATATTTCATGGTGAGGCTGAGAAGGAGAAGCCTGTGGAAGAGATGGAGAAAAAATAGCAATTGGATGAGGAGAAGAAGGAGAAGAGAGCCTGATTACTGAAACCAGAGGAAACATTTCAACAGTTTAAAAAAAAAAAGTCGGAGCCAGGCTCCGACTTTTTGGTGCCTGTTGAGGGTGCAGGAGAGCATGGCCCATGGTGCCACGGAGAAAGTGGGAGGAGATGCCTACACAGAGGAGTGATAGTTGCTGAACTAGTGCTTCCTGCTAAACTACCCTGAAAGTAAGACATCCCCTGAAAATAAAACCTACTTACAGTTTTTGCCTCTCGCTGAAATATAAGACATTTCCCTGAAAATAAGACCCCCCTGAAGCTACCGTAACCCTGGACTCTGGACCATAGCGGAGGGTGCCGGCATGCAGCTCACTGTTGGCGGCAGTGCAGCCAGAGCAGACAGGAAGTGCGAGGTCTCTTTTAATAAAACAATAAATGTGTACCGTATTCTTCTTCATGGAAAAATAAGATCCCCTGAAAATAAGAAAGACCTAGCGCATCTTTGGGAGCAAAAATTAGTATAAGACACTGTCTTATTTTGGCGGAAACAGGGCACCTCCTCAGGTATCCTAGCTCTGGTGATGCGATGGGAGATTGGACGACTGTTATAGATCCAGAAAGCATAAATATATCTCAATATATCTCAGAAACAAAGATGCTTCCATCAAGTTTACCCTCACATCAAGTGCTATGTTCTTCAATACCTTTATCAAAAACTGTCAGAGTTTTTTCAGTGCCTTCTGCAGGGAAGAGAATATTGAACAAAGTGTTTCCTATCTTGATCAGGAATGGGCTACTTTCGGCTTTCTTTCATTCTATGAAGGATCCAAGACAAAGACCCCAAGAGAGAATTAAATATAGTTGCTGTTTGAAATTGTAAGGACGAACCACTTGTACTTCAGCAGAAGAACCTTCTAGCTCAGGGAAATGCGGAAACACAGAATCTGAAATTGGGAAGTGATATGGGTCATCTACAGAGCTGCTATGCAAAACTTAAGGAACAACTGGAATCCTCCAGGAGAGAAATGATTGGACTTCAGGAGAGAGACAGACAGCCACAATGCAAGAACAGGAATTTGCACCAGCTGCTTAAAAATGAGAAGGAAGAGGTGCAAAAATTACAGAATATCATTTCAAGCAGAGCTACACAGTACAATCGTGATATGAAGAGAAAAAAATATGAATATAATAAAGGAACGTCTACATCAACTTGTTATGAGCCCAAAGGATAAAAATATCGCTATGGCTGTTTTAAACTATGTGGGACGAGCTGATGGCAGAAGAGATTCCTGGGGAACTGGTAAACTGAAGCCAGGAATGAAGATGAAATGTACAACATTCTCTCAAATGATTATGAATACGGTGAGAAACAAATCCTCACGGAAAATGCTGAACTTAAGAAGGTCCTTCAGCAAATGAAAAAGGAAATGGTTTCTCTTCTTTCTCCCCAAACAGAAACCTGGAGAAAGAGCTGATGATAGGACAACTGTTCTTTCTGACGTTGAAGATGACGCGGGGAACTAAGTAGAGAATGTGGGATCTTTCCTGCGCAGTGGTGAGAGAGCAGCTTACAAATCGCATCCGAACACAGTGGAACATTTTGAAAAGTCATGTGGAAAAACTGGGTAACCAAGTTTCAAAGGTAGACTTAGATGGCTTTCATGAGGATGATGTAATTTCACGACCATGAACAGGAGACTGAAAAGCTTGAATTAGAAATTCAGCAGTGTAAAGAAATGATTAAAACTCAGCAACAACTTTTACAGCAGCAGCTTACTACTTACTGCATGTGATGAGGCTACCACTCCTCTACTATGACACTGTTATTTGTTGGAGGAAAAGAACGTCTCAAAGAAGAGTGGTCTTTATTTAAAAGCAAAAAAAGACTTTTGAGAGAGAAAGACGAAGCTTTACAGAAGTCCATTCGCCTGGGATCGGAGAGGAAGGCATTTGAAGAAGAAAGAGCCAGTTAGTTAAAGCAACAGTTTTTAAATATGACTACCTTCGACCCCCAGAACTCAGAAAAGGCACACTTTTCAGTGCCTTCTCAGGAAATTCTGATCGGGATAATCTTACTGAAGGCCACTGCAGGCCACGGCAGAGGCAGCCTCAGTGTGTGCCGCAGGTCTCCCGCCAGCATGTCTAAACTTACTGAATCCCTTCCCACTTCTCCTTCCCCCTTTGGCCAGACCCGCTCCTGTGCATCTGAACATAGGATTACCCCACTGTGAAGTCGTTAGTGAGCCAAAGACACCAAGAAGTTCAAGCAAGGTACTGAGTAGAACTCACGAAGAAACGAAACCCAATCAGATTGGGAGAGAATGTCTAAGTCAGTCACGGAGCTTGGCGCCCGGACCTGGCTCACAGGAAGGTTGCTGCGGTGATGCCCCTTGACCTACACACATTCTCATGTAGAAGAAGATGACCTGCGTTTGCATTCATGTGTTTGTAAATGTTCACAGCTGAGCCGAAACAGGCTGTGTCATGAAGTCTATCATCTCTAGTAACATAAGAGAGCCGGTCTGAGTGGTTTGATCGCTCCTGTCATCCTCCAAAGAGTTAAAGTGTTAAATCCGTTTAAAAAGATATAAAAGCTTTGGAGATGTATTTTTAGTAACAGAAGCATCTGGTTCTGTGAATAAAAGAATATATAGATGTTTGAATGAGAACACAAGCACTAGAATGAGTTTCCTTTTGTAGGTATTAAAAATAACACTTTTAGGAAACTGTTTATTGTAAATGCTTAATTTTTATCTCAAATATAGTTGGTGTTGGAAGTTTAGCCCTTACTTGAATGTACACTGCAGATTTTTAACAAAGCAAGTTCTATATTTATTATGTTTAGTGTGATTTGAAATTACCTCTTTCATATATTTTAAATAAAGTGAAATTTATGTATGTTTAGTACCTAGATATACATGATTATGCTAAGAGACTTAAAGATTTAAAAAATTTTACATATCCATAATTATAGTATTCCATGCCAATAAATTTTTTTTAGTGAGAAAAAAAACCCTCTCAATTTCGCTATCACAGAGAATTCAGGTAAAACAGGAAACAAAGGGGTCTCATTAGGTTTGTCACCAGGCAATGATTAGACTTTGTTAAGAGAAAATAAAGTGGTGGCATCAGGAGCCAGATTTTGAACACAGAGTAAGAATGTTTTTAGAAATGTAATTGTGAGGAGAAATTAATGTTTCCTGAACTTATTTTTTTTAAATCTGTAAATCCAAGATGCCCAAAGGGGAAGTCTTTGGAACAGCTTGTGATGGAGAACAGAGTCCCAACAAGTAGAAAACTCTTGGGTAGAGACTTCAAAAAAGGTTATTATATCATGTTAAGATACATTTCTAATGGAAAAACACATGTCAGAAATTGTTTACAGGTGCCTTATCAGTTCTAACCACTAGTGTGTTCTACAGCAAGGCTGTTACAATTTTAGAAACTTATTTGTATATTATATTGCCTCAGAATACAGGTCATGTCTTTTTGTAGCTAAAAACTTCTAATAAAATGTAACAGGCAATAGGTCCTATAGTTTATGGAAGTCCAGCGGCAAAATCCTCAATTTTCAAACCAGTAACCCTTATATCAGATCCCTACACATTTATGAACTTTTCCCCTCCCCATCTTCCTCTTTGATATGTAGTTTTAAGATTCATAAAATTGCCTCCCTCCACTCATGAAAGCACATCTCTTTCAGGCTCATTTTCCCATGGCACATTCAACGATCTTTCTCAAGTCCAATTTAAAAAAAACCAACACATTTTATGGTGAACTGAGTGAAGATTTTCTGAACAGATCAGTTTCAGCAATTTTGTTTTATGTCACTGATTGCAATCCCACCAAATGTACCCTGCCTTATCTCCCTTCCTCCCAGGATTTCCTGCTTCTGTCCCTCCTCTTTCCTAACGCTTCTGAACTTGATCCTGGGATAAATGTTGCCCTTTTGATCCCAAATGATTGATTATGCTAAGATATGTCTTTGTTTACCTTATAAACCTGTCTATTGTTTAGCTGGAAATTGAGCGATATGGTTGAGTTCATTTGCAGACGTGAAGGGTGACTAGGGCCTATAGTCTCAGAGATATGGTGAACCTCATCTTTTAAGGTCAGTCCCAGATTCTTATAAAAATCCAAAGGCAATACATTATTTATATCCAGAAAAAACAAACTCATTTCATCAACTTGGTTTCAACCCATAGCAACCCTAAAGGACAAGATAGAACCGCCCCTTTGGGTTTTCAAGGCTTTAAATCTTTATAGGAGCGAAACACCTCGTCTTTCTCCTGAAGAGTGATTGGTATGTTCAACCTGCTGGTCTTGTGTTTAGCAGCTCATTGGGGAGCCCACTGCATCTTTTAGATCCAGGGCATGCATATATTTTCTTCTGAGTGGAATTAGCTAAAACCACTTTTTAAAAGTGGTGCCAGAATATCAGGGAGATAAATTAGGCAAAGGCATGCTTAGGAGCTATGTAAATTATCTTGATTCTAACACCAATTATTCTAATGTCAGTCAGCGCCATCAAGATGGTGGCCAACCACACCACTTGAATTTGTGTTTCTCTCCAGGGCTCTGCCAATGGTTGAATCTCCCACATCAGACTCCGGACACTTTCAGGAAGGATGACTATGGCAGAGCATTGGAGAGCCACTTGACTGAGAGCAGTCTGGAGAGCAGCTCACATTCAGAGAAGTGCACTTGACCTCCATTTTTGAATGGGGGTACAACTAGTTGTTTCCTACTTGGATCAAAATGCCACAGGCACAGAGATGTTTGCTTTGCAATGCGTATGTAGCCCTTGTTTATCACGGCAATTCCTTAGCCATTTGGAACCAGTTTGAAGCCCTGGTTTAAAGTATAGTATTTATGGAGAATGCATCTGATATAAGTCATAGTATTTTAGGCATCTCTTAGGCTTGGGAAAACTAGACAATCAAAGGATCCTTGCATTTTGAATTGTGGTGCTGCCAATAATTAATGAAAGTAGCATATCTTGCCAGGAGAACAACTAAATCTGTCTTGGAAGAACAAACGCAAGGCTCCATAGAAGTCAGGAAGGGGAGACTTGGTCTCATGCATTTAGGAAATACTGTCAAGAGACACCAGTTCTGTGGAAGGGCATCATGCTTGGCATGGGAGAGGGGCAACAGAAAAGAATATCCGCCATAAGAGAGGTTAACACAGTGGCTGTAACAGTGGGCTGAGCATGAGGGTGAGGATGGAGCAGGACTGGGCAGGTTTCCTTCTGCTGTTGGAAACAACAACGACATTCATGGAGGCATTTTTAAAACCATGTTGTGGTTGTTGTTAGGTGCCATTGACTGTTCTGACCCAGAGTGACCCTATGCACACACAATGAAACCCTGCTGGGTCCCGGGTCATCCTCCCAATTGTTCCTATGCTTGAGCCCATTGTTGCAGGCACTGGGTCAATCCATCTCATGTAGAGCCTTTCTCTTTTATGCCACCCCTCCACTTGACCAACCAGGATGTTCTTCTCCAGGGACTGGTCTCTCCTGACAACATGTCCAAAGTATATAAGACAGTGTCTCCCCATCCTTGCCGCTAAGGAACGCTCTGACTGAGCTTCTTCCAAGACAGATCAGTTTGTCCTTTTGGCTGCCGATGGCGCTTCCAATAATTTTCTCCAACACCGCAATACAAATGCATCAATTATTCTTCAGTCTTCCTTATTCAGGGTCCCACTTGCACATGCATATGAGGCGATGGAGAATGCCATGGCGTGGGTCACGCACACCTTGGTCCTCAAAGGACATCCTTGCTTTTCAATTCTCTAAAGAGTCTTGCGCAGCAGATTTACCTAGCGCAACAAGTCTTTTGAACCTTGACTGCTGCCAATAAACTATTTTATGGCACAGAACAATGGAGGAAGTATTTCTGAAAAAAGCAATGAGGGATAAGACTAGAAAGAGTGATTCAGATCAGTGTTTTGAGACGAAGGATTAGGGCTCTGGAAATTTAGGAAGCTAAAATCCTGTAATTAGTTTAATAGGGTAGGATGAGTTTCCTGAAACATATTCTTGCAAGAGTCAGCCCAATTATGAAATCTCAGCTTCCACGGCCTGATGAAGCAGAAAAGAAAAGCAGAATACAAAAGGGTGTTGACCCCTTGTTTTTGGGGGAGGGGAGGAAGGGGCCCTAAGGGGCTACAGTCAGTGACAGACCTCACTGTGCTCAGGGAAGGGTGTGGTACTGCCGGGTAGATGCAGTGATGCTGGCTCGCAGGAGGCAGGTGTGTGAGTTGGATTGGCTGGTGTGGGGTGTTGGTACAACTCTTACCTTAAACTCTACTGGACACAGTTATGGTTTCTCAGAGTTTTCCAAGCTCGCCTCCACTTACTCCGAATGCCCCTGGAGAAATTGCACTTTCCTGCTCACATTAAGCATCCCCTACCCCGCCCGCACCCAACTTGCACTTGGCTCCTTCTCTGTAAGTAGAGATTTCTCTATGTGATAATGTTGACTGGTAGATTTTTGAGCTTTTATTAGTTTTTCATCAATCTGACAGTGTCCAGCTGCTTAGATTTACCATATATACTCGAGTATAAGCCAACCCAAATATCAGCCGAGGCACCTAATTTTACCACAAAAACTGCATTAAAAATGTGCTGAAAAACTCTGCTTATACATGAGTATACATGGTCATTTATATTGTAGGTATTTTCTCATGCAATGGAATTTTGAAATAAGTAAAGCACCATCTATTCATTGGAGAAGAATGGGGGAAAAGGGGGATATGTAAGTGGAGGAAAACCAAGAACTTGAAGTAAGCTTCTTCTTGGTTTCCCTTCCACCCTTTCCTGGTACCAGCCTCTGCCTTCCTAGGGCAATATCATTTTCCTGTCCAAAGTGTTCCAAGGAGACTGCCATTCCTTCCCAGAGGCCCATTCACCTAGCCACAAGTGGGGCTTTGTGACCGGAGTCTCCCCATCCTTGTATCTCAGATTCCTGGACACAGTAGTCAGACTAAGGTGTGGGCATGTGACCAAAGTTGAACCAATCAGTGTCCTTGAATTATGATGCTGGCAAAGAATATTGAAATACCATGGATTGCCCAAAGAACAAACAAATCTCTCTTGGAAGAAGTACAACCAGAAGCTTCCTTAGAAGGAAGGATGGCAAGTCTTTGTCGCCTGTATTTTGAAGACGTTATCCAGAGAAACTAATCCAGGGACAAGGACATCATGCTTGGTGAAGCAGAGGCAGTGAAAATAAAGGAAAAGCTTCAATAAGCTGGATGGACACGGTGGCGGCAACAATGGGATCAAGCGTAACAGTGACTGTGAGGATGGCCCAGGGTTAGGTATGGCCTGTTCGGTTGTACATAGGGTCACTCTGAGTCAGAACCAACTCCCTGGCACCTAACAACAACAAGCTGGCATGACGTCACTGCAGAACTTTGCAACCAAGGCATTTCTTTTGGCTTCCTGAGTCCTTGGAAGACATCTTTCTGTCTTCAGAGAGAATGAAGCTTCTGCCCTAGAAGAGGCAGAGCTGAGGAGAGAGACCTGATCATTTCTCTCTGAGTCTCTGGATCTGTGTATATGGGAAGGGGCTTTTCCCACCCTCCCCAGTCACTTCAACTCTTAAAGAATATTAACTAATACTGAAAAGGTATTTGATGGTCATCTGCTGTTTTTTATTGGCTTCATTTTGCAGCTCCCTTATTCCCAGAAAACAAAGTCTCCTGAGAGTGGGTCCTTCCACAGTGTTAATTTGAAATAAGCCCTCACAGAGGTGACCTCCTTGCAACATCTCTTAGTTCTCTATTCTCAGTTATGTAGAGTTGTGTATCTTTACGAAAATCTCAAAGTACTTGTTAACAACTAGACAGGGATCCTGCTCTTTGGGCATAGTTTTACAACAAGGAAAATGGATTTTGCAAGTATTTCTGAAAAATGGATGAAAATTGTGGTAATAACATGCATTAAGTACTAAAAAGAAAAGTGGTTCAGAGAAAAGGCATTATTTCTAAAAGTATCATTAAGGTATTTCATTATATAGTAAAAGAGATGCAGTTTCACACCCTGTCAACTTATATTTAAGGCACTGTGTGTGTATGTGTGTATGTAATAAAACTTTGCTATAAAAAATGGGGCAATTTAAGGCCATTGCAAAGCCTTGGATCTTTATATTATGAAATGCTGTACTTGTTTGTGTGTGTGTTTTTGTATGTGGATATATATCCTCGTTAACAGTAGGTTGTGTACTTGTAATATGTGATAATCTCTGTCAGATGTGTTGCCGGCAACCCTGTTCATGCATACTCATCCCTGAGTCATATTGGGCATGAACTGGGGGCAAATGGAATGGGTAGTCGGGATGAGAACTTGTGATGGACAGCCAGCTGTCCATTGACAATAACTTTAGAGCAGAGTGGCTTTGAGAGCTATCTGAAAAAGCTTCATGTTGAGAGAAGTCACCGTATGGCAACAGACGTGGCAGCAGAAGACATTTGAAATGTTGCCTGGAGTCTACAGTGGTTGCTCTGTTTGGGGACAGAACTCAGAGAATAGGGTCAAGTAGGGTTTGCTGATTCAGCTAAGGGAGCTGGGGCTCAGGGTGAAGCCCCTAGGAGCAAGTCCACACAAGGCCAGGATGGAAGAGGCTGAAGGAAAGCCGATAGCCCAGGGGCCAGTTGGACTGGTCCTTGAGGGCCAAGTTCAGTGCTGCAAACATGTTAAGCTCTCAGGGCAGTATGAAGGTGGAGCACCCAGAGAGCCTGCATCTTGGACAACTTACGAGCAACTTGGTGAGAGTGGACCTAACCCTGCAGGGCTGGAATCTATGTCAAAGCTGAGCAGACCCGGGGAGCAAGGACTTGATCTTCCAGAGAAAGTTGGGCTTGGTGCCTGAGAGGAATTCTGAGGGGACCCCAAGAGTACAGCTGTTTCTACTCCCCATCCTTCCCACCCCAATAATGTTGTAGGTAAGGTTCATTGTGTAGAGAAAAAGCTGAGCCCAAAGACGGGTTTGTAGCCTCTGAAAAGCAACTACTCTTAGTTAAGTCATTGTGGTGACTGCCCCCAACCTTCGAAGCTTGGGTCAACTTCTGTCTGAACCTACTCTCTTCCCTTTCTCTGGACAACACCCTTATGCGATTTCTTGTATCTAGTTCATCAACCTCCACTTCTTTGGACTTGAGTCAATGACCTGCCATATTGCCTGCCAGTTCTGGGAATTATCAGCTGCCTATCATCTGACCCACTGACCTCGGAGCCATTCACCTCTGCAGCCACCACCTGTCTTGGTGGGTTCATCAGACCTTGCAGCTACACAAGAGAAGCCTCTAGCCTACCATGTGACCCATGAAATTAGAATTGCCCAGACTTGGATTTGCCATTTCTATAATTGTGTGAGCTACTTTTTCTATATAAATTGATATATGTATACACATACACACATAAATATATGTTTTACTGGTTTTGCTCCTCCAGATAATCCAGACTAACCCAAAATCTGATTGTCTTTGGAGGAGTAAAGTGTCCTTTAGCAGAGTAATGCATGGAGATATTGTTAGCCCAATACTCTAACCAAAGTAGCTGTTTTTTCTCTAGGCCACTGACATTGGACCCCTTTTCTGGACCCTTGAGCTACACATAGATGCAGAAGAGCCACTGTGCAGAATTGTTTCCCCTGCTTCTCCACAGTTATTTTTCTCCTGTTTTCCTTCTACTCACATTTCTACCTCATTCTGAACTCCTGACTCGGTCATCTGCTTACGTTGCAGCTTTGCATGCATGTGGGAGCCGGAAGGGACAGGAGCTGGAGAATGGGGCTGGCCCCATCTCTGCTCTGTCCTGGAGGGGACCTCGGGCCCCATTCTCCAGCTCTGGTCCCTTTTAAACCCTCCTGGTCCCCAGGGATGAAGAGACTGCAGCTAAAGGCTAGAGGATTGGGAATGGAGTTTCGGTGGGGAGGAAGCAGGGTGGCAATTTTCCTTCATACCAAGTCAAATGAAGTTCTCATTCCCTTAAAATTAGATGCTGCCTCTCCAATCATGAAACTATACTTGGCATGGAAGGTCCTTTTGATGACATGGAAATTATCTTCTTTTGTGTCTGTTTATGCTTTCTCTTCCTTACTTTGATGTGTGTGTGTGTGTGCGCGCGCGCGCACCTTACTTAGGGTTTGCCCAAATAGCACAACTCAGGGCTGAAGTGTGAGCAACTGATGTAGGGAAATGATTCCTGGGGGAAAGGAATGAGTGAGTGGAGCATGTGCAGCACAAAGGTCAAGGAGGTCAATACAACAGGGCATTCTTGAGGAGCCACCTCTATAGGCCACTGGGGTCAATCTCACTAGGACAGTGGTCCTCAACCTTCCTAATACAGTTCCTCATGTTGTGGTGACCCCCCAACCATAAAATTATATTCATTTCTACTTCATAACTGTAATTTTGCTACTGTTATGAATTGGGAAACCCCTGTGAAAAGGTCATTCAACCCCCAAAGGGGTCATGACCCACAGGTTGAGAACCGCTGCACTAGGACCTTTAGAGGAACCATGCAGAATGTGCCCTGAGTGATCCAAGAGAAGATATTTACCAAGTGACCCCAGTCTCCCATGACTAAGGATCACTGCATGAGCTCTTAAGCCCCTTTTTCATCCAGGCTACAGAGGAGTGAGGGCTGGTCATGTTCCCTTGGATCCATGCTATTGTGTCAAAGAAACTCTGAGTCAGAACACAAGAGATGTGTGGGCCGACTGAGGCAAGATGCTCTCCATTTATACCTGTAAAGCAAAAGGAGGGCCAGGAAGAAATGAATCAGGGCACTGTCTCCGTCCTTCTCTTGCACTGCTCAGATCTATTAATGAGCCCATTAAGTCCAATTTGTTAGTCTCTTCAAGGTGCTGACCAGGTGTCGTTTCTATGAAAAACACAATGGAAGATTAGTGAAACATGCCCCAGCCACGATCCTGCAGCTGGTCTCAAGCCTGCAACCCAGACTCATCATCTGCTTCACTACCGTCACTGTTCACTTCCTCCGTATGATAGGTTATTTGCCGAGCACAATGACCTGGTTCTTTTCCCTACGGGGTCTGAACTTCTCCAGATCAGGATTATGGCTTTGGTCCCTTTAAATTATTACAAGGCAGAATTGGAGGACCCCCTGGGTTGGACACTTTCTTGTCCACATTGTAGAGCAGCCAGGTCCTCATGGGCACCAGGATCAATGAACCCTGCCATCATCAGAGTAACCCCCTTTCTTGCCTTATTCAGTGATACTAGAAACCTAAAGTGACTTGGCAGTGGCGGCTTCTAGTGAACCCCCTACAAATATGCCCTCACCTTGGGAAGTCAGGGGAGGGAACCTAATGCTGTAAAGCCTCGGTCTGAGACTGGCACCTAATCCTGTGAAGCCCAAGTCCCTGGAAGTGATGGTTGGGCAGGGGCCACTCCTACTTCTCTTCAAGTTGTGCCTCTGCAAAGCGGCTTCCACAAGTCCAGAAGGTAAATGCACTGTGTTCCTCCTCTGCGTTTTAATGTCTAACTCGCCACCTCGCTTCCTCTCTGTAGGTCTCTGCCTCTAGCTGTCTCTCTATCCCACTGCCTCCGGAGCGTCTGACCCATCTGCTGGAGGGGAGATGTCATGGCTGCCGAGCTCGCCTCCGCACTTCCATGGCCCCTAGTCTTTCACCTGAGCTGCTTTGCCAGAATCCCAGGGGGATTCTTAAAAGTAGGGTGGCAGAGAGAAGCCCATGGATTATGGCTGTTTAGGAAGGGGGTAACCAGAAGAAGATAAACTTCTGGAGTAGAAGGACCCACCCGAAACTGCCATGGATTGGCCTTGTTAGAAACGAACTGAATAGAAAGACTGGCTCCTCCTAGGCCTAAGCATTACCTCCCTCCTTCTTGCCCCATCTGCGGGAAAGGGATGGGAACAAATGTCGAGGGAAGGGCTGGGAGATATACTCATCTCTGCTTCCTTGTATCAGCCAAGGACCACTTCTTCTTAAAGTAGGAGCTCCATGGACCACCCAGTCTGGCTTGTCTCCTATATGCACAGATACCACCTTGGGAGGAGGCCTGAGGTCTGAGCGACTACTCTCTTCTCTGCCTACCCTCAGCCAATCACCGTGCAGCAAGCAATCCATGCAGCCAGTCCTGTGCTGAAAGTTGTGCTGCCCTCTCTTCCTTCGATGACCTTTCCATTCCGGTTCCTTATAAACTTGTTCAATTTTTAGGGGGAGGGGGGCAGCCTGTGTATCATTTCTTTTCTGAAGGCTCTGAAAGAATTCATTGCTTCATTTTTAGGCACTGGTTGCTGATAGCTTATGCCTCTTTGATGACAGTTCTGCAATGATGCCTAAGTGCTTTATGCATAATAACTCATGTAAGTTTCATATAGCCTTAGAGAGAGGTTCTGTTATCACCTTCCCTTTACAGATAAGAAAACTGAGAGTATGCCCAAAGTCATACATTGAGTATGACTTGACATACCAGGACTGTGTCTTGTCTTTTTAAGGGCAATCCTCAGTGCGTAGCATTGTTGCTGTCACCTGACAGTCCATAGGCATGCTACCAACTGGTTTGAATACTGGTGCTTGCTCTAAGAGCCAAATCAAGTCTCACATAAAGAAAAGCATGTAGTTCATTTATAATGCTCCTTATAATACTGGTGCAGGTTTTCTTGTTCATGCAATTTCTGGGTGTTCTAACCCTCTTTCTATCTGTTCTCTTCCGGGTTGTTTCCTCTTTATTTCTTTCTCATCTGGATGGAAAACACGATGCCAAAATTCTGAAAGGAAAGAGGTTTGATGGGGAAAGAGGTGGAGACCTTTGCTAGGTTGGGTGTTTGATGACCCCATTGGCTTCCTGTTCTTCCTTCAGGTTCGCTAAATGAGAACTGGCTTTAAGCAGAGGTGGGAGAGGGAAGCTATTATAGTATCTGGTGAGAAATTGAATTCAGAAAGAGGGAATGAAGTGGAATATGTTCCTTTCAGTCCCATTGATCTTCCTTTCCGTCACACCATCTCCTGCAGGCTTCATTTAAAGACACAGAATTATAGGAATTAAAAATGGTACTCTATCTACCATAATGGCAGGATCATTTGTCAATGAAAAAAATTCAATTGTAGAGTTTCTGGAACACTCTTTATGCTTGACTCGTTTCTGAGATCTTTTTAATTGGATTTGAGACTTTTGGTTTTTTTCCCTTTGGACAAAGGCATTAACCCCTGTTGCATGGGGCTGAAAGACTTGGAAGCTAGCTTTGCTTGTCAAAGAACCCTGAGTAAAATGTGAGAGCCAGAATACATATGCTCCCCCAGATCTGCCTTGGCACTAGTGGAGGAAGGAGTGATATGGCCCATTCTGACCCTCATTCTCCCTGGAACGTTTCTGAGAACACAGCGTCAGAACCAAAGATGAGCCCTGGGGGTCAGGAAGGTGCTTGGCTGGCAGTGGAAGCACCAGGTGGAACACACAGGTCACCCTTGAGTTCCGACTCTGTTTCTCAGGGATGTTGGGAAAACTGAGTGCCTTCAAGCTGAAAACGTTCCTTGCTGGCTAAGGGGAGGAGACGAATAAAAACTGTCCTGGTCTCGGGATGGGCTCTAATCGGAATGCCAGGTCTGCAATCAAATGCATGCACACTTTTTTCTTTATTCCCCACTCCCCTTTTTATCTCCCGTAGTGACTTCTACTATAAATTGTGTCTTCAGATGATGAGGTAGCTGAAAATAATGACAATGAAACCTAAAACGCATGAAACGTGCCAGACCAAGTTGATGAAAATATTAATATGAAGTATTTTTAATCAAATACTGAATGTATGCTTTATATACACTTAATATGTACCTCTTTGTGTTGGGAGAAAGGCCAGGGTCGGAACTGTGCTCCTCTGCTGGGAGGCACCAAATGGCTGAGGGGCTGCAGGTCCCTCATGTGTTCAGACCTCTTACAGGAGAGGGTGACAGGATCCACTGGGAAGGAGCTGGTAGTTTTGAAATGTACCAATGTGTCTCCACATGCCAGGGGGCAGGGACTGTAATGGGCCTGCTGTGCTGCCTTTCCCTGACACCGGAGCCCACATGAAACTGCAGAGGTGGAGGACAGGTAGGTGAGGACTGGGAGGAGGGGGAGGGTGGGGCCACAACCTTTTGAAGGTTACGGGTGATTGCAAAATGTTTGCCCAAGTACGGCATCCGGAAATGACTGGGCACTCAGGCCAGATTTAGAAGAGAGAGTGGACCAAGGAATATCATTGCTGATATCAGATGGATCTTGGCTGAAAGCAATAAATGCCAGAAAGATGTTCTTTAACCTGTATTTTACTGACAATGTGAAGACATTGGACTGCGTGGATCGTAACAGACTATGGATAATCTTGAGAAGAATGGGAATTCCAGAACACTTCACTGTGCTTGCATGGAACCTGTGCATGGATCAAGAGATAGTCTTTTGAACAGAACAAGGGAATATTGCAAAGTTTAAAATCAGGAAAGATAGGCATCAAGGTTGTATATTTTGACCACATTTATTCAATCTGAGCAAAGTTTGAGCAAAACAAAAAATCTAAGAAGCTGGACCATATGAGGAAGAATGTGGCATCAAGATGGCAAGAAAGCTCAATATATAGATGATACCACCTTGTTGACTGAAAGTAAAGAGCACCTACTGATCAAGGTCAAAGACTACAGCCTTCAGTTTGGATTATACAGTATAAGGAGAACCCAAACCTTCACATTGGGACCAAGACGCATCATCATGCTAAATGGAGAAAATCTTGAAGGTGACAAGGCCCTAATTTTACTTGAATGTATCATCCATGCCCGTGGAAGCAGCAGTCAAGAAACCAAGCCTGTGTTGCATTTGGGACAGTCTGCTGTACCAGACCTCTTTACAGTGTGAAAAAGCAAAGATAGAACTTCGAGGACGAAGGTGCACTGGACACAGATCATAACATTTTTTAGCTGCCTCATATGCATGTGAAAGCTGGTAAATGAATAAGAAAGATAGATAAGGAATTGATATTACAGGTAGGTAAAGACTATTAATGGACTTCCAGAAAAACGAATCATTCTGTTTGGAAGAAGAAGTCAGAATGCTCTTTAGAAGTGAGGCTAGCAAGACTGGCTCACCTCCTTTGGGCATGTTTTCAGGGGAGGGCAGTCTCTGGAGGAGGACATCATACTGGTCAGAGGGTTAGCATAACAGAAGCCCTTCACTGAGCTGGGTGGAAATGGTGGCTGCAACAAGGAGCTCAAATAGCAAGACCTGATGGCACAGGACGAGGCAGTAGTTTGTGGTTCTATGAGTCAGAACTGACTCGATGGCACCTCACAACCAGAAACAAGTAGTTCTGCTGGTGTGGGCTGACACCTCAAGATGACTCCTGGCAAGATGGAGTGAAATACTGCTGTGTCCCACTCCAGACCCCATTTGGTTGAGTACCAGACTGCTTTGTGTGCGAGACACTGAAAACCATTATTTCATTTAGTGCTCACAGCTAATGTTTTTTTAAGATAGATATGGCTGTTCCTATTTTAGGGAACACTGAAGTACAGAAATAGTGAGTGATTGGTTCCCGGTCACAATGAATAGTTACAGGAGGGATGGCCAGATGTTTTTCTCCCCAAAGCCCTAGTTGTTAACTGGCATCTTCTATGCAATCAGGGGAGAAAATGGTCCCCTCTGATCCAGGGGACTTTCCAGAGTTCCCCTGGGACTCTCAGAGCGGGCGCTCCTGTGTGATAGTGAGCTCCCTTAAAGACCTGTCCACGGTCTCAGTGAGAATAGATCCTGATTTTCCTTCTCTCACTGTCTCCCATTCCTCATTTCTCTTATATCCCCAGAGACGTCCTCAAGTTTTGGATGGCAGCTTGGTATGTTATTCCCTCTCTCTGGGTCTTGCCCCCCAGAGAACAAATTCTGAGTTGTGGCTGCTTGCTTTTTCAACTCCAGGTTGGACCTACTTCCTGCTTCCCGATTGGTTCTTCCTAAGGAGACAGTGGCACCTTGAGCAGCTTATCTTTCGAGTCCATGGAGCCGGACCCTTTTCCTCCTTAACCATGCTCAAACTGTTAGAGTTGAACACTTCTCCCCGGACCCGTGCGCTGCCAGGCAGCCAGTTCCAAATTGTGCCTCCGTTACAGCGTCTTTCATCTCGCCTTCCCTTTTCATTTTCTCTGCTTGGCTCCAGCTTCTCTCATTTCAGGAGTGGGTGGTGTCCCCATGCCCAGGTTCGCTCTATGTCCCACTCTACCCTGCACATCAATGCCGATTCACTTTCTAGAGCCCGGCCTCTTTCCCCTAGTTTGGCAGAACTGTCTTCTCTCCTCCGTGCTTATCACCAACAGATAAGTCAGCTCAGCTCACCCGCTGAGGACCAAGTCATAACCCGTACTGTCCAAGACCACCGTGTGTATTGGGCATTTTGTCCTATTTGGCTCTAGAGCTACTGGGCTGAGGGAGGTAGAGTGGGGGCTGAAATTCAGCCTGTGTTCAATGAATCAGGGGACGCTCACCTGGCGGAAGGCTCACGCCTTTTCTCCTTTGCGCACCAGGATAGCGAGCCGGGGCTGCTTGTCCGGGGGTTTCCTTCTTCTAATGAGCGCGAAGGTGCTGCAGAAGCTGTCCTGCAGCGAGTCCTTCCCACGGACTGATGAAGTGAAACAGCAACAGGCTCGAATTGGTACAATGTGGCTGATGGATCGTGGTCGCCAGAACGGGGAAACTACCGGTGGGAGCCCTGGGAAGAAAGTCTCCGAAGCGGCATAGTGAGCCCTGCCAGCCTCAGGCATGCGGTGGGATAACAGTCGGAGGCCTGGAGAGGACGGCATGCATTTAACATGGGCCATCTACCTATGCTTGTAAAATGTCCTTTCTCAACAGTGTTTTAAAATTCTGTACCATTGGCTACATTCATGAAGCATCTGGGCAAACAGAATAAGGTAACCCTGCATGTTTTAAATCAGGAAAGGAATACAAGGTTGTATCCTCTCCCCATACTTATTCAATATGCCTATTGAAAATAGCATCAGAGAAGCTGGCTTATACAGAGAAGAATGTAGCATCAGGATTGGAGGAAAGCTTAATAACAATGTTCAATATGCAGATGATACAATCTTGCTTGCTGAAAGTGAGGGGAACTTGAAGCACTTACTGATGAATTTCAAGGATGGAAACCTTCACTATGGATTACAAAGGGGGTACCCCCCCCCAAAACCAGAATTTTTTCCCAAAGCTATATTTCAAAAAACAACCTTATCCCCTTCAAAGTACTCTCTGTTATACTTAATACATTTGTCAAATCTGAGACTCCATTCTTGGAAATGTTTTTCAAACATCTGTTTGGATGGCATACAGCATCTCCCTCATTTTATTTCTTCACCTCTTCTCTGGGTCAAATTGCTGTCCTTTCATGCCCTTCTTCATTTGCAGAAACAAAATAAAAAAGTTGCTTGGAACAAAGTCAGGTGAGTAAGGTGTGTGGGGCAAGGGAGGCTTGATGTTTTTTGCCAAAATCTGGTGCACTGAGATGGCTGCCTGTTGTGGTGGCAAAACCAGTCCCCTGTCTGCCACAAATCACACTTTTTGTCACACAGCTTCTCAATCTTTTCAGAATCTCTAAAGAGAAAACTTGATTAACAGTCTGCCCTGGTGGAATGAACTCCAAAGGCACTACAAGTTGACATTTTCTTCTGTTCGCTAAGTTGATGGATGCCCAGAACGAGGTTTGTCATCAATCGACATTTCCTTTTTTGAAACAAGAAAAGCACTCATACACTTGAGTTTTTCCCATAGCACTGTCCTTGTAAGCTGTGTTCAACATCACAGCAATTTCTGCGGCATTTTTCCCCAGCAGGAAACAACATTTCACAGCTTAAATCAGCCATCACAAAAACGAGGTTGGGGCAAAACTGCTTTCACGAAAAAATTCACTGTGACCAGACAGAATCCTCCTCGATGACCATGCCTCTGGGTGCTAACTGAGAGCAACTTGCTCAATGTTTGCCTAGAGGGAAACATGCTTACTACGAAAACTCCACGCAGCAGAGCTTGCTCTGTTTCTTGGCGGTGGGGTGGGGGAGGGTAGGGGACAGAGTGTGGGTGGGAGGGCTTGTATAGCTCAGTGTAAAGAAGACCAAAATCTTCACAACTGGACCAGTAGGTCACCTATGATAAACAGAGAAAACGTTGACGTTGTCAAGGATTTTGTCTTGCTTGGCTCCACCATCAATGCTCATGGAATGAACGAACAGTTATAAGAGGTCAACGCATACGTTGCATTGGGAAAATCTGCTGCACAAAATTTCTTTAGAATATTGAGAAACAAAGATGTTATTTTGAGGACTAGAGTGAGGTTGACCCAAGCCACGGTGTTTCCCATTGCCTCCCATGCATGTGAAAGTGGGCCATCGAGTAAGGAAGACTGAGGAGGAGTCAGTGCAGTTGAAGCACGGTGCTGGAGAAGATTAAAAACCATTGAAAGTGCCATGGACAGACGAAAGTTCCAACTGATCTGTGTTGGAAGAAGTATGACCAGAGTTCTCCTCAGAGGCGAGGATGGCAAGACTTTTTCTTACCTACTTAGGACACGTTGTCAGGAGAGACCAGTCCCTGGAGAAGGACATCATGCTTGGTAAAGTGGAGGGGTGGTGAACAAGAGGAAGGCTGTCAAGGAGATGGATTGTCACCGTGGCTGCAACAATGGGCTCGGGTAGGAGAACAATCGGGAGGGTGGCGCAGGGCTGGGCAGTGTTTCGTTCTGTTGTGCCCAGGGTTGCTGTGGGTCAGCACTGACTAGATGGCACCTGACGATAATAATTCCAGGTAAGTGGCTGGAGGTCTCAAATCTCGACTCTGACTTTTGACATCACTCAAGCAGAAATCTTATTTTAAAAGGAGGGGAGTGTAGGGAGCTGAGAGACTAGTTTGAATATTATCTGATTACTATTTGACATTATCTTGAGTGGAAAAGGTCAAGACTTGTTGAAAAATAGCCTTTGACTGATATGTGTCTTTTCTCGTTCTGAATATTTCAGTCACTGTCTTATAAAAAGAATTTATTGATTTGAGACCTGGCAAAGAGAAATGATCTACTCTTCAGTTAAAAAATTGCCTTATAAAGAGTCTGTGACCTATTGTTTTTTATTTTCAAAGCTTTTTGTGTCTGCTCTTATCTCTGGTGCTATAAAATTTCATGATGACATACCTTGGTGAGATTTTGCCCCCATCTATTGTGCTGAATAACTGGTAGTCCTTTAATCTGGGAATTTGTTTCATATGATCTGGGTCATTTTCTTCTATTATGTCTCTTTGTTCATCTGGTCCCCTTGTTTCGCTGTGTGTGTGTGTGTGTGTGTGTGTGTGTGTGCTCAAAATACTTGGATGTTGGATTGCCTGGACTAATCCCTTATTTGCTAAAAATATTTTTTCTCTCTTGATCTTAATTTTAAAAATTGTTTTAAAATAAATCTAAACTTGCAGAAAAGCTGCAGATATACTTTTTCCTCAAAGTGGCTGGTGAATCTGAACTACTGATCTGTGATTAGCAGTCCAGGTGGGAACCAGTTACGGGCCCAGGCCGCCCTTCTAAGGGTACAGGTTAGTTATTTTGTAGACTTACCTTTAATCTGGGCTTTCCTTTTGCTTGTATTCTGGTCACGCAATTTTCGGAGGCCTGTCACAGAATGATTCCATTTGTATTGTTCCTCTCACTGGTGATGTTCTCTTTTGTCCCTTGATTAAGGAGATGTCTGCCAGGCTTCTCTTCTATAAAATACCATTTTTCCTCTTTGAAATTAATAAATATTTTATAGGAAATGCTTCCCTATTTGCATCACTTGCATCATCCTCATTTCCTATTTGATTAGTGGATTGTAGTTCATTACTATGATTTATTCTGATGTTCAGATAGTCACTGATTGGAACAATGGAAGTTACTCCCAGCTGGTTTCTGGTCCATTTTGCTATTGGCCTGAGGATTTTTTTTTTTTACTTTCCAGGAAAACAAAATATTCAGGGCTCACTTTATACTTTCCCCTTTATACTTTCTCACTTTATACATTCCTGTCTTGGGATCTGTCATTTTACAAGAGAACCCTGGATCATCCTTTTAATGGGGATGTTATTTAGAAACCAGAATCTAGTCACCAGGTATGGCTATTGAAGTATTGCTTCTCCAAGTTCTTCAGAGGGTAACACACACAGTGTTTCTATATCTTTGCGCCTCTCTCTCTCTCTCTCTCTCTCTTGCTTTCTCTCGCTCTCTCAAACACACACACACACACACATATATGTATTCATGTATTTACTTACTTGTGTGTTTTGGAGTCTATGGATGGTGCAAATGATAAATGTTCTTGGCTGATAACTGCAAAGGTAGAGCCTCGAATCCCCTCAGAAGCACTTCAGAAGAAAGACTTGCAATAGAGTGTCATTTATCTATCAGCCCCTGACCACACTGTGGAGAATAATTCTACTCCAACACATGTGAGTTTGAGTTGACTCAATGGCATTTAGTTTAGAGGTGATACCTTTAGTTCTGTAACTATTTATGTATATTAACCACAAGTTCACATCGATATCTCCAACACCTCAAGGCCCATTCCAGTTTTCTTCCTTTCCTTATTTGTAACTTCTTTCTTCCATAGTAAAAAATCTGGATCCCCATTATGCTTCTTGGATCAATTGTCATGTATGAAACCAATCTCTCACCTCAGACACCTTCTCCTCGCCCCATTCAGATTCTGACACTCTGGAACAGGACACCATTGGACACCCCAAATTGCCGTGAATCTTTCTCACCTCTATCATGACACGACAGTTACCAGAGCTTCCGATCCTTTTCAGATGCTGTCTCCTGCTACAACTTCCCTGTCCAGACAACCCTCCTGCAGGGATCCCTCACTCTGCACCGGCTTATAACACCCCACTCACCCAGACAAAGAGGCACTGCCTTTTCCCTGACATCCTGCCCCACAGCATACACACACGTGTACACAAGCCATGAGGGGTCATCCAACCGCACCTGATGGATTAGGGAGCAAACTGTCCAGGGATGAGAAAAATGAAATTCTCTTGATAGTTTGCATCTATTTTATGGGACCTCTTAATTCCTTTCCTTACAACCTTTCTGCCGAACTTTGAAAATTTTGTGAAAATGTATTTATTATCATTAAAAATATTCCTTAGCCTCTGAATGGTATTCTTTTTCAATAACCCCCGATCTTATTTAAGGGTCTTCTTTAGTGGATATGATACATCATCTTATCTGTATGATGTGGATTATCCCTTTTTTCCCCTCCTCATCTCTGCATTATTTTCTGATATTCATTTACTTAAAAAAAATTGTCTGAAGTACAACATGAGTCCACTGAGGTAAGCTTAAAAGTGCAAAGGGGCCATAGGGGAAAAGCTACTATATACATATATTTCTGGGATGAGGTCCAGGTACTATGGTGGCGGCAGACCCAATCCAGCACACATATGGCTGCCAACTTAAAAGGAGGGGAAAAGAAAGAGAGAGAGAGAGAAGACATGGGTAGTGGTGGAACAGGGCACTAACCCACCCTAAGGAGAGGGTATTGTTTATATCTCCACAGGAGAGGGAGAGAGGGATCAGACTTCCACCCAGTCCACCAAGACGTGAATGCAACATACCGGCCTGAAGCAGGAAACCAACAGAGAGATCTCCCAACTCCATGGACACCCCCTCCCTCTTCCCAAAAGAATGCACTTCAGAGGACAGCACTGAAGCTGCAGCTCAGGGAGAAGGGCATTTCTGATCAGGAGCGAGTGAAGAGTGAAGGAGAGAGAGTGGAACACTTCCTGGCCCACTATGCCCCGAAGACGATATTCCACCTCAGAGCAGCCAATGCACAGAGTGGACCATAGTGCCAGCTTAACTACCATGAGACACAATTTCCCTCACTGACCCATAGTGCGCTACGGGGGACAACACTGGAGACAGTGTGGGAATTGTGCTCAATCTGACGGCAACACACTGGGGTCAAATGATAAGGGCATGCAAGAGAAGGAGAAAAGGGAGCAAAGCAATGAAGTCATTGGGGAATACCAAAAATAGACTTTGGGGCCAGGGCGTGGCATCCAATCAGACTCCACTGGAAAACATTCATAAAGGTCAACAGACAGACCTGAAACTGTTTACAGGCTTTTCTTTTTTTTGCGGTTGGTTTTGTTGTGGCTGTATTGTTTTTGCTTTCCTTTGTTGTTACGTTTTGCTTTGTCTTGTTCTTGTGCTCGTTATTGTTGCTGCATGTCTATCTAGATAAGATAGATGGGATAAACAATCCAGAGGAGAAAACAATGGACCGATAGTTCCGGGGTGACATGGGACATGGGGAGGTGGGGAAAGGAAGAGGGTGCCAACAAACCCAGGGACAAGGGAACAATAGTGATCAAAAATCGATGGCGAGGAGGGCATAGGATGCCTAGTGGGGCTCGATCAAGGGCAATGTAGCCAAGAGGAATTACGGAAACCCAAATGAAGGCCAAACATGATAGTGGGACAAGAGGAAAATAAAAGAAAATAGAGAAAAGAATTAGGAGGCAAAGGATTTTATAGAAGTCTCAATACAAGTATGAACATATGTAAATACATTTATATACAACAATAGGGAAACAGATCTATGTACATATATTTATTTGTTAGATAGTAAGGCAACAGGTGGACATTGGGCCTCCACTCAAATACTCCCTCAAAGCAAGAACACTTGTTCTAATAACCTGACATACTGTGATGCTCACCTTCCCTGGCCCGATCGCTGAAGACAAAAGGGATGCATAAGCAAATGTGATAAAGAGAGCTGATGGTGCTCAGCTATCAAAAGATAGCATCTGCAGTCTTAAAGGCTTGAAGATAAACAAGCAGCCATCTAGCTGAGAAGCAACAAAGCCCACATGGAGGAAGCACACCAGTCTGTGGGATCATGAGGTATCAAAGGGATCAGGTATCAGGCATCTAAGACCCAGAACAAAAAATCATATCAAAACAAAAAAATCAAATGAGGGGAAGGGCAGAGTAGAGACCCAAAGCCCATCTATAGACAATTGGACATCCCCTAACAGAAGGGACACATGGAAGAGAGGAGCCACCGATGAAACATACAACTTTCCTCTAGTTCTTTAATGCTTCCTCCCTTACACCTCCCACTGTCATGACCCCAATTCTACCCAAATTCAGACTAAATCAGAACATGTACACTGGTACAGACAAGAGCTCACCATACAGGGAATCTGGGACAGATAAACCCCTGAGGGCCAATAAAAAGAATAATGATACCAGGTGGGCAAGGTAAAAGTGGGGGTGAGAAAGGGGGAACCAATCACAATGATCTACATTTAACACTCCCCCACGGGGGATGGGCAACAGTAAAGTGGGTGAAGGGAGACAGTGGTCATCAGTGTAACATGAAAAAAAATAACAATTTATAGCTTATCAAGGGATCATGAGGGAGGAAGGGTGGGGGAGAAGGGAAATGAGCTGATACCAAGGCCTCAAGTAAGAAATGTTGTGAAAGAAAATGTTGTGAAAATGATGATGGCAACGTATGTACAAATGTGCTTGACACAATGGATGGATGGATGGATGGATTGTGATAAGAGCAGTAAGAGCCCCCAATAAAATGATTTTTTAAAAATAAATAAGCCTTGTGCTTACAATCCTCTTATTTTTATTTAGCGTTTTGCACTTCATTGAACCTTTTACCTTCAAGTCTGAACATTTGACTCAATTTCCTCAGAAGATTAGGCAAATCCTCATGAGATGTGTTTATACCATATTCCAACTTTTCTTCCTATGCCACACCACCACATAATCAGCCCTCCCTCCCTGACACAAAAAACACGAGGACTTACTATCAGTATTTTTAGTCTCTTTCCTTATCCCTGGCTTCAAGGGTACCTAGCGTCTCAAATTCAACGCGTCTCCCAGGCTCTCTGGTACACACTTTCGTGTATCTGTCGCTATCTTGCCACTTCAGCAGAACTTCAGGAGGAAGCAGGGAGGAATGCATGCGCTCCATTTCCAGGCACTCCTGGGAGTCCTCTGAACAAGTTCATCGGTTCACATGCAGATCTAGTTGGGTTGGCACTGTAACATTCAGAATTCCTGAGATGCTTATGAAGATTATGTCCCTCCTTCAGACCCTTCAAAGCCTGAGACTCTGCATTTAAAGAGGTTCTCCATTTATGTAATATAGACTAATCTATGAGTAGATTTTCATTTCAGTGATAAAATCGTTTAAATACTCAGGTTATAAGATATCCAGGTGATAGACTTTGGGCATGTTGTAAACAGTGTCTGATGACCCTATAACCAAGTTATGCCCTACTTTACTTGTTCCTATTTACTAATATGTAGTAAACAGTTTTATGTTTGGGGTTTTTTTTTTTTTTTTTTTTACTGTATCAAAGATCTGACTGGTAAGAATGGCTGGCATCTGTCTGCCAACCAATCCCACAGCACCTTCCTACAGAATCAAAATCTCTCTTCAAATGTGCAGACTCTCTGACGGACAGAGTACACCCAGTAACCAAGATGAACGTGAGCTTACCTGTCCTTTCTTCCAACTCGGTAGTAAACAGCAGTTTTGTGTGTTCTCCAGTAAGCACGGTAGAGATGGGCCCCCTTGTGCTTACTTACCATGTCATAGAAACTGCTACGGAGTGGTAAGTAACTACCGATTGCTGTTAGGTAGTAAGTAACTACCGGTTGCTGTTAGGTGCTGTTGAGCGGATTCTGCCTCCTACCAACCCTGTGTACAACAGGGGGAAACAGCACCCCATCCTGTGCTGTGTTCACAATTGTCATGTTCCAGTCCTTTGTTGCAGGTCACTGCATCCATTCATTTCCTTGAGTGTCTTCCTCTTTTTTGCTCCCCTTCCGTTTTACCAACCACGATGTTCTTTACTAAGAACTGCCCTCTCGTGACAACATGTCCAACCTAGGTGAGATGAAGTCTCACGATCCTTGCCTCTAAGGAGCATTCTGGCTGTACTTCTTCTCAGACTGAGCTGGTTGTGCTTTGACAATCCGTGGTACTTTCCATACTCTGCCAGCACCGCTGCATCCATGTTCCTTTGACCTTCCTTATTCAATGCCCAACTTTCACATGCACACACGGGGCGATGGAAAATACCGTGGCTTGGGTCAGATGTACAGATAAGCCTCCGTGTACCTGGCTTACTCAGGAATCCACTCCTGGTTGTCGAGGTCATTTCCTTCTGGAGGATTTTGTGTACCCGGAGTCACAGGACTGAGTTGGAGGTGAAGAGCGCATGGCTCTTCCTGTGCTGTGGAATCTGACTGGTCCGGGTGCAAGGTTCCCAGCAGTCACATGCTTACTACATCTTCTTGAATAAGTCATGTGACCCTTGTGAGGATGAAATAATATAAGCTATATTGGATAAGGAATATAAATAATCCTTATATTATTTATAAGGATTAAATTATATAAGGGATATAAAATATAAATGTTGTTGTTGCCACCAAGTTGGTTCCGACTCATCACAACCCTCTGTACAACAGAGGAGCACACTGCCTGCTCCAGCACCATTTGCATATACATAGTTCCCATAATTATTCAAAAGTCTATTGAAGTGGTTGATGTTCCAAGTCTTCCCAAAATAATAGATGCAAATTATAGGGGGGGGGGCAAGGGGGGATAATCTTTTTCCCATTCAGAAGGTGTACTATGATTCTGTCCCCACTTAGAACCGAGGTGAAAACCTGAGCCTGTGGTGCGCCCCCTAAAGGCGGTGATTTGGTTGTGGTGTCTGGACCATTCAAGCTGCAGAAATTGCCTTCCTTGCCTGATGGCCCCCACCCCACCCCGCCAGCCCCCAATGATGCCGCTGTTTCCTCAGCAAACCGGGCTCCAAAGCCCCCTTTGAAGTCTGTTCAGTAAATAGGACCCTTGCCTGGTTCCTTTGGAGGCATGAGTGTCCTGGGCACAAAGTGCTGATCTGACCCAAAGCGTTCCTGATACATCACAGGGAAACCGTGCCTGCAGGAAGCAGCCGTGTATCATCTGGCTTGGACAGCTCGCTGTGGGGGGAGGCATTCCATGTGTAGGGATGTTGTCTCAGATCTTGAAACTCTCTCTTTCGAAAACGTTGTTTTCCTTCTAGAATTCACGTGAAGGGGGAATCAGAAATCCCACCCCGCACCATTAGCAAATGTCCTGCAGGAGGTCTTCTGGATCACACAGAGGTCAGTGACTCGGCTTCAGACGCCCTCCGGGAGAGCGATCAAAGCCCATCTCTCTCGGAGCTGCCAAGAGAGTTTCTGTTTTGACAGTAGGAGCAGCTGTTGCCTCCAGGACTGCTGTTCCAGGAACTCAGAACAGCATGAACCTCGATTTTAATATTCTTTTATAGAGGGGATCGGAGGAGACATTTGCAGCTGGCAAATGGTTTTAATCATAACAGGCTGTGTGTTCCCCGAGAAGCCCTGCAGAAACCCAGAGGAGTGCTGAGTATGACCCGAAGCCTGGCCATGTCTTTGTGCGGAAGAGCATTGGACAGGAAGGCACGGGCACTCAGAGTGGGGGGGGGGAGACAATGATGGTAGTGGTCTCCGCAGCAGAAGAAAGCCCAGGTAATTTTTTCACGGCATATATTTGGCAACAAGATGGTTTTTCCTCACACAGAGATGAATATTTTAAAACGTGTGTTCGTGTCTCGAACTCACAGATGACACTTATGGAAAACAGAGCCCACCCTATGCAGCTGTGACGAACACAGCTTCTCTCTTCCACTATTCTTCTTAGTATTCCGGGAGTTCCGTCATCCAGTAACTAGTGCTGTTTCCAGGCTGGAGCAGTGGTTTGTGTGAAAAGAGGCTATGCCTTTCTGTCTCTGAGCAAAGGATTTAAGCTCAGGTTCTGGACTTCGAGGGCCAACAGGTCTGGCCTCAGTTCCTTCTTTGAGATCCAATTGTAGAGACCCATCCAAGTGGTTCACTGCATTCGAGACAGGAGCTCAGCCCTCTTTCTCCTGAATGAAATTGAGAAATTGAATACATTTGCAAAAGGGTATGGCTAAGTGAGATGACTCCATCTTCACTGTCCATACATGTGAATCAATCCCAGAAGACAGAACACTCAGCACAAGCATTTTAGGTAAATAAGTTGTGTTTCCGAATTTAAGATTTAGGATATAATGGTCAGACCAAGCATCTGAATAATTGTGAGGAAGCACGGAAGAATCCAGAAGGCTGCCCAGGCTGGGTTCACGGAATAGTGTCTAGCGGGAACACCCGTGTGGAGCATCTGACATTTCAGCCTGGTGGTGGGAGGAATCCACTTGCATCCGTACAGACAGGTGTGGAGGGATGGTTTCCAAATTCATAAGAAACACAGTCCTGTTGGTTTTGTACCATGAGAGACCCAGCTTGTCAGTAATTGGACACATATGTCCGATTTTCTGGTTCACTTCCTTGCCTGGACCATAGGTTCCTGGTGAATTAACAGAGTGGAAATGGTTATGCCCGTGGCTCCTGACTGAAAGGCTGGCGGTTGAGGCTATCCGTTGAATAACCAATTAATCTCCAGGCCCACAAAGTAAGCAATTACACCCAGCAGGAGCATTTTCCTTGGAACAATCAATTAATATTAAATGAAAAGGACAATATTGCGCCAAAAATCAAAGATGAAAAGATGGAGAGTGTTGGCACAGAGTGGGGACACAATAAATGCCATAGGACACTTTAGGGACAAACTATTGACTGGGAAATTAATTTGCTCTGTAAACTTTCACCTAGGTCACTGGTTCTCAACCTTCCTAATGCCATGACCCTCTCATACAGTTCCTCATGTGGTAGTGACCCTCAACCAAACAATGATTTTAATTGCTACTTCATCACTGCCATTTTGCTACTGTTATTAATCATAATGTAAATATCTGATATGCAGGATATATTTTCATTGTTACAAATTGAACATAATTAAAGCATAGTGATTAATCACAAAAACAAGATGTAATTATATATTGTGATATATTTATTTCTAATGACAAATAAGGGACATTTTGTCTTGAAGCATGGGTGACAGTTCTCACTCAGGGTACTTGCATGTGGGCGTATCTGCAAGTGGGCGGACCTGGCTGGAGACAGATAGAGGAGTGGTGTCTCTGTTCCTAAGACCATCAGAAATATGTGTTTTCTGATGGTCTTAGGTGACCCCTGTCAAAGGGCCATTCAACCTCCAAAGGGGTCACAACCCACAGGTTGAGAACCACTGACCTAGAGCCTAGAAGAAGAAGAAGAAAAAGAAAGGTTACCATGAGTTGAAGTTTATTCGAGAGCAATTGGCTTGATTTGTAATCTCGCAGTATTCGCTGTGGTAGAGCCTGGACAGTTGTCTGAGGTCACCGGGAAAGGGCACGTTTCTAGCAACTAATCAATACCCAATTCACTGCCTTTGAGTCGATTCTTACTCAGAGAGGCCCTACAGGACATGGGAAATCTTTGCAGGAACAGAGATCCTCATCTTTCTTCTGAGGAGCAGCGGTGGCTTGGAACCATCAACCTTATGGTTAGCAGCCCAATGCTTACCCCACTGGGCCATTGGTTTGACTGTGGGGTAGGACGTTTTTGAAATCCTGATCAGGGCCTTTCTATTCACCTCATGTCCCTAGACTCCATGTAGAACTTCCATTTACATTTGTCATTACTGTGTTACAATCTTCAAGACTGTAACTTATCTCAGTAAGCTAAAGCCCATTTGAGATTAGTAGGTTCCCATTGAGATACAAAAGACCTGGGGCCCTGGATGGAATTTGGAAGACACTCCAGTCTTATCTGTAATATGTTTGCAAAACATCTCTGAGGGTGGATGGCTTATAGGGACGGATAACGGTGGGGTGTTAATCTCATTCATTGCATATTGATTCTTGTCATTTTCCGTTTTCAAAGATGTCTTTTTCTGATTGTTTCTAAATTCTAGCACTAACTTTAGGGACTATTTAGAAAAGTTACTTTCGTGGAGTATTTCCTGAACCATCAGGGAAACAACTTGTTATAGGTCCAGTTGCATACACACAAAATCAATAGGAAATAAAATACTTCCACGGGTTACCCTTTTCAGCTTGATTTGCCGAAGCTCAGCGTCTCAGAATTCCTGATTTGGAGGATGTTGCCAGATAGGATCATGGCAATGCATTCCAAAGCCTCGGTCGACCAGGGATCTTAGGGTATTTAACTCCTGCCTGGGCATCTCGGTGTGCACCACAGCCACTTTGAAAGCACCTTTGGGGTCTGTTCTGTAAGCAGCTTGTGTCGTTAGGTGCTCTCAAATCAATCTCAACTCATAGAGACCCCCTTGAATCTGAGAATGAAACGGCACCATCCTCACAATGGTTATATCTGAGCCTAGTCTTTGCAGCCGTTGTGCCAACCTTTCTTGTAGAGAGAGTCTTCCATTTGGGGTTGATTCCCTACCAAGCATGATGCCCTTTCCCAGGCAATGAGCTCTGCTGAGAAGTCTCACCATCCTCCCTTGTAGGGAACATTCTGCTGTACGTCTTTACAGGCAGATTTGTCGCCTCTGCTGGCAGTCCCTGGGACTTTCACTGTTCTTCTTTCTCCAACACTGTGATTCAAATGCACCGATTCCTCTTCAGGCTTCTGTATTTGAAGTAAAACTTTCACATGCATATGAAGCAATTGAAAAAACATGACTTGCATCTTTGTTCTTAAGGAGACACCCTTGTCTTCAACCCTGTAAAGAGGTTTTATGCAGCAAATTTGCTTCCCCCATATTGCCTATTGTCTTTCCTTCCCCATCCTCTGGCTTTTTAAAGGCTGTTTTGGTTGTCACTACTTGTCACTATTACAAACTATACCATGATTCAGTCCTTCTCTCTGAAAATGTTCCTCAGTGTAAATTTATCCCACACAGATAGGAGATTTTATGCTTTTCAAAACTCTTACAGGAATACTTCATTTTATTTTTACTGGACTTTTAAAAAAATCATTTTATTAGGGGCTCATACAACTCTTATCACAATCCATACACACGTCAATTGTGTAAAGCGCACCTGTACATTCATTTCCCTCCTCATTCTCAAAACATTTCCTCTCTACTTAAGCCCCCGGCATTAGGTCCTCATTTTTCCCCTCCCTCCCCGCTCCCCCCTCCCTCATGACCCCTTGATAATTTATAAATTGTTATTTTGTCATATTTTGCCCTGTCCGACATCTCCCTTCTCCCACATTTCGGTTGTCCATCCCCCAGGGAGGAAGTCGCAAATAGTTCCTTGTAATCGGTTCCCTCTTTCCAACTCATTCTCCCTCTACCCTCCCTGTATCGCCACTCACACCACTGGTCCTGATGGGATCATCCGCCCTGGATTCCCTGGATTTCCAGTTCCTATCTGTACCAGTGTACATCCTCTGGTCTAGCCAGACTTACAAGGTAGAATTCAAATTGTTTTTTCTTAAAGAATTCTCTTAGATGGCTTATTTGGGAGCCTGGTAAGTGTGTACATCAGCAGCTTTGCCTTGGTGTGGTGTGGTAGTGGTTGCGCAAGGGTACCAGGAGTTTAGTGTGATAGGTAGATTTATTGTGCCAACCTGGCCAATAAGAACACGTGGGATTAATAAGGTTGCAACATGATTGGAAGACAAAGAGATAAATGTGGGGGCAAGCCCCACCTCTCTCTCTTGCTCTCTGGTGATCAGACTAGTTTGCTGTTGCCTTAGCTAATTCTCTGCCTCAACTTGTGATCTATACTCCCTGTGAGACACCCAACCGGTGGATCATGTCATTAGAGTTTGAAGTTCCTTTGAGACCTGATTTGCCATGCTGCTGGTGGGGACTGTCGGATCCTATTGTCTGGCTGACTGTTGGTGACGTACCTTGCTGTTTTCTGCCTGTGGCTGGACTGCCGCATTGCTCTACAGAAGACGCATCTGTCTGCTTCCTTGACCTTGGACCCAGCATCCCTCATGAGTTGAAGGACCTCCAGTATATTAACTGTTCCATGGACATGAGTTGAACTAAGCCCTCTGTACTGCTGTGTGGACTAATTAGCTATTATATTCCTTCGTGTTGTATATATCTATCCATATATATAAAATCATAAGTGTCCTGGTTTTGTCTCTCTAGAGAACCCTGTCTAACACATTTAGCCTACTCAAGAGGACCAATGCCTTCTTTTCATTGGGCTGCCTTGAATATCGCTGCCCTCGGTCAGCATCTGGGAGCTCTGGTGGGAAAAAAAAAATCTTTAGGCATTGGGTTGCCAGCCTCAAGGCTGGCAGTTCAAAATCATCAGTTGTTCCATAAAAGAAAGATGAGGCTCTCTACTCCAGTAGCAGTTACAGTTTTGAAACCCCCCAGGGGAAGTGCTGCTTTGTCTTATAGGGTCTCTATAAGTCAGAATTGACTTGATGGCAGTGAGATTTGTTTTGAGATCATTACCTCGCTAAAATGAGGATCTGGGTCATAGTACTTGATTTTTTTGAGACCAGGTGTTCAAATGCATGAGCTCTGCCCCACTCCTGTGCTTCTGCGCTCAGCATTTCCAGGTCAATGCAACTCTGTCCCAGTTGATCACTCACAGCTCTCTGGCCCCCTCAGCTTCTACTTTATCCCCCAGAGTTTCATTAACACATTTCTTTAAGTATCTGGGATGGGCAAGCCAATTTGCAGATAAAGCAAGAAAGAATAGAAATTAGATTAAATCTTCACTCACAACTTGGTACTGAACCTGAGGCAAGACCTACAAGAAACTGTGAGGTAGGGCTTTGTTTTTGACAGTCTGGCTTACTGAATCTGCTAATCTCTGCTCCTGAGGTCAACTGCTAAGCTACTTACTCACAAGGGCAGAAAGACCTGTCTTAGAGGTATTTTCTTTAAAGAAAAGCTTAAGGGTTTTAAGTCTTCAGGATTCAAGGAAGTGGAGTTATGATCAAATAGTGAAGTGGCAGGCAGTGGGGCCTGGGACCCCTCTTTAGCATGCACTTCATGGATCGATATTTATCTCTGTCATACAGTTGGGAAGATTAAAGCAGATAATGTACAGCCTTGGCCAGCTATTCAGTAAACAATAACAGCTTAAAATAGCTAATATTTATTGAGGGCTTGTTATGCACCAGTTACTGTTCTAAGAATTTTACATGGGCTAAGTCATTTTATCCTCACCCAAATCCTGCTACTAATGTTACGAATGAGGAAACTGAGGCACAAAAAGATAAATCAACTCCCCTAAACTCACACAGGCAGTGAGAGGAAGGCCCAGAATTTAAGCTTAGCCATTATCTTTAGAGCACGTACCCTCAAACACATTTTATTCCTCTCATGAGATGCAGTGCCCTACAGTGGAGTGAGAGCTGCCTTCAACTCTGAGGCAGATGGTGCTCCATACCTCCTCTGTAGCCATTCTCCCTTATTCTTTAGGCATTGAACACAGATATATTTGCAGGCCGGTAATATGACCAAAGGGGTCCCTGGGTGACACCAGCGCTGGACGACAACCCACAAAGTTGATGGATGGTGTGAATCTGCCAGAGGCACTTTGGAAGAAAGGCCTAATGATCTACTTTCAAAAGATTACTGTGAAACATGATATTCTTATCTAATAGATGGAATATAGAGAATTAGGTGATTTTGGACTATACCACACCCCTGCCTCTGGTGATGCCTGTTGGACACATATCTTGTGAATGTGCTGAGACATAGAGTTTGGGGCTCAGTTTAGATTTAACCTGAAGCTCTCTATTTCATATTTTAGTTGGAATCAACTTGATGGCAACTGGTTTCAGTTTTTTGTTAACAGTCCCAGATTGCCAGGACAATGGACTTAGACATGCCAGCAACATGAACATGATACAGGGCAGTGTTTTGTTCTGTTATATATACGTTTGCCATGGGTAGGAGCCAGCTCAATGCCAACTAAGAATACAATCAAAACTAAACACCTTCCAGGACCCCTTTGCAGCTAGGGTGGTGTGTTTGGGTAGACTAGAGAAACAAATTCATAGACACTCATATGTCTATGAGCTTTATATAAAGAGTAATTGTACATTAAGAAAACATCCCAGCCCAGTCCAGATCAAGTCCATAAGTCCAATATTAGCCCATATGTCCAGGACCAGTCTGTAAATTCCTCTTTAGACTCACACAACACACAGGCCAGTGGGTGGGAAGTCTTGTGCATCCAGTGGTGGTAGAAGCATCTCAGCACTGGCGTGGGTCTCCGCATGGCTCCTCCAGCTCCAAGGCTCTGGCTGCTATCAGCATAGCTCCATGTGGATTGTCAACAGGAATGTCTCGCAGGGAGTGAGTGATTTTCCCACCTCCAGCAAGCTCTTTTTCTCCTCAGCACCTCTGAATGTGGTCATCAAGCTACTACCTGATTGGCAGGCTAACCTCCACTCTTTCACTCTTAATAATCTCAAGTTGACAACAGATTATGTAACTACTACAGGTGAGAATATGACACAGTTCTAGCCAAAGAGATGCAGGCCAAAAAAAACAGGCTCAAGTAGGACTTGCCTTTTGATCTTTTTCTCTCCCTCTTTGTCTTGCCTGATCATGGCTGTGACAACTGGAAGGGCAGGAGGCATCCAGTGAGCAAGCAGTTGGTCAAGCAGGAAGGTGGAGGGAGCCTGGGATGTTGTCTGGGAGTGCTTCCCTCAGACCCTCTGTAAAAGACAAAAATCATCCTCTAGTCATCTAAATCTGATATCTGTAGTCAAAAGCAATAGTAGTTGATACAAAGTCTCCGCTCTACCAATTGCTTGAGAATAGGGAAGTGTGCTTATGTTTTGCCTCAATAAGCTCTGTGCCCCAGGTTTCCTATTTTTTGGTTAGATCCTCACACTATCTGGAAGGCAGGTCGGCAGCCCATTACCCATAAGGGAAAAGAAAGGACGGACAGGACAGAAGGAAGGAATAAAAGAAGAAAGGAAGGAGGCGAGGAAGAAAACAAGACTCCTCAGAGTCCTATCCAGAGGCCATGGCATCATTGATGCCTCCTGCCCTCCCATCTGCCTCGACCCGTGTATCACCTGGCCCTAGACAGGACCTCCTGTGCGTCAGAGTAGAACTGTGCTCCATAGTTCTCAGTGAAGCATGTTTCTGAAGTGAATCAACGAACCTTCCTTTCCAGGTACCTGTGAGCGGACTTGAACCTGCAGCTTTTTGATTAGTAATCCTGGGCATCAATGGCCTATACCACCCAGGGACTCTAGTTTGCCAAGGCGTCAGGATTCTAGAAGGGGCCTAGGAAAGGAATCGATTTGGAAGAAAAATGGGGGCAGGGTGATCATCAGAGCCCGAGACACATCCAAGCACATCCAAGCAGAGAAGCCAAGCAGGTCAGAAGGAGGGCAGGGCTCAGAGAGGGGGTCTGGGTGGATGGTGGGTGTCCCTGTGTGTACATCCCATTTCTCGGTGGGAGCTCGGTTTTGGACTGCGGCCTGGAAGCTGCGGCTGTTCCTGTTAAGGTTATTCTGATTTAAACTGTCTCCCGGTTGGCATGCGATTTCATGCTTTTCACTTCTCCCTCAAAATGGAAATGCAGAAAATGATCTTCGCCCTCCAGTGGGGATGGGGATTTTTTTCTCTCTCTCTCTCATCTCTCACACCTGCTACCGTTTTGCTTGCTATTAAAGGTCTGGGTGCCCCGGTGGCTTGCCTTGGGCAGTGCTAAATGGAGGTGTTGGGGAGCCTGGAGAAACATGAAGAAAGAGGTGTAGAATGTGACTCACAGTAGTGGGGAGCAAAGACCTGCAAGATGGGGGAGGGAGGGGCCCGAGTGAGGATTTCTAAGTAAAGACCCACTGTGCAGCAGTGTCTCCACAGGGCCTCTGAGTCGAGGTGCCTGCTCTGTCCCCAGCCTGAAGCTCTGGTGCCCGTCTCCTTTCCAGGTCCCCTTCCTGTTGCTCACCAAGAGTCCACCCATGTGGTCATATCCTTATCTATAGTGCCACCCGCCTTTGCTGGGGGTGTCCCTCAGGAGTGCTAGCCCCGCATCTACTAATAAACGCTACTAATAAACCCTGTATTGGTTTTCTATTGCTGCTGTAACAGTTACTCAAGTTCAGTGACTTAAGGTAACTGAATGTATGGCTGAAGGTCTGACTTGAGTTTCACTAGGTTGAAATCACAGTGTCACAAAGATTGCATTCCTTTCTGGAGGTCCTTGCCTTTACCAGCTTCTAAACACTGTCTGTAGTCCTTGGCTTGTGGCCTCTTCCTCTTCAAGGCCAGAAATGGCGAGTTGACCTAATGGTAATGCATCACCCTATCAGAATCTTCTGACTCCCTTTATAAAAAGGGCCTGTCTTTGTTCCCTATGGCTGTTGTAATGGAATCACCACAGTAGGTGGCTTTAAGGAACAGACAGTCATTTTCTCACTACCGAGGGCTCTCGAATTCAGATTGCAGCTCTAGCTCTTGGTCTACTTCGGCTTCCAATAGCTGTGGCAATCTTTGGCATTGTGGATGTATCCGTTGTATATGTTGGGCTTCATTGGTCTTCACCTGGTGTCTTTCCCCTACATGTATCTCTCTATCTATTCTGTTCTTTCTGTACATCAGAATGGATAAGGTTAGAATCTGCCCTACTCTGAAATGAGCTCATTAACACAATAAAGAAAACTCTCCTTCTAAACAGTATCACACCCATAGGTATAAGGGTCAGGATTTCAACACATTTGGGGCCACGTAATTCAATCCACATCAACCTTTGTGATTACAATGGACCAGTTTGGATAATCCATGATAATCTCCCTATTTTAATTTCAGCTGAGTAGCAAATCCAATTCTATTTGCAACCTCAATTCTCCTTTTCCAGGTAACATAACATATTCAATAGGTTCAAGAGGTTAAATGTGAACATCTTTAAAGTCATTATTTTGCTGAACATTTTGTCCTTCAAGGCATAGTTTAAGCATCTCTTTTCCCAAGGTACTTCTCCTGGTAACTACAGTCAGACCCAGACTCATGATAAAATTTTGATTTTATAACAATAATGATAGAATACCCAGCATCCAAGTTGCCTGCCTTAGCTCATCTCCACTGCTCTATTGCAAGCTTCCCAAGACCAGGGGCTGGGCCACACACATTTTGTGTTCTCTATTATGCCTAATGCTTTGCCTTATATGTAGAAATGCAAAATCTGGAAAATGTATGGACTAGTCAATTGTATTGGCTTCTCCCACTAACACCCTTACTGTATTCTAAAAAATCAGCCTCTACATGAAAGGATAACCAGTAGTCTCCTTCCCATTATCTTAAATAGTGAAAATGCTAAAGTGTTACATGTTAATTCAAATAAAAAATGCATTTTTCTAAACTGTACCTTAAACATGGAACATGTCTATGTATTACTAACAAATACCATTAGGAAATACAGAAGGAGCCCTGGTGTTGATGTTGGCAAATGTTGGACTTAACTACAGAGTCGGCAGCTCACACCCACTAGCTTCTCCCCTAGAGACTGGCAGCGTGGAGTCCTCTTGAGGGCCTCTATGAGTGGGGATTGACTTGATGGCAGTAGTCTTCCGTTTGGGCTATGAAGATGATTTGAAGTGCAGGAGCCAATTCAGTAAACTAAGCACACACGACTACTCCCATTTAAATGGAAATGAATTAAAACCAAATAGAAAATGTGTTTCCTTGTTAGCACTAGTCACATTTCAAGGGCTCAATAGCCTCCTGTGACTTATGGCTACCATATTGGATGGCTCAGCTGTAGGTTAGTTCCACCACTGTGGAACTTTCTATCAGACAGCACTGATTTAAAGTTGGGAAGACATTCTGAGAAATATGCTCGTATCAGAAATGTTTAGCTTGGAAAAGAGTGGGAGGTGACGGATCACTGGCAGCATGACTTAGGGGCTGACAGAGGCCAGGCTACTCTGAGTGGCACTATCAGTGGGTGTGCCACCACGATGACTGTGTTTATCAAAGTGTTGTGGGTGTTGTAGCGAAAGCTTATTTATTTTATAGAACTGTTCCTATACTGAGTTAAGGAAACCTGGTGGTGTGGTGGTCAGCATGTTCTTCCGATAACCTGAAGGTCAGCAGTTTAAACCTCCCAGCCAGTCCACAGGAAAAAGATATGGCAATGGGCCCCTGTAAACGTTACAGCCTTGAAACCCTCCGGGCAGGTTTGACTCCCTCCTACACGTTCACTATGCGTGGGCATAAAAGCAATGGCACTAGGCTTGATTGTCTGGTTTTGATAATTAGTTAGAACAATAAAAGTGTTTTTCAGCCCAGAGCACATTTATTAATGTGCCCACAAGGCTGAAACTCTATGCTAACCATCAATGCTCATGGGAGCAGCCACCAAGGGATCATAAATCTGCTGCCCAAGATCTCTTTAGAGTGTTGACAAGCAAGGCTTTTACTTGGAGGACTAAGATGTGCCTGACCCAAGCCATGCTGTTTTCAATGACCTCATGTGCATGGGAAAGCTGGACATCAAGTAAGCGAGACTGAAGAAGCATCAGTGCATTTGAACTAGAGTGCTAACAAGGAACATGGAAAGGACCATGGACTTCCAGAACCAAGTCTGCCTTGGAAGAAGGGCGGCCAGAATGCCGTCAGAGGCAAGGCTGCCAAGACTTCTCCCACATTCTGGACCTGTTTTCAGGAGAGACTAATCCCGGGAGAAGGACATCGTGCTTGGAAAATGAGCTGGGCAGCGAATCAAGGGGAGACTCTTGATAAAAGGAACGGACACAGTGGCTGGAAGCATGAGTTCAAGCACATGTACGACTGTGAGGGTGGCGCAGGGCTGTGAGGGTGGCACAGGCCTGTGAGGGTGGCACAGGCCTGTGAGGGTGGCACAGGGCAGTGCTTCCTTGCGTCGTCCAGAAGGTCACTCACTACGAGCTGGAACCAACTTGACAGCATCGAACACCAACATCGACAACAAGAGCACTGTCCTCTGCTGAGAACTGTCACAATTAGCCAGCGAGGACTCTCCTACACATGGGCTTCATTTGCATGCATTACAAGCACACGGTGTTGTTCTTGTGGCTGCTGGTGTTTATACTGAAGTGCCCTACTGTTACTATAGAGTTGTCTGTTTCTCTCTTCGTTTCTATAAGAGTTTGATTAATGTATTTTAAAGCTGATTCACTGGGTGCGGAGATATTTATTATGGATGTGTCCTTTTGTTCAACCGACCCTGTCGCCATTAGATAATGCCCTTCTTTGTCTCTGACGCGGGATTTTGCGGGAAAGTCTATTTTATCAGAAATTAATATTGCCGATCCTGTTCTGTTTTGATTGCCATTAGCTTGATATATTTTTGCATCCTTTCATTTTTTACTCTATCTTTGTCTTTGATAAATTGTGTCTCTTGTAAGCAGCATATTGATGTTTCTGTTTTCTTATCCATTCTGCTACTATCTGCCTCTTGACTGGTGCATTTAATCCATTTTCGGTCAGTGTAATTATCGATAGGTATGAATTTATTGCCATTATTTTGTTGTGTGGTTGTGTGTGGTGCTGCTGGTTGTGTGTGTGTGTGTTGCTGGTTTCTTTATTTTACGTGATTTACTGTGCTGAATTCATTTTGTTCATGAGTTTTCTTATAAAATCTTTAACATTTTCTTTTTTTTTGTTTTAATGAAGTTTATTTATTTTCTTTGAGGCTATGGAGAGTAACCTGTAACTTACAGACAGTTTAAAACTGTGCCTTTACTCCCTCAATGCAAGAACACTTTGTTCTAACAACCTGGCATTCTGTGATGCTCACCTTTGTGACACGATTGCTGAAGACAAAATGGGTGCATAAGCACATATGGTGAAGAAAGCTGATGGTGCCCAGCTATCAAAAGTTATAGTGTCTGGGATCTTAAAGGCTTGAAGATAAACAAGTGGTCATCTAACTGAGAAGCAACACAGTTCACATGGAAGAAGCACACCAGGCTGTGTGATCATGAGGTGTCGATGGGATCAGGTATCAGACATCAAAGACCCAGAACAAAAAATCATATCGATGTGAATGATGAGGAGTGCAGAGTGGAGGCCCAAAGCCCATCTGTAGACAATTGGACACCCCCTTACAGAAGGGTCACAAGGAAGAGAATCAGTTAGCAGTATAGCACTTATTAAACATACAACTTTCCTCTAGTTCTTTAATGCCCCCCCACTATCATGACCCCAATCCTACCTTACAAATCCAGCTAAACCAGACCATGTGCATGGGTACAGATAAGAGCTGGAAGCACAGGGAACCCAGGACAGATAAACCCCTCAGGACCAATAATGAGAGTAGCGATACCAGGAGGGGAAGGGGAAGGTAGGGGGAGAATGGGGGAAATGATGACAATGATGTATGTATATTCCCCTCCCAGGGGGATGCACAACAGAAAAGTGGGTGAAGGGAGACATTGGTAAGTATAAGACATGAACAAATAATAATAATTTCTAAATGATGAAGGGTTCATGAGGGAGGAAGGATGGGGGAGGGAGGGGAAAATGAGGAGCTGATACCAAGGGCTCAAATAGAAAGCAAATTTCTTGAAAATGATGATGGAAACATATGTACAAATGTGCTTGATACAATGTATGTATGTATGGATGGATGGATGGAGTTGTATGAGCCCCCAATAAAATGATTAAAAATAGAAAAAAAGAAACAAGAGAAAAAAAAAACAGTGGCTTCGGAAGTCTATGGATGACAGCGGGAGCCGAAAAATCATTCATAGTGTGCACACGTGGCTTAAGCCTCCAGCAAACCCCCTCTGACCACAGACCAGGGATGTAAGCAGCCTTGCCATCAAGCAGAGTGCAGCATATATTTATCTTTGAATTTTGGTTTCTACATTTTTTGTGGGCTAAAGAGACTTTTCCCCAGCTCTGTCTCCCCCAAAGACATGCCAAACGTTAGAGGCTGTTTGCCAGCACATGGTGGGAGGTCAGATGCTTAGAGATATTCTCCCTGAAGGCATTCAGCCATCAGACTACTGGTCCACTGTAGGTGGGACTCACTCCCTAGTGATGAAGATAGTAATTGTTTCCATGGAGAGCTTAGAACAGGTCAAACCTGCTCAGTGACATCCAAAGTTAGGCTGCCTTCCTGAATCTAGGATCCGCGCATCTTGTCACATGTGTACCCCCAATCCCTCCCCTTCCTAGTACGTGTATACCCTTAGATCTCTGCATTACGTATAGTACAACCCCTTCCTGTGACCTATGTCTTTACCTGTAACTAGGGGGTTTGCACACCCCCAGAATATATATAAGCCTTGGTTAGTAATAAATCTCTCTCTCTCTCTGCCCACGCTGTGTGTGGTTCTGGCTGTTGAGATCATGGCCGTCCAGGAGGTGAGCATGCTACCATGAAATGTGTCTGACCCTTTCATTATATTCTCTGTCCTATCTCTCTTATTCTCTATGACTTTACTATAATCTCTATATCTATTTTAACCGTACAGTTGAGCCTTCCAAACCCATGATTAGTTGTGGTGGGCTGGCTTCCCCACAATTTTTCTGTATATAAAATCTAAGATAGCTAGTGCTGTGGAGACAGTGACAATATTGATGGTTTCTTGAGGGATATGGAGGGGAAGGTTGGGAAGAGGTGGGGAACTGATGACAGTAGGTACACGAAGGGAGTAAGGGAGTCTGAGGTTGATTGTTGTGTTAGCCTGGATACATTAAAGAAACAAATCCACAGAAATGCATGTTTTATATAAAGGGTAAGTGCACATCATGAAAACGTCCCAACCCAGTGCTGTCCAAGCCCACAAGTCCAACATTAACTCATTAACCCATATGTCCAACATCAATCCACAAAGTCCTCCTCCATCTCGCAAAACAGATGCAATGATGCCAACTGCAGGAAAGGCAAGTCAGTGAATGTGTAAACATCTCAGCGCTGGCAGAGGTCTCCACATGGCTGCTCCAGCACCCAGGCTTGCATCGGGGTAGGGCCAGGTGGCTTCTCCTTGGGGATGTCTTGCAGGAAGTGAGCCTTGCAAGCTGAAGCAGGGAACTGTTAAGGCAGCTGCATCCTGGTCCGACCATCAGAAAGCAAGAGACCCTAGAACTCGAAAGGCGAGGCTCACCGAGCCATTTCTCTCTCTGCCCTTCAATTAACCCCACATGTGTTTATTGGCCAGGTTGGTACAATAAACTAACTAACTCAATTGTGGAGATGATTATGTGGCTCTTATTAATATGATTGAACTATTGAAACATATGATATGTGAAATATATGCCAATAAAACATTTTTTAAAAGAAAGGATAACATGAAACAAACGTAAAATTCACTTCAAGAATCTAGTACAATATAAATTAAAAACCTTTCTGCAGCAACTCAAAATGTACTTTGTAGTTCAAAGTTCACTGGGAACGTATAATGGGCTGCAATAACTGTTTTATACAGCAAGGCTGTTCTGTGTCTGGTCTGTACACTGGTTATCATTAGGTACAGTCTTCTGTTACTGATTTCCATCTAAACAAGTGGCTGATGTACCATGTGAATCAGTTTGGTTCACCTAACATTCATTCTCTCTCTCTGTCTCTCAAGATTTTCTAAACGTAGGAAACAATGTGCCATATGCTTACAAATTTTGTTATCTCATCATGAACCAGTAATATCATTTTCTGAGCAGCATTTTAGGGGGTTTGTTTCTTTGTGCTCTGCGTTTAGTTTTTGTGTCTTTCCCTATGTGGTGTTCGGGATAGGCAGGTCTATAGAGACAGTAACTGGATGCAGAGTTTCTTGGCGTTATGACAGGGGAGGTGCAGGGGTGGGAATGCGGAGATGACACTAATGAGTAGAGGAAGACGAAAATGTTCTTGGATATATGAATCTTGTTTCTTGTTTTATTTTTTCTCTCAGAGTTTCATATATGCCTTTCATTGTCAATGCCCACATTGTTTTTGCTGAAAAATCAGAGTTCAGTCCTATCGGCTATCGTTCACAAGTAGGGTTTGCTTTCCCTGAACTGCGCTCTGGATTCTTTCCTTGCTTTTGGAAAATTTATTATGATCTGTCTTGGTGATTTTCTTTTGGGATCCATTCTGTTTCGAGTTTCTTCAGCTTCTTAAATTCATATCTTCTCATCTTTTATAATGTTAAGAAAGTTTTCTTTTAACAGTTCTATAATAATTTTCTCTTTTTCCCCTTGTTTTTCCACTCCTGTTCTGGAACTCCAATTTCATGTTAGTTATTTCTTAGGCTTTGGGGATGATTGGGTTCTTTTTCTTTATTGTTTCTCTAGCAGATTATTATGGAGAGATTTGTCTTCAAGTTCATTAATCTAGTCAATTCTACTCTTTTGCTCTTTCAAGGCATTCTCTATTTCTGAAATTTGGTTGGTTGGCAACAAGAGGCCTCTTGTCCCGCGTTATGATTCTGTTGTTTAATGAGGCAGAACTACTCGTTTCCAGACTGGGGACTGGTGCATCAGAAGCCATCCATCAGGATGCAGTTCTGACTCCAGACATAGCAGGGGCTGTACGCAGTGTGTGCGGTGTGTGTGTGTGTGTGTGTGTGTGTGTGTGTGTGTGTAAAACCCACCACAGGGTACTCTTCTGGTAACCAGGAGGGTGTGAGGAACAAGGAAGATGCCTCTTTTCTTGCCATAATCCATGGGTATGGGTCCTTACGCTGGTCCTGTTCAAGCAGAACTGAGTGTGGCCATACCATATCAGCCCAGCCCACAAGTCGCCCATCTGTCTCCTCTCTGTCCACTTTGGTTCAATGTCTTCTAGTTTGTGTGCAATTACTTCTCTCTACTTTCCTCTGAAGTTCAAGGTCCTAGGATTATCATTTGTTTCCATTTCATGTGATCTTTTGCGTCTTTGCTGTAGTGGGTCTGTGCATCCTATCTGCCCAGTCAGTCATCTGGCCAGAAGTCTTTAGGTGGTCTTAGTTGCCAATTTTGAAAATTCTTCTAGTGTTTAAATTACAATATTGTGGTCATTTGTATTTGTGAAACTATATCAATAACTTTTTTTGAGAATGAATGACCAATTAAAGAAAAGTAAAAAGTCAAAAGACTTTCACTGTTACTAATAATACTGTACTTAATGTTATAATTTAATGCAGAAAAATATTACAAAAAGGTTTTCTTGTTAGTGGTCATCCAATTTAAGAAATATTGCATTAAGCAATTTGTAACTATATATATTTACCATATATTATTTAATGATTAAAATTTATAATAAACATGACTAAGGATTCTGTCTGGCCTGATACAAGTGGAGGTCCTGTGGGGGAGGGATGACATTCTGAGTGACTATTTTGAGTGACACCACTGGTAGAGGGTATGGGAATGGTAAGCAACGATCTTCAAATCTTTGAAAGACTGTCATGTAGTTACTAAATAATGACATCCTAAATGAACACTAGTTGCTAAATACTTTTTATGTGGTAAGTGAGGAAACGATAAAGAATAATTTTTAGAAAGATAATAAAAGCTCTGGAGGCAGTGAGTTTGACCCTGATAAAAAATCAAACTCACTGCCATTGAGTGCTTTCTGACTAAGAGCAATCCTCTTGAACAGAACCCCCCTGTGAGTTTCAGCACCTGTAACTCTTTACAGGAGTAGCAAGCCCTGCCTTTCTCACACAGAGCAGCCGGAGCTTCCAAGCTCTGACTTTGCTGTTAGCAGCCCAACACATACCCACTATACCACCAGGACCCCCGGAAAGTCATATTCAAGTATAGACTAGATTAAGCTAGTAGAAATATTGGGTACATCTGCCTCAGAAGACCTCTTTAAAATGCTGAAAAGCAAGGATGTTCTTTTGAGGACTGTGGTGCCCCTGGCCCAAGGCACGGCATTTTCAATAGTCTTACGGGCCTGTGAAAGTTGGACATTGAATATGGAAGACCATTAAAAAATTGATGCCTTTGACATATGGTATTGGTGAAGAATATTGAAAGTACCATGAACTGGCAAAAGAACAGACAGCTCTATTTTGGAAGATGTACAGCCAGAATGCTCCTTAGAGGCAAAGATGGTGAGACTTCGTCTTGCATGGTAGACATGACATCCGGAGAGATCGGTGCCTGGAGAAGGACATCTTGCTGGGTCAAGTAGAGGTGCAGGGCAAAAGAGGAAGGTGCTGAATGAGATGGATTGACACAGTCGCTGTATTATCGGCCTCAAACATCAGAACAATTGCAAAGACGGCACAGCTGGCGGGGTTTTATTCTGTAGACATAGGGTGGCTGTAAGTCGGAATGGACTTGACAGCACCGGACAGCAACTATAACAACAGAACGATCCAAGATAAAGCTACGTAATTTAATTGATTGCTGTTGTTAGACACCATTAACCTGGCTCTGGCACATACAACCTTAGGTACAACTGAACAACTCCTGTCCTGTCCTGTGCCATCCTCATTGTTGATCTGTGTGAGCCAATTGCTGCAGCCACTGTGTGCCCATCTCCTCGGGAGGGAGGTGTGGGTCTTGTTTTATCTTTGTGTTTGATAACCCTATTCTTCACCAAGCATGAGGGCCTGTTCCAGGGACTGACCTCTCATGAAAACATATCTAAAATCCATGAGGTAAAGCCCTGCCACCCTTGCTTCTAACGAGCATTCAGGTTGTACTTCTCCCAAGACAGGTTCATTCATTCTTTTGGCAGTTCATGGTATCTTTATTAGCTGCTGTTAACACTATCATTCAAAGGCATCACATGCTGTCTGTTTTCAGATTGCCAAAGAAACTAAAGAATGGGGTACATAGTTGGGCTAGGACGCACATGTATTACAGCTGAAGTGAAGGCAGTGCATGGGAAATTGGGCTAGAACTTTGACTGATTTTGTGAGATACCTTTGAGCCTATGATTACTAATGGTTGAATCAAAAAGAATGAGAATGAATATTGTAAATTGAGCTATGTCCATATTTTAGGCAACACCATGTGAGTAGTATTGGCACTGTGGAAAGTTCATTGATTTGCTGGTTCATTCATTCAGTAAAACTTACACAATGGCTGATACTGTCTGAGGCTCTGAAGACTATAAAGATAAATCAACTGATAACATTTGATTTATCTCTATAGAGAGATATATATTAGCTGATAACATTTGAGGCTATCTGCATTAAGCTATCTTTTAGGGCAGTTATTTATGTTTGAATAAAGAGCCTTCTTTGTTAGGAAAACTTGAATATAATAGCACTAGCTAACATGTATCGAGCACTTAAACTATATGCTAGCAGTATGCTAAGCACTTTTCATGCATTTTCTCATTTAATTCTTAGAATAGACCTGTGCGGTCGATTTTACTATAATACCTATTTTGTGGACAAGGGTTTTGGAGATTCAAATGTGGAATCAGTTTGTCTAAGATCATAAATTTTGTAAGAGGGAAGCCTGAGTTAAATGTTGGGTCAACGATGGCCGAGTCTGGGCTCTTCATCTCTGCCCTTCGCTGCTGGCCCCATGCGCGAAGGCCAAAGTCACGAGGGGAAGGAAGGGCCCTGGCCCTGCAGATCCTAGGAGGTTCCCGCCACACTGGACTCCAAGGAGAAAGAAGTCCCCTGCACGGGGCCATAGAGAGACGCTGGGCAGGCTTGTTGGGCGCGCTCCCGGGTCAGGCCTTCGTGTGGCGTCTTCCAGCTCCTGGCCTTCTCTTGCTCTCCAGGCCCCTCCACGCTGCACAGAAAGCCAGGAGCCACTTACTTTCTGGCTTCAGCTTGTTTACCGGTTTATGATCTTGCAAACACACCCTGCCTTGTGGTATTGTTGTTGTAATGGGAAAGATGTTCATCTATTTCCAATCCTGTCATGTGGGCGGACTTTTAAGGGGTCTGCCTGTTTTCAGTTCACATATTAATCTGCCTCCTGCCATAGCTCCCAAGAGCTAGCTCCTCCTCCGAACGCTGGTTATGTTCCTTGGCGGGGAGAGGAGGAAAAGGGTGACAGTGTTTGTGCATGTTTGCAAATCAGACAAGGCCAAAAGAATCCAACCCTGCCCCATGCCAAGACAACACCTGAAAGGGTTCAGGACAAAACCCTAAATCCTATACTCCTGAACAGTTGCTATTTAGCAGAGCTGAGAAGAAATGTGTATGAACATGCATATGTACAATAAAGCTGTTGAGATTGCAAAGCCATCTCTCCTCTGCCCAGCAGTGCTTCTTTCTGGTGAGAAACTGTAATACTCTCAGCTTCGTTTACATATGGAGACACCACAGGACTTCCAAAGGCCAAATCAAGCAGCTGGAGGCCCCCTAGGGGCACATTTGCTAGGAAACCTTTCCTGTTTCCCCCCAAAAAACTCTAGGATGAGACCCTGCTAGTTGGGAATCTTTTATTTCCAATGCTTTTGCTGGTATTAATTCCCCGAGTCCTTGGGATACTGTGGTGTTGCTGCATGTTCAACAAATGGGAAAAGGCATCTCCTTGGCCTCTGTGCGCAGCCCCAGTCAGAGTTCAGCTGTTGGGATGAAACCCTGTGAGGAACGCAGGTGCCCGCAGCTTCCCTGCCCTGCCCATAGACCTGCTGCCCTAACCACGGTTCCTCTTGTGACAGATCCTGCTGAGCTTAAGAATTTGGAGTTCTAACCCCCAAAGGAGGCCTCAAACACATCCTTATTCTCTACCATTAATCCTAATGTTTTAATCCTTTTCTTATATTTGATTTACCAACACCGCCCCCATCTTCAAATGGGGACCTAGTGACTTTCAATTCCATTATCTAAGAGGAGATGTATTTGTGTATATTGCCAGGGGCTTAGGTGTGCTTATTATGTGCAGTGCCTGTGTGTGTGTGTGTGTGTGTTCTTCCAGATTTCTGCTTGCCTACGTGAGGCTACTTAAATTTGACTGTGTAATCTTTATACTTGGGTTCTCATTTGCTTTCAGGTTTCTGGGCCTTCAGATCCATGTGTCGCCTGCCCGGGTATGCATTATTCATAGACACACCTGTTCTCTAGTAAGAAAACCTCACACAGATTAATTCACTCGTTTCAATTGGAGGGGAAAGACAATCACAACTCTGGTTTGCAAACCCACTGCCCCTTCTACTTGCCCATTGTTCCTGAGCTGCTCCCCAAAAGCCCTCTTCCTGACAACACCACCAACCACAATCCTGGGGATTCCTGCCACGGACACCCACCTCCTCACCCAAACGGGACTCCAGAGCTCTGCGGGATGGCCTCTGTTTGAGGACACGTCCCTGATGTCACTTGGCTAGTTTCTCTTGGCCTGGCGGGGATGGTATTGAGGGAAGGCTTGCATGGTGGGAATGCGTTTCGTGTTGATTTCAGAAATTTAGACTTTGGAAGATGGCACAAAGTTTACCTCATGAGAAACTTCCGGGGCCTTTGTTACTGTCAGGCTTTAACCTTTGCTGTGAAAGCGCATGTTAAAAATATATATTTGAAACCGTCTTCTGGTTGAAGATGGCTTCTAGCTTCTCTGCTGTTACTCTAGCACATGTTTGTTTTGAGCATCTGAGCTGTTCTGGGACTTGAGTAACACTCATCCTGTGATGAATTTTTCTCCCAGGATGAATGGGCTGCCATTGGGACGCCAAGCAAAATGGCAATGGGGCACAGCCCCTGCAACAGGAAGCCTCAGAACGCTTCTGACAGGAAGTTGCTATTTTGAAGTCAATAGACTACAAAAACATGTGTGACTTTTGTTGTTGTTGTCATTTTTAATCATTTTATTGGGGGCTCATACTACTCTTATCACAATCCATGCATACATCCATTGTGTCAAGCACATTTGCCATGGGCGATTGTTTAATGTAGTTCATGGGGTTGAAAACACGTGACCTCAGAGGTTAGGGAAAATCCTACCACGTAACGGTTAAAATTGCCTTGGACCTGTTATTTAATATCTCTACATCTAAGTGACCTCATCTGTATTGAGAAAGACACAGAATGAGGGAGAGGGAGAATCAAGGGGCCAGCCTTACGGGTTTGTTTTTGAGGATTAAATGAGCTATTACATTTAAAGGGATACTCACATCCATGCCTCCTTAAGTCCTCGGCATTGTCGACAGGCTTCAGATCCATCACTGTGTAGCTAGATGCACAGGGCAGTTTGTGTGCAGGCAGCCGTCTCCATGGCAACCAGAGTGAGTGCCCTCTTCTTAGCAGGTGCCCTGACAAACCACCCAAGGCACCGTTTTACTTACAGCTCAACTGCTTGGGCCATTCCAGGAGCTTCACGGATAAGGGTGAAGGAAAGTGCTTTTAAAACGGGAGAATAGTTTTGGTTTTGATTTTACGACTACACGAGTGCATTCTATTCAATAAAATTAAACATTATATGCGATGTTGAAGTCCTTTGAATACAGTTTCCAATCTCATCCCCTCCCCATGGGTAATTGTCATCATCAGTATGATGTGTTAATGCCCACACATCTTATTATGCATTTAAAAACCTGAATATATATATGTGTGTGTGTGTGTGTGTATACCCATAGGAAAAATACATAATTGTTTAGTGAACACAGGTGTTTTTATATATAAGACACATCAGTGTGTGTTAGTCTGAATCTTGATTTCTGTTCACCCAAACAGAGATTTTGGGTGATGTCGGACATTTGTTAACCCTGCTTTATAGCTGCGTGTGTGTGGTTAGATGTGGGTTAGCCAATCTTCATTGGTTTGGTGCAAGCCACCCCCATTTGTCCCTGAGGCTTTCCCAGACAGAAGTCAGCCTCATCTTCTTCCTGCCACGTGGCTGGTGGTTTCAAACTGCTGACGTTGAAATCACGTCCAGCTTTCGGCTATTGCAGACAAAGCTGCCACAAACGTCCTTGATGTTTCTCTGCAGCGGAGACAGAGAAGCAGAATCACTGCATCACAAAAAAGGAACGGCTCCATGTTTCATGGGTACTGCCAAATTACAGTGTTGTCACACCAGTTCACGATTCTGCCTAATGTAATTTTAAAAAATCACCACAAGGTCAGCAGTTTGAAACCACCGGCTGTTCTGAGGGTGAAAGATGAGGCTTTCAACCACCATAAAGGATAAAGATTTGCCATCTGGGAAAAAAAAGCACGGGGCAGTTCCCTTCTATCCTGTAGGACTGCCACGAGCCAGAATTACTCTATGATAGTTTACTATTGTACCTACACTGTATCCAATACCTTTCCTCCTATACCTTTCTTGCTTTTTTTTTCTAATTTATTAGCTGAAAAACCTGATACTTCTGAATCTGAATTTCTATTATCCTGATTACTAAGCAATTTCTCATGTTTTCATGGATCATTTGTAATTCCTCTTCTGTGAATTCCATTATACAACCTTTAGAATATTTTTCTATTCTAATGAAGCTGCTCTTCATTTTCTTATTGACTTATGGAGGCTCTTTATATATTCTAGACACGGATCCTTTGTTGTAAAATTTTCTCCTTTCATATTTTAACTTGGTCTATGGGCCTTTTGTTATGGAGAAGTTCCTATTTGTAATGTGGTCGATTTATCCATCTCTGACGTATTTGTGTGTGCATATGTGGGTTGTTTGGAAAATCTTTCTCTATATGAAGTCTTAAACAAATCCTCCCATATTATCTTCTAATTTTTTCAACCCAGGTTGTTAAGGAGAGGGGCTTTCTTGGTGAGTACTCCTCTACCTAGACTGCACGCTTATCTACAACCCAAAGAGCAATATTAAAACATCCTGCCGTTTTAAATTGTCACACAACCCTCTGGTGAGCATTTGAGCAGCCCCAGAGGGCTCCAGCAGAGGGCAGTGTCTGAACAGGTCTCCTCTCTGTTAAGACCTGGAGGGGCTCTGTGCTTCACCAAAGGGAATGATTTAACTGCTCTGGAATTAGCAAATCCAGAGCAGTTAAATTATTAAATCCAGAGTGAGGGGAGAGTGTGTCCAATCACGAAAGAGACCAGCAAGCAAAGTGTGTTTCCCAGCATGCTGCACAGCGGGAAATAGACCAGGGCCAATGAGAAAGTGGCCCGGTGGGCAGTGCGGTGGTGACTGGGTCCAGGAAGAAAGCAGATCAAAGGGAGCCAGAAGCACAGAGGGTCTTCTTTAAGGGAAGCTCAATGTCTGCTTAAGTCTGCTCTACACACCTGAGATGAAAGCTTGGGTTTTCACAGAGGAAATGCTATTTGCTGGACAAACAACAGGCAGGATGGAAACATGTGAGCCTCAAACGTAATCCTTTTGATTTCATCAATAATTCAAGTCCTGTCTCCTTTGGGGAAACAAACAACCAACCAAACAACAAAAACCCCACAAGGCTTGTGGCCAGAGGGCCCGCTGCCTTCAGAGGGAGAGCTGTGGAAAACGCAGACAACGCATGCCGGCCGCCCTGTCCCTCTTCACCCCAGACCCGGCCTGGGCGAGCCAACCTGAATGCTGTCAGTGTGGGATTCTCACTCTCATTGGCAAACCAGGAGAGCATGGGCAGGAAAATCCATAGATCTGCATACGTGTATTGACCCACCTAAATCTGCAAACTGGAATGGGTCTCTTGGCTCATGCACTGGGATTTCTTGGCCACTTCCTGCTTTTCTCCACCCCACCCTGTGTCTCTGGAGGCTCCTGAACCCATGGCCTCCCTGGCTCACTGGTGTCTGGTTTGAAACTACCAGTGGGAGGCACCGTTGAGAGGAGAGGTCTGGCATAGCTTCTGCGTGGCTGTGGTTGGCAGTGGCTAGAGCCCGTTACAGATGTCTGGTTCCTGCAGGAACCTCTGCTAAAGCGATAGGAGTAAGTAAGAATCCGCTCCTCTTTTCTCTTCACGCTCAGGGCTATTCGTGGTTTCACTAGGTGGGTGCTAGCACTTCACTCTCTCTTGCTGGTCCTCAATGCTGCCTGTTACTATTATTAGTGGCTGTTGAGTTGGTGCCCGGCTCATGCTAACTCCATGTGTTACAGAGCAGATCTGCTCCATCAGGCTTGCTTAGCTATACTCTTGTCAGAAGTGGATCGCCAGGTCATTTCTTCCTTGACACTGCTGGGTGGGTTCAAACAGCCAACCTCTAGGTTAGTGTGGCTAGCAAACTCTACCAGAGAGAGACCTGGTAGCCTGCCTGAGCCTTTGGAAACAGTCGCTTGGCTAGTTCATCTTTAATCTGCTTGTTCTCTGCATGGGTCCTGTCTGGTGCAGAAAAACTTAATCTATCCTGATGTTTCATACTGAAACAGTCCAAATACATAATGAAAATGTTATTTAATTTTTTACTGGGGGATCTTATAGCTCTTATAACATTCTATACATCACTTGTATCAAGCATCATCATTTTCTAAACATTTACTTTCTATTTGAGTCCTGGTATCAGCTCCTCTTTTTTCTCCTCCCTCCCCCATCTCCGACCCTCAGGACCCCTTGATAAATGATAAATTATTATAGTTTTCATTTCTTACACCAACAGCTGTCTCCCTTCACCCATGTTTTTGTTGTTTACTCCCCCTGTGGGGCAGGGATTATGTGTTGATCATTGAGATCAGTTCCCTCTTCCTCCCCTCCACCCCCCACCTTCCCCCTCCCCTCTTGGTATCGCTGCTCCCATTTCTGTTCCTGAGGGGTTTATCTGACCTGGATTCCATGTGTTGTCAGCGCTTATCTGTACCAGTGTACATGCTCTGGTCTAGACAGAACTGAAAGGCAGGACTGGGGTCATGATAGTGGGGGGTGAGGAAGCCTCAAAGAACCAAAGGAAGATTGTGTGTTTCATTGGCGCTATACTATGCCCTGGTTGACTCATTCGATCTTTCTGACCCTTCTGTGAGGGGATGTCCCATTGTCTACAGATGGGTTTTAACTCTCTGCTCTGATTCCCCTCATTCTCAACAACATGCTTTTTGTTTTGTTTTGTTTTGTTTTGGGTCTTCTGTTACCTGATTCCATTGACACCTCATCTCACAGGCTGGTGTGCTTCTTCTATGTGGGCTTGTTGCTTCTCTGCTAGATGGCTGCTTGTTTAAGATCAAGCCTTTAAGACCCCAGATGCTATCTCTTTTGATAGCCAGGCACCATCAGCTTTCTTCACCACATTTGCTTATGCAGCCATTTTGTCTTCAGCAGTCGTGTTGGGAGGATGAGGATCACAGAATTCCAAGTTGTTAGAACAAAGTGTTCTTGTGTTGAGGGTGAGCTTGAACAGAGGCCCAATGTCCATCTATTTCCTCAATGTGTTGCCATACAAATATATTCACATAGGTCAATACCTCTGTTTTTATGAATTAATACATTTACTTAAGTGCACACCTACGTTTATACCTCTTTCCATAGCCTTGTTTCCTAGATCTTTCCTCTGCTTCCTTTTACCTTCCTCCTGCCCCACCATCATGCTGGCCCTTCTTCTGCCTCTTAGTAATTCCTCTCAGCTAGATTGCTGCTGCTCCAACAGCACTGGGATCTCTCCATCCCCCTCACTGTTGTTTTTAATTCCCTAGTTGTTCCCTGTCTATGGTAATGTTTGCTCACCACTCATTTCTCCTGCCTCTTCCTCCCCACACATCCCTCCGGAACCATCGGTCCTGTTGCTTTCTTCTTGGGCTTGTTTCCCATGCCTGTCTCATATTGGTAGGCAAAATAACAATAATGGAGACAAAAGAAACAAAAAATGATTAAAAAAAAGAGATAAAACAAGCACACACAAAAAACCATAAACACACACATGTAGGCAAAACAATAATAATGAAGACAAAACAAAAAGAAAACAAAAGATTGGGAAAAAGACAAAACAAACAAAAGCCCCATAAAAACACACACACAAAAGAAGAAAAACTAGCAAAAAAACAAACAAACCTGAAAAAGTGTACGTAATTCCAGGTCTGTCTGCTGACCTTTATGACTATCTCCCCACTGGTCCTGGGGGGTTCCAGGAAGTGCCCCTCCTAGGCTGAAGTCTATTTTGGGGACTCCTCAGAGGATTTGTGACTTTGCTTTGAAAATGCTATTGTCAATGTGGACTTCCTTTTCCACATAATCTCCAAGCCCAGTGGGGTGGGGTGGGGGCAGATACTGCTGCCCAAGCAGCTTCCCCAGTGACAGAGCAGCAGTTCCCACACGGATTCCTCCAAGACCCCTCCCTCAGACTTGGGAAAACACCCCCTGCTAGACTGTTCACTCCAGGTCTCAGCTTTCAAGAACCAATTTGGAAGCCTTGATGGTTGGACCAATTCATTAGGGACTGGGTGTAGAACGGTTGCCAGGGATGTATGTCAATTGTATGTATAGATAGCCCTCCCTTTCAGGAAGGGGAATGCTGTTCTAGAAACGAAATCGTCTCAATCAACTGGCCCTCCAGGCAGGTGAGGCCACTTACTGTTTTCATCATACATGACTCAGAAAATGCATTGCAACAGCCCTCACCAGCCCCCACACCCGCTCAGTCCATCTGTTGGTGAAGGTGTAAATGAAGAAAGCCTAGAATCTGTGCAATAGAAAGAATGGGGCCCTAATCAACACATTAGATAGCCCTGAATAATTGAGAGCTGTTTGGACACCTACTTTAATTAAACACGAGTGAATCTTATTCACTGTGGACTGTCCTAGTTTCATCACTTGTCCTTTCTGGGTGTACCTCTACTCCACCTTTAAGCGAATCCACGACACCCACTTTCCCAAGGCCAGCTCACACCCATTGTCACCCCTGTCCAGTGGCCTCATCCCAGAAACGTCCTCGACCCCTTCCTCAACCCCATGTCCTATCTATATTCCAGACCTGTGACTTCATCCAAATCTCTCTGGTCTGCATTTTTCTTACCACCTCCATCACAGCCCTCTGTCCTGAGTCCCCCAGCCACTATAAAAGCTTTAGAACTTATTGATACACCTGCGGCTTCCTGCCACTCTCCACAGCACAGCCAGAGTGAACTTTCCAAAATGTTTATCTATCCTTGATGCTTTTCTGCTTAAAGCCCTTCAAAGGCTCCCCATTGCTTTGGGGATAAAAAGCCAAAGCTTTAGGAACCTGTAGGGGCTGGGCCCTCCCCACCGCCGCTGCCATGTCCTCTGATGGCCCCCGCCCTCTGCCATGATCAGGGTCCCCTCCTCCATTCTTCTTTTCACTCCTTGAAACTGCCAGGCGCTGTCTTGGTTTATGGGCTGTTCTTAGCTCGTGATGGTCTCTTCACCATCAGCATCCCTTGCCTATGCCTCGTTGTCTCTCTGTAGCCTCAGACCACAGCTCAAACAACACCCATCCTCTGGAAGGCTTCCTGTACATCGGGACGAGATCCCTCACTGCCAGAGCTTCAAACCTGTCCATTCAGGGTACAAGAATCACCTGGGGCCTTTAAAAATGTGCACTCGGATTCCGTGTACTAGGGGTGGATATGCAAACTCTCAGCAGGAGGTGGGACCAGAATGAACTTGCTCTCTGGTTCTAAGCCCTGCTCATTTCCCACATCCACAATGTAATCATTGCAGGCTGTAGTTACACACTAAATGACAGGTTGATGCGTGTCATCCACTAGAATGGAGTGGGCCGTGGTGTTTGTGTTTGGTCGATGAGAGGGCTTCTAAAGGTTTGTGTTGGAACATTCCATTATCTTCATATTCCATTTGCATATGTCTCTGAGCACCCCCCTCCTCTGGGACAACCTCACAAAGAGACACTGCCGTGATCTTTGATTTGATGAGAGCGGTGACGCGCTTTCTGGCTCCTCCCCAGACTGAAAGAGGGGAGGGCCTCAGCGTGGAGCCCTGGTGGCCTAGTGGTTACATGTGGGGCTGAGGTCTGCAAGGTCAGCAGTTCAAACCCCACAGAAGAAAGAGAAGAGATACAGTCTGGGAAACCCACAGGGGCCAGGTCTAACTGGTCCTGTAGCGGCACCATGGTCAGAACCAACTTGATGGCAGTGGGCTTGGCTTTTGGTTTGCTCCATCTGGAGAGAGGCTATAGGCGTTGTGCTCATCAAAGTTGGGGGTTAAGTAGATTATTTGCTGACAGTCAGCAATTCTCTGATCGGTTGGTATTCATATCCCCCTGCCTTATCTTTGAAGACACTTCCCTCCTCAATCTGGCTCTTTCTTGTGCCTGTGCTGCTGTGTGCATGCCCACTCATGCCCACGAGTCTGTGACCTGGCCGATCCCACCAGAGCCTCCCTCTCCCATGGCTCCATCCCCTTCTTGATCCTTTGGTTGGAAAGTCCGGGCCTTCAACTCCCAGGCGTGCTTCTGACTAGAGCCACTAAGGCTCTTAAAAGCCAGTTGGTCTCCTGGAACTTCTTTTCTCCTACTCATTATTGGCAATGCAAATGAAGGATTAAATTAGAAGCAAGAGAGGTTTTGTTCAGAAGCTGGAGTTTTTAGAACCATCCCCTGAGTAATACAATGGAAAAGGGAAACCAGAATACACAAAGCCTTTCTTCCAGGCTCTCCGCTGTTGGCCACGATTGTACGATAGGGATGTCTTAAGAAGGAGGGGAGTCAGGGCTTCTAAGGTAATGATCCAGCGGCTCTCAAGCTGTAGCTGCATCAGAATTACCCAGATGACTTCTTAAACACAGACAGCTGGGTCCCACTGCCCGAGTTTCTGATGCAGTCAGCCTGGGATGAAGTCTGGGGGTTTTCATTTCTAACAGATTCCCAGGTGAGATGGATGCTGCTGGTTTTTGGAGACTACACATTGAGAAGTGCTGTGCCATGTTGGAGGAGCCCTGGTGGTGTCGTGGTTACTGGTTGGGCTGTGATCCACAAGGCCAGGAGTTCAGAACCACCAGCCACTCCACAGGAAAAAGACTAGGTTTTCTATTCTCATGAAGAGTGATAGTCTCTGGTTCAAGTTTTTGTTCTTGCAGATGTGTTTCATTTGAGATACTTCCTTAATTCTGTTGGACATGAGCTTGCTTGTGTAAGAACTGACTCAATTGCACACCTGCCACCTGATGATTGCATTGGATATAAATGGATTAGGATTATATTAAAGGTAAATGGATTAATGCACCAGTAGAGAGACAGAGTGTACAGGATAGATAAGATAATGGGACCCTGTTTGGGGTTCTTTTAGTTTCTTGCATGGTTATCTTCTCATTTTTTGATGTTAGGAAAGTTTTCTTCTATTGTAAGTGGGGTCATTGTGAATTAAAGCTGATTTGACAGCAACTAACAAAATAAAAAATAATAATAAAAATTAAAAAGAGTGATAGTCTCAGAAACTCACAGGGACTGGTCTACCCTGCCCAACTCGGTTGCTATGAATCGGCTTCAACTTGAAGGCATTGGGTTTGTGCTTTTGTTCTGTTTATGCTACATTGTAGTCCCTTCCCACGTCCTCAAACTTACCAAATCCAAATCACTGCCTTCACATCAATTCCAACTCTTCGTGAGCCTATCGGACCACAAGTAACTGCCCCTTAAGGTTTCCTAGATGCTAAACATAGGCTGCTGTTGGGCTTTGTTAGCTGATGAGTGCTTAGCCACGATGCTACCAGAACTCTTTCCCTCTGGCTCTAAATCAAAACCAAACCCAATGCTGCCCACTCAGTTCTAACGCATAGCAAGCCTATAGGACGGAGTGGAGCTGCTCCTTTGGGTTCCTGAAGCTGTGGATCTTTAAGGGACCAGACTGCCTCATCTTTCTTCCTGTATCTATCTGATGGATTGGAAGTGCCAGCCTTTCGGTTAGCAGCCCAGTGCTGAATTCACTGTGCCACCAGGGCTTCTCAATACATACCCGATCACTTGGGGATCTTGTTAAAACAGATTCTGATTCATTTGGTTGGAGTGGAGCTTGATGGTCTACATTATTAACACACTCTCAGATGCTGGTAGTGCTGGTGATGCTATTACTGATGCGACAAGAACCACACACGGAGGAGCAAAGCTCAAGCCAACCACAGCCTTCCTGAGCCTTGGTTCTGGCTGATAGAGATCTATTCCTTTATTCCTTTGTGGGATATTATGCGATTGAATAGGGGATATTTTGGACACTTTAGAGAAAGGGTACACGGCTCTAACACAAGTGTTCCCAGGCCTTGCTGGCCTGGCCAACAGGGACCCAGCATTTATATGCTGGTGGCAGCTTTTATCTCAGCTGCACACGGAATCTTTGTCTTCCTTTAGTACTTTTTGCTGAAAAGACTCTTGCCCAGGATGCTGAAGGATGAGAAGAAGAAGCAGTGGAGAGAGCCACCGAGGCAGAGCACACTAGGTCAGACAAGTAGATGGTGTCCCTCCAGTGGGAGAGGGGTCTCAGTGAGCAGTGTTGGATTACCCAATAAACAAGATAAGCAGGGCTCACTTGGTTACTTACTAATCTGTATGGAATAATTTCACATTGGTGTCATTACATCGGTCTCTGGCAGGGATTATACATTTTAAAAGAGGCTTTGCTTTTGTAAAGGAATCCTGGTGATCCTATTGGTTTAGGCTGCTCATGGCAAAGCTAAAGGTTCAAATCCATGAGCTGCTACTAGGGAAAGAGATGAGGCTGGCTGCCCCTACCAAGATCTATAGTCTCAGAAACCCTCTAGAAGGTTGCTATGAATTGGAATCAATTTGATGGCAGTTGGGAGAGAGACAAATGCCAACCATATTTAGAAGCAGAATCATTGTGGTGAAAATGATCAGTACAAATTAGTGAACACGAATAAGCACTTCCTTTGTTCCTTTGCTCATCGGTTAGTCCCACACTGAAACACTGTTTCATGGAGATACTAGTATTTATCAATGTCATAAAGGACATGATATATGTAAACTATTTTCCATCCTGCTAGACACTTAACCAAAGCAGTTAATGGAGTCAGTTCTAATGCATGGTGACTGCAGTGAAGTGACCACTTGGTACTTGGTACTTCACATATACTATCTATATGTAGTCTTTGTGACTCTCACCAATGATTGGGTGAGACCATGCAATACGGACGTGTGAAGAGGGGATTAATCCAGATTGCCATTCCATTGAGTAGAAAGTAAGCCCTTTCAGAAGCTGACCAGCTGGATAGGAGAACCAGGAGTAAAGTGTGGCCTGGCTCTCTGAGGTGAGGCCACAGGGGAGACCCATGAGGTGGAGTGGTAGCATTCCCAGATCACTGAATAAATAGAGCTGAGTGCCTTTGAGCTGGAGCCTGGCTTGAATAATGGATGCCCTTTGGGCATTTAAAGACTCAAGATGCTGTGTAACACTTGTCTTAGCAGGGCCAAGGCCAAGGGACCACATAACTGAGAAGCCAAGGACCAGAGAGAGGCATGACTGCCAGCCTATCTGAGAAGAGGTGCTGGGGACAAAATGACTGCATCCTTACCATGCTGTAATCTGTTAGCTTCACCACCTCCCACCCCCAAAACCCATCATTGTGAGTATTGCCTGAGTTTTGTGTGGCTGTTGTAACGGATTGTCAAACACAAAGTAGAGTGCCGTGGGAGGGGTGGCGGGTGCCAGAGCAGGATAGAGAAAATTGAGGGATGGAAGCATGTCTGACCTCTGCTTTGTAGGGATTAGCCCTGGACATGTGTGGGGTTGGGGTCTCCTGCTCCCTTCTGTAACCAGAGGAAGTCAGACTTGGCCTCCCCATCATCTTTTCAGTGATGCCCTGGTTCCAGTGGAGAGCCTTTCCATTGGGCTTTCCCATTAGAAGCAGAGTGTCATGGTGTTCTTCTGAGGTGCCTCCAGGTGGGTTAGAACATCCAGCCTCAGGTGCCCCAAATGTAATTGTTTGCACTACCAAGGGACTCCTGCTAGGCCCCATAGCGAAAGCTTGAAGTCACAGCTCTTTTGTTTTGTTGGTTTTTCTTTTTTTTTTAATAAGACCAGTTGTCACTGAGTTTATTCTACATTGTGACAGCCCCCTGTGAGTCAGAGGGGGATTTTGCTCCACAGGATCTCAATGGCGGAGTTTTTCAGAAGTCCATTTCCAGGCCTTTCTTCCTTGGCATGCCTGCTTGGACTCCTACCTGCAACCTTTCTGTTAGTGAGGTAGTAGTTTTATTGTGCCAACCTGGCCAATAAACACATGTGGGGTTAATTGAAGGGTGGAGGGATAAATGGCTCGGTGAGCCTCGCCTTTCAAGTTCTCCGGTCTCTTGCTT